>NC_090344.1:31050521-31374861 GCF_035084215.1 Heptranchias perlo | reverse complement strand
AAATAAGTATTTTGTTGAACAAAATCAAAACCTGTCAAGAATGATGAAAAATGACGAGATTTGAAGAACAAGTGTTAACAATTGAAAGAAAAGGCTTTGTCTCAGTGAAATAAGAACTTTTGTTGAATAAAAGAATGACAAGAACGATTAAAAATGACAGGATTTGAAGAATAAATATTAAACCACGAAAGAAAAAGCTTTATCTCAGTGACTTGTGTACTTTCATTGAAAACAATGAAAACAGTGACAAGAACTACTAAAAATGACTGGATTTGAAGAACAAAAATTAAACCAGGAAGGAAAAAGCTTTATCTCAGCGCAATACATACTTTTGTTGAAAAAAATGGGAAAAAGTAAAAACAACGATTAAAAATGACTGGTTTTGAAGAACAAAAATTAAAACACAAAAAGAAAAGCTTTAGCTCAGTGACATATATACGTTTGTTGAAAACGATCAAAAAGTTTCTTGGCCAGTACGTTTCTGGCCCAATGAGGAAGGAGGCATTGATGGACTTGGTTCTGGGGAATGAGGTGGGCCAAGTGGAGCAAGTATCAGTGGGGGAACATTTAGGGAACAGCGATCATAATATCGTAAGGTTTAGAATAGCTATGGAAAAGGACACGGACCACTCTAAAGTAAAAATACTCAATTGGAGGAGGGCCAATTTCACTGGGATGGGAACTGACCTGGCCCGGGTAAATTGGAATCGATTATGTTTTTGCAGGCAAAAGAGTTTGAGAGTAAGATGAAGCAGCCAAAAGAGGCGTATGACAGATGTCAGGCTGATAACACAAGTGAGAACCAGGCTGAATACAGAAAGTTCAGAGGGTAAGTGAAAAAGGAAGTAGGAGGAGCAAAGAGAGAGTATGAGAATAGACTGGCAGCTAACATAAGAGGGAGTCTTGGTGGTCTAATTGTTAGGGTTTGGCGCTCTCACCAGATCTCACAAGGTTGTGGGTGTATTGTCATCCTGAGGGACAGAGACAGGCCTGTGACACAGATCAAAGGCAGGAACTCAGAAATGTGGCCATTCAGGTCCATAAATGGACAAGTCACTCAGTGACAGTCATTCATTCCAACACACGGTCCGGTAGTTGGTCAGTCAGACGGGGACGGAGGCCTGCAGCCAGCAAAGAAAAAGTCTCAGAATAAGGCAGAGACGCAATCAGACGGATATACAGGGAGACAGACAGTCAGATGGAGAAGCTGGCAGGGACTCAGCCCTGCAAATAAGCAGACTGCATCCTTTGCCTTTTGCCCTGATTTGTCAGGAATCATTTCAAGCAGCTTCTGGATCGGTCCCTTCCTTTAATCCTGTGCAGCAGCAGTGAATCATAGAAAATTTACGGTGCAGAAGGAGGCCATTCGGCCCATCATGTCTATGCTAGACGAAAATGAGCCACCCAGCCTAATCCCACTTCAAGCTCTGTTGGTTATGGCACTTCAAGTGCACATCCAGGTACTTTTTAAAAAATAAGTTGAGGGTTTCTGCCTCTACCACCCTTTCAGGCAGTGAGTTCCAGACCCCCACCACCCTCTGGCTGAAAAAAATTCTCCTCAGCTCCCCTCTAATCCTTCTACCAATTACTTTAAATCTATGCCCCCTGGTTATTGTCCTCACTGCTAAGGGAAATAGGTCCTCCCTATCCACTCTATCTAGGCCCCTCATAATTTTATACACCTCAATTAAATCTCCCCTCAGCCTCCTCTGTTCCAAGGAGAATAACCCCAGCCTATCCAATCTTTCCTCATAGCAAGAATTCTCCAGCCCTGGCAACATCCTCGTAAATCTCCTCTGCACCCTCTCTAGTGCAATCACATCTTTCCTGTAATGTGGTGACCAGAACTGTACGCAGTACTCAAGCTGTGGCCTAACTAGTGTTTTATACAGTTCCAGCATAACCTCCCTGCATATTCAGTGCCTCGTCTAATAAAGGAAAGTATCCCGTATGCCTTCTTAACCACCTTACCTACCTGTCCTGCTACCTTCAGGGATCTGTGGACATGCTCTCCAAGGTCTCTCTGTTCCTCTACACCTCTCAGTATCCTCCCATTTATTGTGTACTCCCTTGCCTTGTTTGGCGTCACCAAAAGCATTACCTCGCATTTCTCCGGATTGAATTCCATTTGCCACTTTTCTGCCCACCTGACCAGCCCATTGATATCAGCAGTGACAATAATTTTGTGTATTTGAGGGTTGAGCCAAATCCGAGACAGTTCCCCAGTCCCCAGGAGAAATTCCCTAATTCCTGGGCACTTTGTATTAAGCAGAAATTAGCAGCAAGAAGTGTTATTAATGGGAGCAGTGGGACTGAGAAATGCTTAAACATCCGGCACCCTGTAAAACAGAGCTCCAAGTATCAGTTTGACATGGAAACATAGAAAATAGGAACAAGAGTAGGCCGTTCGGCCCTTCGGGCCTGCTCCGCCATTCAAAATGATCATGGCTGATCGTCTAACTCAGTACCCTGTTCCCGCTTTTTCCCCATATCCCTTGATCCCTTTAGCATTAAGAAACTTATCTATCTCCTTCTTGAATACATCTAATGACTTGGCCTCCACTGCCTTCTGTGATAGAGAATTCCACAGGTTCACCACCCTCTGAGAGAAGAAATTTCTCCTCATCTCGGTTCTAAATGGCATACCCCGTATCCTGAGACTGTGACACCTGGATCTGGACTCCCCAGCCGTCGGGAACATCCTCCCTGCATCTAGTCTGTCTAGTCCTGTTAGAATTTTATTTGTTTTGATGAGATCCCCTCTTTTTCTTCTAAACTCGAGTGAATACATGAGTCGACCCAATCTCTCCTCGTACGTCAGTCCTGCCATCCCAGGAATCAGTCTGGTAAACCTTCGTTGCACTGCCTCCATGGCAAGGACATCCTTCCTCAGATAAGGAGACCAAAACTGCACACAATACTCCAGATGTGGTCTCACCAAGGCCCTGTACAACTGCAGTAAGAGTAAATAAAGTCCTGAACTGACGGAGCGGAGGGCAGATGAGGATTGAATTAAATCCCAATTCACTGAATCTAAACAAGGTTTGAAGAAGTGAATCTGTCAGGAGTGGGATTCCCGAGCCTGTGTGTGAGCTGAAACTGGATGGGTCCCGTTCAGTAAAGAGAGACCGGCAGGCAGCTCCTCAAGAGGGCTCAGGCCGGGACTGGCAGCTCTCTCCAGGCAGCGACTGGACTGGAAAGCGGGGCTACTGCCCTGTTGCTGCTGCTGCTTCCGCCTCTCGTACTCCGAGAGTCCCAGTGACGGTCGGTACTGATCTCCCGACTATGGATCAAGCTCCAGCTGCTTCTTTTGGACCTTGTGGCGCAATGGTAGCACATCTAACTCCAGATCATACAAGCAGCGTGTTTGAATCATGTTGGGGTTATAGCACTTTCACAGTAGCTCAGGGTCCTGCCCACTGGTTTTATAGCGAGAGAGTCTTTTATGGATGGGCTGTTCACTGTTCAGAACATAATAATTATCAGAATTAAATTTCTAACATTAAAGTGCTCTTTATCGAAGTTTATAAGATATTAAGGAGAACAGATAGGGTGGAGAGAGAGAAATTATTTCCGCTGGTTGGGGATTCTAGGAGCAGGGGGCACAGTCTAAAAATTAGAGCCAGACATAAAAGGAGTGAGATTAGAAAACATTTCGACACACAAAGGCTGGTAGAAGTTTTTTTTTATTCGTTCATGGGATGTGGGCGTCGCTGGCGAGGCCGGCATTTATTGCCCATCCCTAATTGCCCTTGAGAAGGTGGTGGTGAGCCGCCTTCTTGAACCGCTGCAGTCCGTGTGGTGAAGGTTCTCCCACAGTGCTGTTAGGAAGGGAGTTCCAGGATTTTGACCCAGCGACGATGAAGGAACGGCCGATATATTTCCAAGTCGGGACGGTGTGTGACTTGGAGGGGAACGTGCAGGTGGTGTTGTTCCCATGTCCTTCTAGGTGGTAGAGGTCGTGGGTTTGGGAGGTGCTGTCGAAGAAGCCTTGGTGAGTTGCTGCATTGCATCCTGTGGATGGTGCACACTGCAGCACAGTGCGCCGGTGGTGAAGGGAGTGAATGTTTAGGATGGTGGATGGGGTGCCAATCAAGTGGGCTGCTTTGTCCTGGATGGTGTTGAGCTTCTTGAGTGTTGTTGGAGCTGCACTCATCCAGGCAAGTGGAGAGTATTCCATCACTCGCCGCAGAATACCCAGCCCCTGACCTGCTCTTGTAGCCACAGTATTTATATGGCTGGTCCAGTTAAGTTTCTGGTCAATGGTGACCCCCAGGATGTTGATGGTGGGGGATTCGGCGATGGTAATGCCGTTGAATGTCAAGGGGAGGTGGTTGGACTCTCTCTTGTTGGAGATGGTCATTGCCTGGCACTTGTCTGGCGCGAATGATACTTGCCACTTATGAGCCCAAGCCTGGATGTTGTCCAGGTCTTGCTGCATGCAGGCTCGACCTGCTTCATTATCTGAGGGATTGTGAATGGAACTGAACACTGTGCAATCATCAGCGAACATCCCCATTTCTGACCTTATGATGGAGGGAAGGTCATAGATGAAGCAGCTGAAGATGGTTGGGCCTAGGACACTGCCCTGAGGAACTCCTGCAGCAATGCCCAGGGGCTGAGATGAATGGCCTCCAACAACCACTACCATCTTCCTTTGTGCTAGGTATGACTCCAGCCACTGGAGAGTTTTCCCCCTGATTCCCATTGACTTGAATTTTACTAGGGCTCCTTGGTGCCACACTCGGTCAAGTGCTGCCTTGATGTCAAGGGCAGTCACTTTCACCTCACCTCTGGAATTCAGCTCTTTTGTCCATGTTTGGACCAACGCTGTAATGAGGTCTGGAGCCGAGTGGTCCTGGCGGAACCCAAACTGAGCATCGGTGAGCAGGTTATTGGTGAGTAAGTGCCGCTTGATAGCACTGTCGACGACACCTTCCATCACTTTGTTGATGATTGAGAATAGACTGATGGGGCGGTAATTGGCCGGATTGGATTTGTCCTGCTTTTTGTGGACAGGACATACCTGGGCAATTTTCCTCATTGTCGGGTAGATGCCAGTGTTGTAGCTGTACTGGAACAGCTTGGCTAGAGGCACAGCTAGTTCTGGAGCACAAGTCTTCAGCACTACAGCTGGGATGTTGTCGGGGCCCATAGCCTTTGCTGTATCCAGTGCACTCAGCCGTTTCTTGATATCACGTGGAGTGAATCGAATTGGCTGAAGACTGGCTTCTGTGATGGTGGGGATATTGGGAGGAGGCTGAGATGGATCATCCACTCGGCACTTCTGGCTGAAGATGGTTGCAAACGCTTCAGCCTTGTCTTTTGCACTCACGTGCTGGACTCTGCCATCATTGAGGATGGGGATGTTTGCAGCGCCCCCTCCTCCCGTTAGTTGTTTAATTGTCCACCATCATTCACGACTGGATGTGGCAGGACTGCAGAGCTTTGATCTGATCCGTTGGTTGTGGAATCGCTTAGCTCTGTCTGTAGCATGTTGCTTCCGCTGTTTAGCATGCATGTAGTCCTGAGTTGTAGCTTCACCAGGTTGGCACCTCATTTTTAGGTATGCCTGGTGCTGCTCCTGGCATGCTCTTCTACACTCCTCATTGAACCAGGGTTGATCCCCTGGCTTGTTGGTAATGGTAGTGTGAGGAATATGCCGGGCCATGAGGTTACAGATTGTGCTGGAATACAATTCTGCTGCTGCTGATGGCCCACAGCGCCTCATGGATGCCCAGTTTTGAGCTGCGAGATCTGTTCTGAATCTATCCCATTTAGCACGGTGATAGTGCCACACAACACGTTGGATGGTGCCCTCAGTGCGAAGACAGGACTTCGTCTCCACGAGGACTGTGCGGTGGTAACTCCTACCAATACTGTCATGGACAGATGCATTTGCGACAGGTAGATTGGTGAGGACGAGGTCAAGTAAGTTTTTCCCTCGTGATGCTTTGCTCACCACCTGCCGCAGGCCCAGTCTGGCCGCTATGTCCTTCAGGACTCGGCCAGCTTGATCAGTAGTGGTGCTACCGAGCCACTCTTGGTGATGGACATTGAAGTCCCCCACCCAGAGTACATTTTGTGCCCTTGCTACCCTCAGTGCTTCCTCCAAGTGGTGTTCAACATGGAGGAGGACTGATTCATCAGCTGAGGGAGGACGGTAGGTGGTAATCAGCAGGAGGCTTCCTTGCCCATGTTTGACCTGATGCCATGAGATTTCGTGGGGTCCAGAGTCAATGTTGAGGACTCCCAGGGCCACTCACTCCCTCCTGGAGGCAACAAGGGGGCAAGCCATACTAGATTTAGTAATGAGTAATGAACCAGATTTAGTTAACAGCTTAACTGTGCGTGAACATCTATCCAATAGCGATCATAACATGATCGAGTTTAATGTAGTGTTTGAAATGGAAAAAAGTGAGTCAGCTGCTAAGATTCTAGACTTGGGTAAGGCCGACTTCAATGGGATGAGACAGAGACTGTCCACAGTAAACTGGGCAAATCTCTTCATGGGTAAAACGACTGATGATCAGTGGGAAACATTTAACGAGATACAGAACCGGTTTATACCCCTGAGGGGCAAGAACTTCACTTGCCAAAAAAAGACAGCCATGGACAACTGAAGAGGTAAGGGACAGTATAAGACATAAGGAAAGGGCATTCAAAAAGGCAAACAATGGCTCAGATCCTGGCGAATGGGAAAGATACAATGATCGACAAAGGGTCACAAAACAGATAGTAAGAGCTACAAAAAGAGAGTATGAAAAGAAACTTGCAAGGGATATCAAAACCAATACGAAGAACTTTTATAGTTATATTAGGAAAAAGAGGGTGGTCAGGAGCAGTGTTGGCCCCTTAAAAAACTGAAAGTGAGGATATTGTCATTGACAATGGGGAAATGGCGGACATGTTGAACGATTACTTTACGTCAGTATTTACAGTAGAAAAAGAGGATAGCATGCCGGAAATCCCAGGAAAACTAATATTGAATCGGGGACAGGGACTTGATAAAATTAACATAAGTTAAGCAACAGTCATGAAGAAAATAACAGCACTAAAGAGTGACAAATCCCCAGGACCAGATGGTTTCCATCCCAGGGTTTTAAAGGCAGTAGGTGAGCAGATTGCAGATGCCCTAACTATAATCTTTCAAAGTTCTCTAGATTCAGGAACTGTCCCTCTGGATTGGAAAATTGCACATGTCACTCCACTTTTTAAGAAAGGAGAGAGAGGGAAACCAGGGAATTATGGACCAGTTAGCTTAATATCTGTTGTGGGCAAAATGCTGGAGTCTATAATTAAGTATAGGGTGACTGATCACCTCGAGAATTTTTAGTTAATCAGAGAGAGCCAGCATGGATTTGTGAAAGGTAGGTCGTGCCTGACAAACCTGATTGAATTTTTTGAAGAGGTGACTAAAGTAGTGGACAGGGGAATGTCAATGGATGTTACTTACATGGACTTCCAGAAAGCATTTGATAAAGTCCCACATAAGAGACTGTTAGCTAAGATAGAAGCCCATGGAATCGAGGGAAAAGTACGGACTTGGTTTGGTAGTTGGCTGAGCGAAAGGCGATAGAGAGTAGGGATAATGGGTAGGTACTCACATTGGCAGGATGTGACTAGTGGAGTCCCGCAGGGATCTGTCTTGGGGCCTCAATTATTCACAATATTTATCAACGACTTAGATGAAGGCATAGAAAGTCTCATATCTAAGTTTGCCGATGACACAAAGATTGGTGGCATTGTAAGCAGTGTAGATGAAAACATAAAATTACAAAGCGATATTGATAGATTAGGTGAATGGGCAAAACTGTGGCAAATGGAATTCAGTTTAGGCAAATGTGAGGTCATCCACTTTGGATCAAAAAAGGATAGAACAGGGTACTTTCTAAATGGTAAAAAGTTAAAAACAGTGGATGTCCAAAGGGACGTAGGAGTTCAGATACATAGATCATTGAAGTGTCATGAACAGGTGCAGAAAATAATAAATAAGGCTAATGGAATGCTGGCCTTTATATCTGGAGGACTGGAGTACAAGGGGGCAGAAGTTATGCTGCAGCTATACAAAACCCCGGTTAGACCGCACCTGGAGTACTGTGAGCAGTTCTGGGCACCGCACCTTCGGAAGGACATATTGGCCTTGGAGGGAGTGCAGCGTAGGTTTACTAGAATGATACCCGGACTTCAAGGGTTAAGTTACGAGGAGAGATTACACAAATTGGGGTTGTATTCTCTAGAGTTTAGAAGATTAAGGGGTGATCTGATCGAAGTTTATAAGATATTAAGGGGAACAGATAGGGTGGATAGAGAGAAACTATTTCCGCTGGTTGGGGATTATCGGAGTAGGGGACACAGTCTAAAAATTAGAGCCAGAACTTTTAGGATTGAGATTGGAAAACATTTCTACACACAAAGGGTGGTAGAAGTTTGGAACTCTCTTCCACAAATGGCAATTGATACTAGCTCAATTGCTAATTTTAAATCTGAGATAGATAGCTTTTTGCCAACCAAAGGTATTGAGGGATATGGGCCAAAGGCAGGTATATGGAGTTAGATCACAGATCAGCCATGATCTTATCAAATGATGGAGCAGGCTCGAGGGGCTGAATGGCCTACTCCTGTTCCTATATTCCTATGTTCCAATAAATGGTTATCAGCGTGACTGGGACATGTGTCCCTTGGAATAGCGGTCGAGGTAGAGCAAACTTAAAGGCATAAGAACGTGAAAATGAATGTTAGAGTGGGCAAAGAGGCAGGAAAGAGTGACTGAAGCTCCCCAGCTCCCGGAGTGAATGAGGCTGCGACAGATGCAACGTTCAGGCCGCCCGTCCGGGCCCCGCTCTCTCCAATCACCCGCTGCCGGCAGAAAGCAGCGAATGCCGCCTCAGACAGCGCATTACTGCCCATCCCTGGGAAACAAGGTCCCATGAAGCTGAGTTGTGCAGAGCTTTGCGTCTGGAGCGTGTAGGTATGGATATTGAGTCTGATATAGTTCGAGCTGTTGTTTGAAATGCCAGAAGAGCGCCAGGAACAAAAGACCGGTGAATCGACCGGTCCCTGTAAGCGATGAATTGAAGGTGACCCAAGCAGATCTGGAAAATGAGCAGCGCAGCCGCACAGCAGTTCCAAATCCGCCCTCTCGCCACTCGCCACATTAACTGAACTTTACTCTGGCCTGTTGCCAACGCTCTGAAATCGAGCCTTCCTCTGGCGGATTAGTTCTCTACGAGTGAGAAGAGCCTCCCGCCTCACTCTTGGCACAATAGACAACTGTGTAAATGCCGTGCAGTGGGCCGAGTAAATGGTCCCATCTGTTAAAGCGAGCGATTGAGAAGAATAGAGGATAAGTGAGAAGTGCACCAGTGGCGATAAAGGAACGATTACAGGAGGCCGAGCCAAGAGCAAAAGGCCTTTTGAATGTGCCCAGCGCAGGAGGCTGTGTTCGGCAGCGGCAGACTTTAAAGCGTGTGTGTAGGAGAATAAAGTGCGATTCTGTGTGTGAGAAGAGCACAAGAAAGTTGTGGTTGGACCTGCGCCCTTGAGGCAAGCTGCGTGTTGTCAGGAAAAACTGCTACAGTGAAAACACAAAAGGAAATACAGGAACTTCCAGAAAGAAACAGAGTTGACGGTTTCGGTCGATGACCTGTCATCAGAACAAAACGCACGACTGAGTGTTAACGTGCCCGAGCGAGCGAAGGTGCTGGGTAACAATGGCCCAGTTTGAGAATTGCCGTGTGTTCGAGACCCACTGTTGCTAGAATTTGTGGGGCGGCCAATTTTGGCCACGTCTACAAAACCCTTCTTTTCTCAGATTGAATCCACTGGTTGTGTTGTACTGAACCCCCGAATACAACACACACTTACGACCATTAAAAAGAAACCTGCCGCAGATGGAGTTCGGGATGTCCTTCGGGAAAAAAAATGAGTCAGTTGGCTTCTCACAACTTTTCAGCGGTGCAGAAGCAGCATCGCCTTATATGCACAGCATGATGGAGCTCCAGAGGACATCGAAACATCGAAAATAGGAGCAAGAGTAGGCCATTCGGCCCTTTGGGCCTGCTCCGCCATTCAAAATGATCATGGCTGATCGTCTAACTCAGTACCCTGTTCCCGCTTTTTCCCATATCCCTTGATCCCTTTAGCATTAAGAAATATATCTATCTCCTTCTTGAATACATCTAATGACTTGGCCTCCACTGCCTTCTGTGGTAGAGAATTCCACAGGTTCACCACCCTCTGAGTGAAGAAATTTCTCCTCATCTCGCTTCTAAATGGCATACCCCGTATCCTGAGACTGTGACCCCTGGTTCTGGACTCCCCAGCCATCGGGAACATCCTTCTTGCATCTAGTCTGTCTAGTCCTGTTAGAATTTTATATGTTTCGATGAGATCACCTCTCATTCTTCTAAACTCTAGTGAATATAGGCCTAGTCGACCCATTCTCTCCTCATAGGCCAGTCTTGTCATCCCAGGAATCAGTCTGGTAAACCTTCCTTGCACTCCCTCCATGGCAAGGACATCCTTCCTCAGATAAGGAGACCAAAACTGCACACAATACTCCAGATGTGGTCTCACCAAAGCCCTGGATAACTGCAGTAAGACATCCCTGCTCCTGTACTCAAATCCTCTTGCAATGAAGGCCAACATACCATTCGCCTTCCCAACTGCTTGCTGCACCTGACTGCTCGCTTCCAGCGACTGGTGTACAAGGACATCCAGGTATCGTTGCACCTCCCCTTTTCCCAATCTATCACCATTCAGATAATAATCTGCCTTTCTGTTTTTACAACCAAAGTGGATAACCTCACATTTATGCACGTTATACTGATCTGCCATGTTCTTGCCCACTCACCAAACTTGTCTAAATCACATTGGAGCCTCTTTGCATCCTCCTCACAGTCACATTCAACCCCAGCTTTGTGTCATCTGCAAACTTGAAAATGTTACATTTAGTTCCCTCATCCAAATCATTGATATATATTGTGAATGGCTGGGGCCCAAGCACTGATCCCTGCGGTATCCCACTAGTCACAGCCTGCCACCCGGAAAAAGACCCGTTTATTCCCACTCTCTGTTTCCTGTCTGTCAACCAATTCTCAATCCATGCCAGTATATTCCCCCCAATCCCATGTGCTTTAATTTTGCACACTAACCTCTTGTGGGACCTTATCAAAAGCCTTCTGAAAATCCAAGTACACCATATCCACTGGTTCTCCTCTATCTATTCTACTAGTTACCTCCTCAAAAAACTCCAGTAGATTTGTTAAGCATGATTTACCTTTCATAAACCCATGCTGACTTTGTCCAATCCCGTTAATGCCTTCCAAGTGTTCTGTTATCACATCCTTTATAATGGAGTCTAGCATTTTCCCCACTACTGATGTTAGGCTAACTGGTCGGTAATTCCCTGTTTTTTCTCTCCCTCCTTTTTTCAATAGTGGGGTTACATTTGCCACCCTCCAATCTGTAGGAACTGTTCCAGAGTCTATACAATTTTGGAAGATGACCACCAATGCATCCACTATTTCTAGGGCCACTTCCTTTAGTAACCTGGGATGTAGATTATTAGGCCCTGGGGATTTGTCAACCTTTAGCCCCATTCATTTCCCCAGCACTATTTTTTTCACGAACACTGGTTTCCTTCAGTTCCTCCCCCTCACTAGACCCTTGGTTCCCTAACATTTCTGGGAGGTTATTTGTGTCCTCCTCGGTGAAGACAGAACCAAAGTACGTGTTAAATTGCTCTGCCATATCTTTGCTCCCCATTATAATTTCCCCCAGGATTATAATGGGGACAGAAGGCAGAGGGTTTGTAGACGCAGCACACGTGGAGCAAATAAAATGTCTCAAGGCGGAGTGCAGATTGAAGGTGAATGTAAATTTATCCCAGGAGTGCAGAATGGAAAATGTTCCTGCTGGGAACCAAGATGGCATGTCCCACATGGGACACAAGAATGTTACTACTGAAGCACCAACATTCATGTTTGTACCACCGGCTCGTTGGCCTAGGGGTATGACTCCTGCTTTGGGCTGTTTCAATGATTAATATGCAGGAGGTCCCAGGTTCAAATCCCGGACGAGCCCCTCCACGACCCTGTTTTAAGTGAAAATTTGCTGATTAGATTCAACATAAGAAATAGGAGCAGGAGTGGGCCAATCGGCCCCTCGAGCCTGCTCCGCCATTCAATAAGATCATGGCTGATCTGATCCTAATCTCAAATCTAAATTCATGTCCAATTTCCTGCCCGCTCCCCGTAACCCCTAATTCCCTTTACTTCTAGGAAACTGTCTTAAAATTAGTTAATGATGTAGCTTCCACAGCTTCCTGGGGCAGCAAATTCCACAGACCTACTACCCTCTGAGTGAAGAAGTTTCTCCTCATCTCAGTTTTGAAAGAGCAGCCCCTTATTCTAAGATTACGCCCCCTCGTTCTAGTTTCACCCATCCTTGGGAACATCCTTACCGCATCCACCCGATCAAGCCCCTTCACAATCTTATATGTTTCAATAAGATCGCCTCTCATTCTTCTGAACTCCAATGAGTAGAGTCCCAATCTGCTCAACAATTCTCACATGTTTTCAGCTGTCCAGAAAGCAGGATTGATTCAATTTCAGAAGCAGCTTCAAGCCGGAGAGGTCAGAACGCACAGATAATGTCGACGCAACACAGGTCGAGAAAATAAAATGTCACAAGATGGTGTGAAGATTGAAGCTAACTCATGAACGCAATCTCATGAACGCAGAATGAAAATGCTCCTGCATTGGCCGGGAATCGAAACCTGGCCTCCCGCATGGCAAGCGAGAATTCTACCCCTGAAAGAACAATTTCCGCACGGCAGCTGGAAACCTGTCTAAAAGATCATACAGGCTTACAGATGGCCTGTGTTAGCTGTACGCATTCTGATATACAGCCGTACAGGAACCGTCGCTCGGAGGTGTGACAGCCGAAAGGTTGAGGCATTAGACTTGACATCCAGTGGTGTCTGTATAATGAAGGGGCACTTTTTAACAGTCGTTCTAATATCAGTTCCCTGCTGGTTCCTGAACAAATATAAATTAAACAGAAGGATTTGAACTCATTGATCTATCAATTTACCAAACGGGTATTTAACCAACTTTGCCACAGAGCCAATTCACCCTGTTCTCTCCCCACCTCCTCTCACTAATATCTATCAGCTACACAAACACTGTCTTTTAGGGGTTCAGACCGTTTTATCTTTGTCTATTTTGCTTGTCCCGTGTGCATCCCGACACAGCCGACATTTCTGGCTGTGTTTATTTTTGTGTTCCCTCCAGTGCATTGATACACGAATTAATATAGAATCATAGAATCATAGAAGTTTACAACATGGAAACAGGCCCTTCGGCCCAACATGTCCATGTCGCCCAGTTTATACCACTAAGCTAGTCCCAATTGCCTGCACTTGGCCCATATCCCTCTATACCCATCTTACCCATGTAACTGTCCAAATGCTTTTTAAAAGACAAAATTGTACCCGCCTCTACTACTGCCTCTGGCAGCTCGTTCCAGACACTCACCACCCTTTGAGTGAAAAAATTGCCCCTCTGGACCCTTTTGTATCTCTCCCCTCTCACCTTAAATCTATGCCCCCTCGTTACAGACTCCCCTACCTTTGGGAAAAGATTTTGACTATCTACCTGTATTTGCCTGTATTTGTTTGTTACATTAAATAAATTAGGGCTTCAGACAATTCTCGCTTCGACACTGGAGAACTAATTAAGCAAACTTTACAGCGAAGTGTTGATTATTGTGGTGGTGAAACTAAAAAATCGTAAGAGGTGCAAAGAGGGAAAACGAGAAAAACTTGTGAGGGAAAATAAGGACAACAATCAAGGTGTTTACAAGTATATTAAGAGAAAGAAGGGCGACTAAGAGTAATGTGGGCCACTTAAAGACAGATGGAGGTGATATTGTGAATGGAAATCAGGAAATGGCAGATTTGCTTAACACTGACTGTATCGGTCTTCAAAGAAAAGGATGAGGATAATAAACCAGAGACAAGAGGATAACTGAACATAAATCAACGAGAGGAACCAACTGATTCAACATAAGTAAAAATCTGTAATGGAGAAATTAATAGACTAAAGATAGACAAACCTCCAGGACGTGATGCTGATCACCCCAAGGGATTAAAAGTAATAGATGAAGAAATTGTACATGGACTAGTCATGATCTTTCAAATATCCCCATGGATTGAAAAATTGCCATTGTCACTCCATTATTTAAGAAGGGTAGGAGAGATATAGTAGGAAATTATAGACATATTGGTCTAACGTCTGTTGTGGGTGAGTTACTAGTATCTGTTATTAGAATAATAGAATGAGAGAATTGTTACAGCACTGAAGGAGGCCATTCGGTACATGGAACCTGTGCTGGCTCTTTGTAAGAGCAATCCAGTTAGTCCCATTCTCCCGCTCTTTCCCTGTAACCCTGCAACTTTTTTCTGTTCAAACGTTTATCCAATTCCTTTTTGAAATCGATGATTGAATCTGCTTCCACCACCCTTTCAGGCAGCACATTCCAGGTCATAACTACTCGCTGCGTAAAGAGTTTTTATCCCCATGTTGCCTTTGGCTCTTTTGCCAATCACCTTAAATCTGTGTCCTCTATTTCTCGACCCTTCCACCAATGGGAACAATTTCTCTTTATTTATTTTTTTCTAAACCTGTCATGATTTTGAACACTTCTATCAAATCTCCTCTAAACCTTCTCCACTCTAAGGAGAACAACCCCAGCTTCTCCAGTCTATCCACGCAACTGAAGTTCCTCATCCCTGGAACCAGGCCACTAAATCTTTTCTGCACCCTCTCTAAGGCCTTCACATCCTTCCTAAAGTGCGCTGCCTAGAACTGGAGACAATACTCCAGTTGTGGCCGGACCAGTGTTTTATAAAGGTTCAAGATAACTTCTTTGCTTTTGTACTCTGTGCCTCTATTTATAAAGCCCAGGATCCATAAGCATTTTGAACCACTTTCTCAACCTGTCCCGCTACATTCAAAGATTTGTGCACATATACCCCTAGATCTCTCTGTTCCTGCACATCCTTTAGAATTGTGCCCTTTAGTTTATATTGCCTCTCCTAATTCTTCCTGCCAAAATGTATCACTTCACACTTCTCTGCATTAAATTTCATCTGCCACGTGTCCGCCCATTGCACCAGCCTGTCTATGTCCTCTTGAAGTCTATCACTATCCTCCTCGCTGTTTACTACGCTTCCAAGTTTTGTGACATCTGCAGATTTTGAAATTGAACCCTGTACACCCAAGTCCAAACTATTATATATGAAAAGAAGCAGCGGTCCTAGTTCTGACCCCTGGGGGACACCACTGTACACCTCCCTCCAGTCCGAAAAACAACCGTTCACCACTACTCTCTGTTTCCTGTCACTTAGCCAATTTCATAACCACTCTGCCACTGCCCCTTTTATTCCATGGGCTTCAATTTTGCTGACTAGCCTATTATGTGGGACATTATCAAACGCCTTTTGAAAGTCCATATACACCACATCAACCACATTGCCCTCATCGACCCTCTCTTTTACCTCATCAAAAAACTCAACCAATTTAGTTAAACACGATTTGCCTTTAAAAAAAATCCGTGCTGGCTTTCCTTTATTAATCCACACTTGTCCAAGTGTAGGGGGTGGTGGTGTGTGTCAGCTTCACCTCTGACTTCTGAGTGGTTCGAATCGCTCCCACTCCCTGGGTTCTAGACCTTGGACTTATTTGGGGGTTGTGACAAAGTGCAGCAGACAACTGGTTTTGGTGCAAGAAACTTTGATCTTTATTCAAGAGAGAAAATACAACACAACAATCTTAACATTCTAATAAAATGGGGAACACTTCGATACACATGAGGGAAATTACAGTAGAAAGATACCTCACCCCTCCCAATCCCACCATACTAGCTCAGTTGGGCTCTAAAGGGCCAGAGATAATGCTCACCAAACGAACCCTTGACTGTTGAGCTCGTTCGCGATTTCGGGGTTCGCTGTATGTGTTGGTTGGTGTCTGCCGTACCCCGGACGCGGTAGAGGCCTTCAACTGCGTAGCTGGTCAGTCTTCGCGAGTCCGCCGATGCGGTAGGGTGTGTATTGGATCTATCGGGTGAGTACCCACTTTTCTTCGTAAAGGGATAGGATTTAGAGTCTTTTGTGTAGAAAACATACCCAGGGATAAGTCAGGAATAGATTGTAGAGTGGAAACTTTGCGGATCTTTGGTTTTCTCCCGAGTTGGTTTTCTTTGGTCGCGGTGGCCCAATATTACCCGGTTGGTTGGTGGTAATATTCAGTTGGTTGTTTCGTAAGGCCCTTGTTGCCGCGAGGTGTCTGATGGTCACTGGGGCTGTTGCTCTGGTTTCTTCTTGTGTGTCGGCCTGCTTCTAGAGCTGCTGACCTTCCCTGTAGAATTTCTTTCTGTCGCCTCCTCGCCTTGTTGAACTGTTGTCTTCCGAGCTGTCGAACTCCTGGCTGAACTGCCTTCTTGAGAAAATGGGCCTTCAATTATACTAATTGAAGCCTCCTTATCTGCGCGCCAAATCTGACCCGGTTTATTGTAAGATTTTGGTGGGCTCGTTTAGAGTAACTTATGTATAAATGTGTGAAGTGGTTTCGGGATGGTTTCATGAGTTGTTGAGCTCTTGCTTGATTGTAGTCGCTGTGCTCAGGTTTCGAGTTTCCTGACTGGGCCTGAGATTTCTAAGGAGTGGGGTGATTGGATTTGTTTTATGCATGTTTTGGATGGGTCCTGTAATTTGGGTGGGGACTGCTCTTCCGTGGGTCTATTGTCTGAATGTAAATGTCTGTTAAGGGCTGAGTGAGGTCACACAGTTCCCCAGACAGTTTGATTAACTCCAATACTGTAACCATCTATTACAGAGGTTGATCCCAATTCCTGTTGCAGCCTTTTCCTTTACAAGCCCAAACATGTCATTTTTTAAAAAATACCAAATCTTGGTTTTTGACCTTGAATCACCCTCTGTTAGGCCCAAAACATTTCATCACCCTGAAATGGTTAGAAAAGAGTCCAAAGTCCTTTTCTTTAGGGTTTTTCTCCCAGTTTTGGGGGATCTGTGAATTTTGAGAATCTTACACCAAGTGACTATTAATTTTGTCCCAGATTATCGTTTCTAAAAGCTTCCCCACCACCGAGGTTAAACTGACTGGCCTGTAGTTGCCGGGTTTATCCTTACACCCTTTTTTGAACAAGGGTGTAACATTTGCAATTCTCCAGTCCTCTGGCACCACCCCCGTATCTAAGGATGTTTGGAAGATTATGACCAGTACCTCCGCAATTTCCACCCTTACTTCCCTCAGCGACCTAGGATGCATCCCATCCAGACCTGGTGACTTATCTACTTTTAAATACAGGCAGCCTTTCTAGTACCTCCTCTTTATCAATTTTTAGCCCATCCAGTATCTCAATTACCTTCCCTTTTGCTTTGACTTTGGCAGCATCATCTTCTTTGGTAAAGGCAGATGCAAAGTACTCATTTAGTATCTCAGCCATGCCCTCTGCCTCCATGCGTAGGTCTCCTTTTTGGTCCCTAATCGACCCCACCCCTCCTCTTACTACCCATTTACTGTTTACATGCCTATAGAAGACTTTTGAATTCCCTTTTATGTTGGCCGCCAGTCTATTCTCATATTCCTCTCTTTGCCCCTCTTATTTCATTTTTCACTTCTCCTCTGTATTTTCTATATTCAACCTGGTTCTCATTTGTATTATCAACCTGACATCTGTCATACGCCCCCTTTTTTCTGCTTCATTTTACTCTCTATCTCTTTCGCTTTCCAGGGTGCTCTGGCTTTGATTGCCCTACCTTTCACCTTTGTGGGAATGTACCGAGACTGTACCCGAACCATCTCACCTTTAAAGGCCGCCCATTGTTCAATTACAGTTTTGCCTGCCAATCTTTGATTCCAATTTACCCGGGCCAGATTTGCTCTCAACTCATTGAAATTGGCCCTCCTCCAATTGAGTATTTTTACTCTAGATTGCTCCTTGTCCTTTTCCATATCTAACTTAAACCTTATGATACCATGATCGCTGTTCCCTAAATGTTCCCCCACTGACACTTACTCCACTTGGCCCACCTCATTGCCCAGATCCAGATCCAGCAATGCCTCCTTCCTCGTTGGGCCGGAAATATACTGATCAAGAAAGTTCTCCTGAACACACTTCAGAAATTCCTCCCCCTCTTTTCCCTTTACACTATTGCTATCCCAGTCTATATTCGGATAGTTGAAATCCCCCATTATCACTACTCTATGGTTCTTGCACCTCTCTGTAATTTCCCTGCAAATTTGATCCTCTATATCCTTCCCACTAGTTGGTGGCCTATGGAATACACCCAGTAGTGTAAAGGCACCTCTATTGTTTTTTTAACTCTAACCAAATAGATTCTGTCCTTGATCTGTCCAGGACATCCTCTCTCTCCAGCACTGCAATATTCTCCTTAATCAATCAATACTGCCACCCCCTCTCCTTTCTTTCCTTCCCTATCTTTCCTGAACACCTTGTATCCAGGAATATTTAGTACCCAATCCTGCACATTTTTGAGCCAGGTCTCCATTATCGCCACTACATCATGTTCCCATGTGGCTATTTGCATCTGCAGCTCACCAACCTTGTTTACCATGCTTCGTGCGTTTACACACATGCACTGTAAACCTATCTTAGACCTTCTCGTATTCTCCCTGCGTCTGATCCCACCTAATTCTGTACTGTTTCTTACTCTCGTGTTATCAGTCTCTCCCAATCCTTTGTGCACCTTGTTTCTCCTTTCTAATGCTACATCCTGATGCCCGTCAGCCTGCCAAATTAGTTTAAACCCTCCCCCACAGCACTAGTAAACATCTCCACGAGGACATTGGTCTCAGCTCTGTTGAGGTGCAACACGTCCGTCTTGAACAGGTCCCTCTTGCCCCAGAACTGGACCCAATAGCCCAAGAATATGAAGCCTTGCACCATGCCTCTAGCCATGCATTAACCTGCCTTATCTTCCTATTTATGTCCTCACTAGCGCGTTGCACTGGGAGTAATCCAGAGATTACTACCTTTGAGGTCCTGCTTTTTAACTTCCTCCCTAGCTCCTGAAACTCTGACCACAGGACCTCACCTCTTTTCTTTCCCATGTCGTTGGTATCCACATGGACCACGACTTCTGGCTGTTCTCCACCCTCCCCCCCCCCCCCCACCCTGGAGAATGTTCTGCACCTTCTCCGTGATATCCTTCACCCTGGCACCAGGGAGGCAACACACCATGCAGGAGTCACGTGGATGGTCGCAGAAACGCGTGTCTGTCCCCCTGACTATCGAATCCCCTACGACTACTGCATTTCTACACTTCACTGTGCCCCCCTGTGCAGTCCTTTGCCCCATGGTGCCATGTTCAGGACTGCACTCCTTCGAGGTGTCGCCACCCTCACTGGTATTGAATGCTGAACACCGGTTTGACAGTGGCCACACACCCAGAAGATTCCTGCACTGCCTGCCTCTTCCTACCCTTTCTGATAGCCACCCACTTGCTATCCTGAACTCTTTCTGGCTGTGGGGTGACCACCTCCTGGAACGTACGATCCAAGGAATCTTCAGCCTCCGTTATGCTCTGCAGTGACTCCAGCCGCCCCTCAAGCTCAGAAACCCTCAGCTTGAGCTCGAGCAACTGGAGGCATTTCCTGCACATGTGGCCCTCCAGGACACATGAAGCACCAACATGGCACAGGAATTACAGGCAATAGAATCATAGAATCATAGAAGTTACAACATGGAAACAGGCCCTTCGGCCCAACATGTCCATGTCGCCCAGTTTATACCACTAAGCTAGTCCCAATTGCCTGCACTTGGCCCATATCCCTCTATACCCATCTTACCCATGTAACTGTCCAAATGCTTTTTAAAAGACAAAATTGTACCCGCCTCTACTACTGCCTCTGGCAGCTCGTTCCAGACACTCACCACCCTTTGAGTGAAAAAATTGCCCCTCTGGACCCTTTTGTATCTCTCCCCTCTCACCTTAAATCTATGCCCCCTCATTATAAACTCCCCTACCTTTGGGAAAAGATTTTGACTATCTACCTTATCTATGCCCCTCATTATTTTATAGACTTCTATAAGATCACCCCTAAACCTCCTACTCTCCAGGGAAAAAAGTCCCAGTCTATCCAACCTCTCCCTATAAGTCAAACCATCAAGTCCCAGTAGCATCCTAGTAAATCTTTTCTGCACTCTTTCTAGTTTAATAATATCCTTTCTATAATAGGGTGACCAGAACTGTACACAGTATTCCAAGTGTGGCCTAACTAATGCCCTGTACAACTTCAACAAGACATCCCAACTCCTGTATTCAATGTTCTGACCAATGAAACCAAGCATGCCGAATGCCTTCTTCACCACCCTATCCACCTGTGACTCCACTTTCAAGGAGCTATGAACCTGTACTCCTAGATCTCTTTGTTCTATAACTCTCCCCAACGCCCTACCATTAACGGAGTAGGTACTGGCCCGATTCGATCTACCAAAATGCATCACCTCACAATGGGGCTCGGCTGCCCGTACATTGTATTTACAAATCTTTTTTTTTGCTAAACTCCCTTTAATCGATTATTATCAATTTACTTACTGTTTACTTACCCCAATTAACCTTCTCTTTTATTCCAGGTCTCTCAGAGCTCCTCTTCTCTCTTCACTGAAATTCCCCCCTCTACACCCAATTCCCACTCTGACCAAATTCTCACGTTCCCACTCAGTTCACAATCCATTCCATTCACGATGCGCTCCGTGTTTCAGAGAGAAATGTTGGGAGAGACAGAAAGACACTCAGGACAGACTGAATACCACAGACTGACTGATATATTGTACCCATGGCTGGAAAGAAAGGGGGAAGGGTTTAGGACGCGACCGCACCCCCACCCCGCACCCTCCCCCAGGTGAACTCCTTGTTTGAGCCTTTGACATATTGGGATGCCTCTCAATCCGCACCCTTGGGTACCCGTCCATTGTCATGTTAATCCAGGGACAGCCCAGGACAGCACTGCTTTGACCAGGAGACCTGTTTGTTGGAACGAGCCACGTTTCAAGGGCCTGTAAAGCTGATTTGAAACCATTTACCTCGTGCCCTTGTTGGCAATTTGGAAAAATATCAAACTCTGATCCCACTCACGAGGCCTACACGGGACTGGGCAAAAAGCAGGCCCTCAGGGAAACAGATAAGCCCGTCCCACAGCTCACACCAAACCCCCACAGACAGGGCTGGGCCAGAATTAATGGATCATGGGAGCTGTCCTTCCACATCCCTCCATCCCTTGTTTGCTCCAACACACTCTCCCTGCGTCCCCTCATAGCCTATCGCCCCCCTGGCACATTCCACACTGCCCTACAACAACATTTAAAGAACCAAATTTGAACTGAATTTGCTCCAAAGCCAATAGATGCAGAACTTGAATTGGTGCTGACACCTTCGTTAGGCTCTGGCCTGGGCCTGAGGTTTTGTATTTTCTCCCATCTCCTGTTCCTTTATGTGTTTGGTCAGTTTGAAGTTTTTCATAATGTGGAGATGCCGGTGATGGACTGGGGTGGACAAATGTAAGGAATCTTACAACACCAGGTTATAGTCCAACAGTTTTATTTGAAAATCACAAGCTTTCGGAGGCTTTCTCCTTCGTCAGGAGAGTCACCTGACGAAGGAGAAAGCCTCCGAAAGCTTGTGATTTTCAAATAAAACTGTTGGACTATAACCTGGTGTTGTAAGATTCCTTACATTTGAAGTTTTTCAGACATTGTTTAACCATTTCAGTGTCTCAAGGTGTTTACTGTAAACAACTTCAATCCTGTGTAGATGTGAGGGAAACAATCTAAGTCTCACCCTATTGAATTGAACAACTGGTCCATCTCCATTGAACGGTCCCATCTCCATCTCTGTAAAGATAACAGGGACTTCCAAGATGCTGGAATGTCTGAATGGGAAACGGCTTTTGATCTCAGATTCCAGCATAATTTTAAACACTCAAATCTTTCAGGTTGAGAAACGAGATTTACCTGACAGATTTCCAGCCGCTAACTGAATCTTTAATATATAAAAATGCTGTAGAAATGTGATTTGTTGTTATTATTTTAAACAATGAGACTGAAATATTTCAGAGTACTTTTCAATCAAGAAGAATTCAGAGACAACAGAGGGAGAGAGAAAGGGAGAGTGAAAGACGACAGAGAGAGGGAGAGAGTCAGGGTGAGATATAGGAGCAGAGAGGGAGGAACATAGGAACAGGAGTAGGCCATTCAGCCCTTCGAGCCTGCTCCGCCATTTGATAAGATCATGGCTGATCTGTGATCTAACTCCATATACCTGCCTTTGGCCCATATCCCTTAATACCTTTGGTTGGCAAAAAGCTATCTATCTCAGATTTAAAATTAGCAATTGAGCTAGTATCAATTGCCATTTGCAGAAGAGAGTTCCAAACTTCTACCACTCTTTGTGTGTAGAAATGTTTTCTAATCTCATTCCTGAATCTCATTCTAATTTTTAGACTGTGTCCCCTAGTCCTAGAATCCCCAACCAGCGGAAATAGTTGCTCTCTATCCACCCTATCTGTTCCCCTTAAGGAGGCATAGACAGGGACACGAAGAAAGGGAGAGAGAGGTTCAGTGACTTGGTGTCAGCTCCTGTACATGTGCAGAACATAATGGGTAAAAGGGAACGATTCACCTCCCGTCTGGCACTGTACGGCTTGTGTGTGTCTCAGTATCAGCTCCTGTACAGCACACAAATAGAATGAGATAGAGAGAGACTGAGAGAATGCGACAGAGAGAGGCAGACAGAGAGAGAATGAGGCAGAAGTGGAAAGAGAGAATGAGACAGAGAGACAGAGTGAAATATCGGATGTGGGGGGGTGGGGGATGAGAGACAGTAAAAGAGAGAGACAATGAGACATAGTGCGAGAGAAAGTGAGACAGGGTGAAAGAGGCACAGAGCAAGAAACACAGCACGAGAAAGACAGAGAGAGAGACAGATATTGGCAGAGGGTGTGTGTGAGAGAGAGAGAGAGAGAGACAGAGAAGCAAACGGGGAGACAGTTGTGGAAAAGAGAGAAAGAAAAAGAAAATCAGAGGGAGAGAGAACTAGAGAGAGAGGGGAACAATGAGAGTCAGAGCAGGACTGATTGAGACAGAGGATGTGAGAGAGAGACGGAAACAGAAAAACGGACTGGTATAAACTCAGAGCGGCAGATTGGTCGGGTCTGGTATGCAGATTGGAAGATGTGGGATGTAGTTTTGAGAAGCCCTCGTTCAATATTTTATGAAAAGAGAACAGTTTTTAAAGGACAACAGCAGCACCTGTGTTTGATGTGTGCAATTTCTGATCTCCGTTCAGACCTGTATCTGCGTTTCACTTTGTATTTTGTGGCCCTCTGTAAAGTGTGTGTCTTTCCCAGTGCGGATTGGTACTCTGTAATAAATGTCACATTACTGAGTTCAAGCAAAATGGTGTCCCTGAATAAGTACATAATTGAGGCCTGCAGCTCAATCAAATTCACTGTCTTTTCATGTAAACAAAATGTCTCTCTCAGTCTGTATCTCCCTCTCTGTACTGTGTGTCTCAGCTCCTGTATATGTACGTGTACAGTACGCAGTGGGTAAAAGGGAACGATTCTGTGGGGGGAGGGGGAGGGAACCCGCTCTCTGTGGGGGGAGGGGGAGGAGGGAACCCGCTCTCTGTGGGGGGAGGGGGAGGAGGGAACCCGCTCTCTGTGGGGGGAGGGGGAGGAGGGAACCCGCTCTCTGTGGGGGGGGGAGGGGAGGAGGGAACCCGCTCTCTGTGGGGGGGGGAGGGGGAGGAGGGAACCCGCTCTCTGTGGGGGGGGAGGGGGAGGGAACCCGCTCTCTGTGGGGGGAGGGGGAGGAGGGAACCCGCTCTCTGTGGGGGAGGAGGGAACCCGCTCTCTGTGGGGGGGGGAGGGGGAGGAGGGAACCCGCTCTCTGTGGGGGAGGAGGGAACCCGCTCTCTGTGGGGGGAGGGGGAGGAGGGAACCCGCTCTCTGTGGGGGAGGAGGGAACCCGCTCTCTGTGGGGGGAGGGGGAGGAGGGAACCCGCTCTCTGTGGGGGGAGGGGGAGGAGGGAACCCGCTCTCTGTGGGGGGAGGGGGAGGAGGGAACCCGCTCTCTGTGGGGGGAGGGGGAGGAGGGAACCCGCTCTCTGTGGGGGGAGGGGGAGGAGGGAACCCGCTCTCTGTGGGGGGAGGGGGAGGAGGGAACCCGCTCTCTGTGGGGGGAGGGGGAGGAGGGAACCCGCTCTCTGTGGGGGGAGGGGGAGGAGGGAACCCGCTCTCTGTGGGGGGGGAGGGGGAGGAGGGAACCCGCTCTCTGTGGGGGGGGAGGGGGAGGAGGGAACCCGCTCTCTGTGGGGGGGGAGGGGGAGGGAACCCGCTCTCTGTGGAGGGGAGGGGGAGGGAACCCGCTCTCTGTGGGGGGGGGGAGGGGGAGGGAACCCGCTCCCTGTGGTGGGGGAGGGGAAGGGGAAGGGAACCCCTTCCCTGTGGTGGGGGAGGGGGAGGGAACCTGCTCCCTGTGGAGGGGGAGGGAGAGGGAACCCGCTCCCTGTGGAGGGGGAGGGAGAGGGAACCCGCTCCCTGTGGAGGGGGGAGGGAGAGCGAACCCGCTCCCTGTGGAGGGGGGAGGGAGAGCGAACCTTCTCCCTGTGGAGGGGGGAGGGGGGAGGGGGTGGGGAGGGGGAAGGGGGAGGGAACCCGCTCCCTGTGGGGGGAGGGGGAGGAAACTCGCTCCCTGTGGGGGGAGGGGGAGGGGGATGGAACCCGCTCCCTGTGGTGGGGGAGGGGGAGGGAACCCGCTCCCTGTGGGGGGAGGCGGAGGGAACCCCTTCTTTGTGGGAGGGGCAGGGATGGGAAGGGGGGAACCCGCTCTCTGTGGGAGTGGGTGGGGGAGGGAACCCGCTCTCTCTGTGGGGGCGGGGTCATTCTCTGGGGGCAGGGTCTCTATCTGTGTGGGCGGGGCTCTCTCTGTGGGGGCGGGGCCTCTCTCTGGGGGCGGGGTCTCTATCTGTGGGGGCGGGGCTCTATCTGTGGGGGTGGGGCCTCTCTTGGGGGGCGGAATCTCTATCTGTGGGGGCGGGGCTCTATCTGTGGGGGCAAGGCCTCCCTCTGGGGGCGGGGTCTCTATCTGTAGGGGCGGGGCTCTATCTGTGGGGGCGGGGCTCTCTCTGTGGGGGCGGGGCCTCTATCTGTGGGGGCGGGGCTCTATCTGTGGGGGTGGGGCCTCTCTCTGGGGGCGGCATCTCTATCTGTGGGGGCGGGGCTCTATCTGTGGGGGCAGGGCCTCTCTCTGGGGGCGGGGTCTCTATCTGTGGGGGCGGGGCTCTCTCTCTGGGGGCGGGGCTCTCCCTGTGGGGGTGGGGCCTCTGGGGGCGGGGTCTCTATCTGTAGGGGCGGGGCTCTATCTGTGGGGGAGGGGCTCTCCCTGTGGGGGTGGGGCCTCTCTGGGGGCGGGGTCTCTATCTGTGGGGGCGGGGCTCTATCTGTGGGGGCGGGACTCTCCCTGTGGGGGTGGGGCCTCTCTCTGGGGGCGGGGTCTCTATCTGTGGGGGCGTGGTCTCTATCTGTGGGGGCGGGGCCTCTATCTGTGGGGGTGGGGCCTCTATCTGTGGGGGCGGGGCTCTATCTGTGGGGGCGGGGCCTCTATCTGTGGGGGCGGGGCTCTCCCTGTGGGGGTGGGGCCTCTCGCTGGGGGCGGTGTCTCTGTGGGGGCGGGGCTCTATCTGTGGGGGCGTGGCTCTCCCTGTGGGGGTGGGGCCTCTCTGTGGGGGTGGGGTCTCTATCTGTGGGGGGGGGGCTCTCCCTGTGGGGGTGGGGCCTCTCGCTGGGGGTGGGGCTCTATCTGTGGGGGCGGGGCCTCTCTCTGGGGGCGGGGTCTCTATCTGTGGGGGCGGGGCTCTCCCTGTGGGGGTGGGGCCTCTCTCTGGGGGCGGGGTCTCTATCTGTGGGGGCGGGGGCTCTATCTGTGGGGCGGGGCTCTATCTGTGGGGGTGGGGCCTCTCTCTGGGGGCGGGGCTCTATCTGTGGGGGCGGGGCCTCTCTCTGGGGGCGGGGTCTCTTGGGCGTCGGGCTCTGACGCCGCATTTTCCGGTTGGAATTACCTAGAATGCACTGCGCGGTTGACTCCGCCTATTTCCTGTCACGGGCCCAGCGGCTGAGGCGCTGCGCAATCGGCCAACGGACTCGGGGATCGGAAGACGGTCGGCGAGCGCCCTGACAGGAGATCCTTAAACCGGAGGTAGGCCGCGCAATAGGCCTTTAAAACACAGGGTGCGGCCGCAGGGCCGGATCGTATGCCCCTTGTATTGTGAACCGGGCGGCAGCTGCGAGGCTTCTCCGCATAGAGAGGCCCGGGTTGTCGGCGGAACCTGGCGCCATCTTGGTGCAGGAGGAGGTCGAGTAACGGCGTCTGCGCGGCCATCTTGGTACAGGAGACGGGAGAGTCATCGCGCATGCGCGAACACCTTGGTGCAGGAAGCCGAACTCCAGGACCAGGTAAACAGCGGGGACACTGAGGGGCTACAGTGGAGACTCTGGTAAATGTCCAACTATCCACCTGTCAGCGGGTCATTGAGGGTCTATAGTGGAGTGTCTGGCAAATGTCCGGGACACTGACGGTCAGCAGGCTATTTGACTGTAGAGGCATCACACATTGGTTGTGGAGAGGATCACACTCAGCTGTTATAGCCCTCACGCCCATAGTAGAGACTGCTCCTGTGTAGATAGAGGGCAGGCTGGGAGTCGGGGACAGAAAGCAGCAGTGGGCTGAGTGCAGTGTCCCAGGGGTCAGTGTTAGGAGAGTGATGTTGGTAATGGGGAGAGGTGCTGAGTGCAGTGTCCCAGGGGTCAGTGTTAGGAGAGTGATGTTGGTAATGGGGAGAGGTGCTGAGTGCAGTGTCCCAGGGGTCAGTGTTAGGAGAGTGATGTTGGGGATGGGGAGAGGTGCTGAGTGTAGTGTCCCAGGGGTCAGTATTAGGAGAGTGATGTTGGGGATGGGGAGAGGTGCTGAGTGTAGTGTCCCAGGGGTCAGTATTAGGAGAGTGATGTTGGGGATGGGGAGAGGTGCTGAGTGCAGTGTCCCAGGGGTCAGTATTAGGAGAGTGATGGGGATAGGGAGAGGTGCTGAGTGTAGTGTCCCAGGGGTCAGTATTAGGAGAGTGATGTTGGGGAGAGATGCTGAGTGCAGTGTCCCAGGGGTCAGTGTTCAGAGAGTGATGGGGATGGGGAGAGGTGCTGAGTGCAGTGTCCCAGGGGTCAGTATTAGGAGAGTGATGGGGATAGGGAGAGGTGCTGAGTGCAGTGTCCCAGGGGTCAGTATTAGGAGAGTGATGTTGGGGAGAGATGCTGAGTGCAGTGTCCCAGGGGTCAGTATTAGGAGAGTGATGTTGGGGATGGGGAGAGGTGCTGAGTGCAGTGTCCCAGGGGTCAGTATTAGGAGAGTGATGTTGGGGATGGGGAGAGGTGCTGAGTGCAGTGTCCCAGGGGTCAGTATTAGGAGAGTGATGTTGGGGATGGGGAGAGGTGCTGAGTGCATTGTCCGAGGGGTCAGTATTAGGAGAGTGATGTTGGGGATGGGGAGAGGTGCTGAGTGCAGTGTCCCAGGGGTCAGTGTTAGGAGAGTGATGTTGGGGATGGGGAGAGGTGCTGAGTGCATTGTCCCAGGGGTCAGTATTAGGAGAGTGATGTTGGGGAGAGATGCTGAGTGCAGTGTTCCAGGGACCTATAGGGAAAATGCCCTAACGAGTGCCTTAAATTGGTCCTGAAATTGGAGTCAGTCGTTAGACTGAACTGTGAGAGACGGAAAAGGCTGATGTTTATTCAACCCCTGAGTGGTTGTGGGAGACAAAACATTCTTTACAGGAACTGGGCGGTCTCACTGTCAAGGCCACAGGCTGAGAGATAAATGTCAGCCCTTATCTGTCCCTGGGTAGCTGCTTTGTTAACAAGAGACTGTGTGGTTTGGGGTGAAATCACTGCCTGGCCTGTCTGGATTCTGATCTTCATTATCCTGAAGCCTTCACGGGGACTTCACTGGCTGTTTGAGGTAATGGATACCCAAAGAGCGAATTCTTCCATTACGTGAATCACTCAGATTGGGTCATGGTTCAATTGAGGGAGTTTCTTTGAGAATTAAGGATATAAGATGCTTTTGACACTAAAAAGTAGTAGTGATAAGAGTTTAATTGGAAGTTCTTATTGTTAGTCACACCCTCACCTCCATCTTTGATGCTGCTGTCCCCATTAAAACCATTATTCTCTCTAACCCTGGTCGTTCCCCCTGGTATGGCCCTCTTCTCCGCTCCTTTAAGTCCAAGGGACACAGACTTGAACGTTTATGGCGGACATCTGGTTTAGCCATTCAGCCAGGTTTGGCTGGACCACATAAAGTACTATCGGGTCCTGCTCTTCTCCGCCAAGACTGCTCACAGAAAGATAGTATACAGGTTCCGCCAGGACCACTCGGCTCCAGACCTCATTACAGCCTTGATCCAAACATGGACAAAAGAGCTGAATTCCGGAGGTGAGGTGAGAGTGACTGCCCTTGACATCAAGGCAGCATTTGACCAAGTGTGGCACCAAGGAGCCCTAGTAAAATTGAAGTCAATGGGAATCAGGGAAAACTCTCAAAGGCTGGAGTCATACCTAGCACAAAGGAAGATGGTAGTGGTTGTTGGAGGCCAATCATCTCAGCCCCAGGGCATTGCTGCAGGAGTTCCTCAGGGCAGTGTCCTAGGCCCAACCATCTTCAGCTGCTTCATCAATGACCTTCCCTCCATCATAAGGTCAAAAATGGGGATGTTCACTGATGATTGCAGTGTGTTCATTTCCATTTGCAACCCCTCAGATAATGAAGCAGTCCGAGCCCGCATGCAGCAAGACCTGGACAACATCCAGGCTTGGGCTGATAAGTGGCAAGTAACATTCGCGCCAGATAAGTGCCAGGCAATGACCATCTCCAACAAGAGAGAGTCTAACCACCTCCCCTTGATATTCAATGGCATTACCATCGCCGAATCCCCCACCATCAACATCCTGGGGGTCACCATTGACCAGAAACTTAACTGGACCAGCCATATAAATACTGTGGCTACGAGAGCAGGTCAGAGGCTGGGTATTCTGTGGCGAGTGACTCACCTCCTGACTCCCCAAAGCCTTGCCACCATCTACAAGGCACAAGTCAGGAGTGTGATGGAATACTCTCCACTTGCCTGGATGAGTGCAGCTCCAACAACACTCAAGAAGCTCGACACCATCCAAGATAAAGCAGCCCGCTTGATTGGCACCCCATCCACCACCCTAAACATTCACTCCCTTCACCACCGGCGCACAGTGGCTGCAGTGTGTACCATCCACAGGATGCACTGCAGCAACTCGCCAAGGCTTCTTCGACAGCACCTCCCAAACCCACGACCTCTACCACCTAGAAGGACAAGGGCAGCAGGCACATGGGAACAACACCACCTGCACGTTCCCCTTCAAGTCACACACCATCCCGACTTGGAAATATATCGCCGTTCCTTCGTCTTCACTGGGTCAAAATCCTGGAACTCCCTTCCGAACAGCACTGTGGGAGAACCTTCACCACACGGACTGCAGCGGTTCAAGTAGGCGGCTCACCACCACCTTCTCAAGGGCAATTAGGGATGGGCAATAAATGCTGGCCTCGCCAGCGACGCCCACATCCTGAGAATGAATGAAAGAAAGGTACAGCAAGTGATTAGGAAGGCAAGTAGAATGTTGTCATTTATTGCAAGGGGAATGGAATATAAAAGTAGAGATGTTTTGCTACAGTTGTACAGGGCGTTGGTGAGACCACATCTAGAATACTGTGTGCAGTTTTGGTCTCCTTATTTAAGAAAGGACATAATCGCTTTGGAGGCGTTTCAGAGAAGGTTCACTCGACTGATTCCTGGGATGAGAGGGTTATCTTATGAGGAAAGATTGGACAAGTTGGGCCTGTATACATTGGAGTTTAGAAGAATGAGAAGTGATCTTATTGAAACTTATATATCTTGAGGGGACTAGAAGGGGTAAATGCTGAGAGGATGTTTCCCTTTGTGGGAGAGACTAGAACTAGGGGCCACAGTTTAAAAATCAGGGGTCTCCCATTTAAGACTGAGATGAGGAGAAATTTTTTCTCTGAGGGTTGTGAGTCTGTGGAACTCCTTTCCCCAGAGAGCGGTGGGGGCAGGGTCATTGAATATTTTAAGGCTGAGTTAGATAGATTCCTGATTAGCAAGGGAGTCAAAGGTTATAGTAGGCAGACGGGAAAGTAGGGTTGAGGTCACAATCAGATCAGCCATGATCTTATCAAATGGCAGAGCAGGCTCGAGGGGCCGAATGGCCTACTCCTGCTCTTAATTCATATGTTCACTATTCCAGGATCATCCAGGAATGCAAAGATAACCCCTAGCTTCTCTTCTCCACTAAAATCCGCCTTCTTAAAGCCCTCTTCCCTGCCTCCTTCACCCTCACCTCCAACAAAAAGTGCGAGGAGCTCATAGACTTCTTTGTCACTAAGATTGAGACCATCCATTCAGCCCAACTGCCGCTTCCCTCCCTTCCCCTAGTCCACCAAGCCAAACTTACCACAAGGTTCCCCCTGCCCTATAAGAACAGCAGAAATAGGAGCAGGAATAGGCCATACGACATCTTAAGCCTGCTCCACCATGACTGATCTTCGACCTCAACTCCACTTTCCTGCCCGATCTCCAAATCCCTCGATTCCTTTTGTGTCCAAAAATCTATTGATCTCAGTTTTGAATGCACTCAACGACTGAGCATCCACAGCTCTCTGGGGTAGAGAATTCCAAAGATTCACAACCCTCTGCGTGAAGAAAGTTTTCCTCATCTCAGTCCTAAATGGCCGACACCTTATCCTGAGACTATGACCCCTAGTTCTCGACTCTCCAGCCAGGGGAAACAGTCTCTCAGCATCTACTCTGTCAAGCCCTCTCAGAATCTTGTGTTTCAATGAGATCACCTCTCATTCTTCTAAACTCCAGAGAATATAGGTCCATTCTACTCAATCTCTTCTCATAGGACAACCCTCTTATCCCAGGGATCAATCTAGTGAACCTTCGTTGCACCCCCTCCAAGGCAAGTATATCCTTCCTTGTGTACAGTTTTGGTCTCCTTACCTAGTGCTCCAGGTGTGGTCTCACCAAAACCTATATAATTGCAGCAAGACTTCCTTACTCTTGTACTCCAACTCCCTTGCAATAAAGGCTAACATACTATTGGCTTTCCTAATTGCTTGCTGAACCTGCATGTTAACTTCCTGTGATTCATGTGCAAGGACACCCAAATCCCTCTGAATACCAACATTTCTTAGTCTCTCGCTTTTTAAAAAATATTCTGCTTTTCTATTCTTCCTACCAAAGTGGATAATTTCACATTTCCCCAATTAAACTCCATCTGCCACCTTCTTGCCCACTCACTTAACCTGCCTATGTCCCTTTGCAGCCTCTCTGCATCCTCCTCACAGCTTACTTTCCCACCTAGCTTTGTATCATCAGTAAACTTGGATACTTTACACTCGGCTCCCTATTCTAAGTAATGAATATAGATTGTAAATAGCTGAGGCCCAAGCACTGATCCTTGTGGCAACCCATTAGTACAACCTGCCAACCTGAAAATCACCCGTTTATTCCTACTCATCTTTTCCATGAGACCCACCTCCTGCTCCCTCGACCCTATTTCCACCAAACTGTTGACCACCCGACTTCCTTTCTTGGCCCCCCATGTTAGCTGATATTGTTAACGGTTCCCTCTCCTCAGGTACTGTCCCCCTCCCCTTCAAATCTGCTGCCATCAACCACTCCTCAAATAACCTATCCTTGACCCCTGTTTCCTTGCAAACTACCGCCCCATCTCCAACATCCCTTTCCTCTCCAAAGCCCTTGAACATGCTGTCGCCTCCCAAATCCGTGCCCATCTTTCCCGCAAACTCTAGGGGAATCGAGGGATATGGGATTGGGCGGGAAAGTGGAGTTGAGGTCGAAGGTCAGCCATGATCTTACTGACTGGCGGAGCAGGCTCGAGGGGCCGTCTGGCCTACTCCTGCTCCTATTTCTTATGTTCTTAACTCCAGGTTTGAATCCCTCCAATCAGGTTTCCGCCACAACACTGAAACGGTCCATATCAATCATATGACGTCCTATGAGACCGTGGTAAACTATCCCTCCTCATCTTTCTCGACCTCCCTGTAGCCTTTGACACAGTTGACCACATCATCCCCTCTAACGCCTCTCCTCTGTCGTCCAGTTGGGTGGGACTTGCTCGCCTGGTTCCATTCCCATCTATCCAGTCGTAGCCAGAGAATCACCTGCTATGACTTCTCTTCCCGTTCCCACACCGTTACCTCTGGAGTCCCCCAAGTATCTACACTTGGCCCCCTCTTATTTCTCATCTACCTGCTGCCCCTCGGCAACATCATCAATAAACACATCAGATTCCACGTGTACACTGACGACACCCAGCTCTACCTCACCACCTCTCTCGACCCTTCCACTGTCTCTCATTTGTCACATTGCTTGTCCGACATCAGCAAAAACTTCCTCCAACTAAATATTGGGAAGACCGAAGCCATTGTCTTTGGTCCTCGCTACAAACTCTATTCCCTAGCCACCGACTCCATCCCTCTCCCTGGTCACTGTCCGAGGCTGAACCAGGCCATTTGCAACCTTGGTGTCCTATTTGACCCTGAGATGAGCTTCTGACCCCATATCCGCTCCATCAAGACCACATACTTCCAACTCCATAACATCGCCCATCTCTGCCCCGCCTCAGCTCCTCTGCAGCTGAAACCCTCATCCATGCCTTTGTTACCTCTAGACTGGACTATTCCAATGCTGTCCTCCCATCTTCCACCCTCTGTAAACTTGAGCTCATCTAAAACTTTGCTGCCTGTATCCTAACTCGCACCAAGTCCCGTTCACCCATCACCCCCTGTGCTCGCCAACCTACATTGGCTCCCGGTCCGGGAACGCCTCGATTTTAAAATTCTCATCCTTGTGTTCTAATCCCTCCGTGGCCTCGCCCCTCCCTATCTTTGTAACCGCCTCCAGCCCTACAAACCTCCGAGATCTCTGTAATCCTCCAATTCTAGTCTCTTGCACATCCCTGATTTTAATCGCTCCGCCATTGGTGGCCGTGCCTTCAGTTGCCTGGGCCCTAGCCTCGGGAATTCCCTCCCTAAGCCTCTCTACCTCTCCTCCTTTAAGACGCCCCATAAAACCTACCCCTTTGACCAAGCTTTTGGTTGCCTGTCCTAATATCTCCTTATGTCACTCGGTGTCAAATTTTGTTTGATAATCGCTCCTGTGGATCACCTTGGGACGTTTTACTACAATATAAGCAAGTTGTTGTTTGTAGAAACTGGAGTCTTGGGAAATGATTGTGATAATTTTAAGTGTCTCGCAGTGGAATTAAGTATGACAGTGTGAGGGTTCTATGTCTAGGGTCAGTGGAAGAGAGTCTCTGCATCAGGACAGAAAGTCCATCGGTGGGCAACTCAATCTCTAAAGAGACAGGCGGAGAGGGAGGGGGGGTGGAGAAGGAGGAAGTCAGAGCGAGAGAGAGAGAGGTTACATCTGTTAGAGCTGGAAATTTCTATCAGGCAGATAGACATGTGTCCCTGAGATGTACAAGTTTCCATTAGATGGAGGGAAGTGACATTGAAGACAGTTTGTCCAGATCCAGCTCCCAGTGCAGGAGGTGGATTGACCTGACCTGGAGAACAGACGTGGTGGAGATCCTCATCCCTCGGTCTGTCCTAAAACACACGCACTCGCTCAGAACATTTTTATAGCTTCCTTTTACTGATTTCATTCCTGGTTATCTTTGCTCAAGGATACCCGGCAGCCAGTCCTGCATTCTATATCATCGGAATTTGAATATAGAAGGAGAAGTGTTTCTCTGTTGGAAAAAATTTCAAACATCAGTGTGAGCGGAAAAGCATCGAGACACAGACATCTGAGTGAGAGTGATCCAGACTGTGGAAAGAGCTTTAACCAGTTACACAGCCTGAAAAAACATCAGACCATTCACAGCGGGGAGAAACCGTACACGTGTTCTGTGTGTGGACGAGGCTTCAACTGATCGTCCAACCTGGAGAGAGACAAGGACACCCGGACCACGGAGAAACCGTGGAAATGTGGGGACTGTGGGAAGGGATTCAATTACCCGTCCCAGCTGGAAATTCATCGACGCAATCACACTGGAGAGAGGCCGTTCACGTGCTCCGTGTGTGGGCAGGGATTCACTCAATCTCACCACCTTCTGACACACCAGCGAGTTCACACTGGGGAGAGGCCGTTCACCTGTGCAGTGTGTGAGAAGGGATTCATTCAGTCGTCCCACCTCACTGCACACCAGCGAGTTCACAAGTGACTGCAGGGGTTGGGTTCTGCTGGTATTGCTGCTGTTAAATCACATCCAGGACTGAACCATGTTCATTCTGACAGTTGGGGTTTGTTTCTGATGTTAAACTCCAGCCTAGTTATAGGGGTTATTAATATTCTGTACAAGTGTCAAATAAATCAATTTTAATTTAAACACAGTGTGTCTAGTCCTTGATATCTCGATGATAAGACACGCTGATCGGGGGCTAATTATGAAGTGAGTGGAATCCATCTTCGAACTGAGTTCCTCCACCTTTTTTAAAAGATGGATTTACAATGATAGAGATAAGAAAATTCGACTTTATCACAGGGTCCACTTCAATCAGCCAGAGCAGATTTCAAGTGCCCTTTTGTGAAAAAAGAGCTTCCTGATTTCACTCCTAGCTGCCCCAGCTCTCATTTTAAGGTCACGCCCTCTTGTTCTGGATTCCTCCACCAGAGAAAATAGTTTCTGTTTCTACCCTATCGAATCCCTTTCTTGTTTTAAATACCTGGATCAGATCTCAACCTTCGAAACTCAAGGGCATACAAACCAAGTTTCTGCATCCAGTCCTCATAATTGATCCCTTCAAGCCCCAGTATCATTCTGGTGAATCTGCACTGTCCCCACTCCAAGGCCAATCCACCCTTGTTGAGGATCGGTACTCCAGAGGGGCCCTGACCAAGGCTCTAGAACTGAAGCATCACTTCCTCCTCTTTGTATTCCATACCTCGAGATAAAGGTTTTCATTCTATTGGACTTTGTGATTACTTTTTGCATCTGTCCACTAGATTTTGTTGCAAGGACACCCAAATCCCTTTGCTCCTCCACAGTTCCCATGTTTCTCAATTTAAGAAAATTCTCCGCTTTATCTTTCTTGCATCCAAAGTGGGTGACCTCACACCTGCCACCTTTGGCCACTCACTAACCTGTCTATGTCCGTTAGTAGCTTCCTTCTCCCATCTACACAACGTACTGTGCGACACAACTTACCGTCATCTGGAAACTTGGATCTACAGCTCTCTAATCCTTCGTCCAAGTTATTGATCATTATGGTGGAAAGCTGAGGCCCCAGTACAGATCCCTGGGGACACCACATGTTCCATCCCGCCAATCAAAGAACATTCCCTTTATCCCCACTCTCTGTCTCCTACCTCCCAACCAATTCCAACCCATCCACAAGGTTACATTCAATTTTGTGTGCTTTTAATTTTGCTAATAATCTCTTGTGCTGGATCTTATCAAATGCCTTCTGGAAGTCCATATAAACAACATCCATAGACACTCCACTGTCCACCTTATTAGTGACCTCAAAAAATTCAACTACATTAGTCCAGACATGACCTACCCTTCACAAATCCATGTTGACTCTCTTTGCTCAGCTCAGACTTCAAGTGCTGAATCATTTTGTCCCTGATGATAGATTCCAGTAACTTCCCCACAATTGACGTTAAACTGACCGGTCTGTATTTTCCTGATTTCTCTCTCCCTCCTTTCTTAAATAACGGAGTGACATTTTCAATTTTCATATCCAAAGGCACAATTCCTGAGTCTAGAGAACTTTGGGAATTTATGACTAATCTGTAATTTTCCCACCTGTTTCCTTTAATACCCTGGGGCGGAAATATCAGGTCCTGGAGATTTCATTCTTTGTAGTTATTTATTTATCTATTTCTAGAGCTGACAGACTCACCTTTAATATTAAACATTCATCAGATGGGTTTAATTTAGTTACTTTTTATCGCACACTTCAGTTTTATTCCCCTCATTCTTTCTCTTACCGATGTCATTTTTTATTTATTTCCTTGTTATTACTTCTTTCGTACAAACCTCAGATTACTCAGTCTAAGTTCCCTTGGTTGACTTGAAGTTTTCACCTCCTGCATCGTATCCTGAAGATCCACTTCAGGTAATTACTGGGGAGAGCACACGGCGAGGTACTGGGGAGAGCACATGGTGAGGTTGCAGTTTTCGGAGGTGCTGTCGAAGAATCCTTGGCGAGATGCCGCAGTGCAGATTGTACACACTGCAGCCACGGTACACCGCTGGTGGTGAAGGGAGTGAATGTTTAAGGTGATGGATAGGATGCCGATCTAGCAGACTGCTTTGTCCTGGATGGTGTCGAGCTTCTTGAGTGTTGGTGGAGCTGCATCCACCCAGGCAAGTGGAGAGTATTCCATCGCACTCCTGAGTTGTGCCTTGTAGATGGTGGAGAGGCTTTGGGGAGCCGGGAGGTGAGTCACTTGCTGCAGAATACCCAATCTCTGACCTCCTCTTGTAGCCACGGCATTTATGTGGCTTGTCCAGTTGAGATTCTGGTCAATGGTGACCCCCAGCATGTTGATGGTGGGGGATTTGGCGATGGTAATATCTTTGAATGTCAAAGCGAGGTGGTTAGACTCTCTTGTTGAAGATGCTTATTGCCTGGCACTTGTCTGGCGCAAATGTTACTTGCCACTTATCAGCCCAATCCTGGATGCTGCCCGGTTCTTACTGCACGCGGGCGTGGACTGCTTCGTTATCTGAGGAATTTCAAATGGAGCCTGTGCCATGTGGGAACTCCAGGACAATCACAGGTGCAGGAAGTGTTGTCAGCTGGAGGAGCTCGAGCCCTGGATTTCGGAACTTCAGCAGCTGGTGTCACTACGGTGCATCAGCGAGGCTGAGAGCTACGTGGACAGCACGTTTCAGGAGATGGTCACCCCGCAGCTTAAGAGAGTGCAGGCAGAGAGGGACTGGGTGACCGCCAGACAGACAAGGAGGACCAGGCAGGTAGTGTAGGAGTCACCTGAGTGCATCTCACTCTCTAACCAGTATTCAGGTCTGAATTCTGGTGAGGGAGAGGGTTCCTCTGTGGAATGCTGCCAGAGCCAAGTTCACAGCACCATGGATGGCTCAGCTGTATGGGGAGGGGTGGAGAAAGATCAGGAGAGCATTAGTGAAAGGGGATTCTATAGTCAGGGGAGAAGACAGGTGTTTCTGCAGCCACAGACATGATTCCACGATTGTATGTTGCCTCCCTGGTGCCAGGATCAAGGATGTCTCTGAGCGGCTGCAGAACATTCTGGGGGAGGGGGGAGCAGCTTCCAAAGGAACTTTCAAAAGGCAAGTGGACATGTAGTTGAAGAGGACTAATTTGCAGTGTTATGAGGAAAAAGCTGGGATGTGGGACTAAACTGGATGGCTCTTTCAAAGAGGCGGCACGGGCACGACTGGCCGAATGGCCTCCTTCTGTGCTGTAAGATTCTATGATTGTATCTCGCGGCGTGCGCCTTGAGTCGTTTTTTTTCCTCACCCTGCAGCTCCAAATATTTTTGCACCACAAATTGCTGGAAGTGCAAATTGATAACGGTGTGGCGAGGTCAAATGGGCATCTGGGACCTTGGTGAACGATGGGACCAATATCTCTTTAACCAATGAAATTAAATGATAGAGAATGAAACGAGCTAAATGCCGGGGAAGGAAATAGGGTTAATTAGTGTCAATTAAGATACAAGAAGAGAAATAAAGAGAGGGGAAGAAAAATTCAATTCAGAGAGAGAGAAAAATTCAATTCAGAGAGAGAGAAAGAAGAGACAGAAAGGAAAAGTAAGAAAAAAAAATTTAGAATTTCAAATTTAACATTTAAAAACTCTCTAGAACAATTTACTACCTGCAGGAGTGAGACACCTTCAAAGCAATGATACTGGTTACTAAAGGATGTCAAGGGCTTGGAAAGGGTGCAGAGCAGGTTTACCAGGATGGTACCAGGGATGAAGGACTTCAATTACTTGGAGAGATTGGGTAAGCTGGGATTGTTCTCCTTGAAGCGGAGAAGGTTAAGGGGAGACCTAATAGAGGTATTCAAAATTATGTGGGGTTTTGATGGAGCAAGTAGGGAGAAACTGTTTCCTCTGGCACATGGAACAGTAACCAAAGGTCACAGATTTAAAATATTTGGCAGAAGAACAAGAGGAGAAATAAGGAGAATTTTTTTCACACATAGAGGGTTGTTAAGACCTAGTCCATGTCCAACTACAGTTGAGGGGAAATCCTCGGTTGAGGAAAAAGGAAGACATATTGGAAGCACTGGTGTGGAAGGTGGCATCATTAGAACAGATGAGACGGAAGAACTGGGAGAAGGGAATAGAGTCCTTACAGGAAGCGGGGTGGGAGGAAGTGTAATCAAGGTAGCTGTGGGAGTCGGTGGGCTTATCATAGATATTGGTGGACAGCCTATCTCCAGAAATGGAGATAGAGAAGTCGAGGAAGGGAAGAGTCGGAGATGGACCATGTGAAGGCGAGGGAAGGGTGGAAATTGAAAGCCAAGTTGGTGAAATTTTCCAGATCGGGGCGAGAGCAGAAAGCAGCACCGATACAAACATCGACGTACCGGAAAAAGAGATGAGGGAGGGGACCTGAGTCAAGGAATTCCAGCCCACAAAAAGGCAGGCATAGCTGGGACCCATACAGTTTCCCATAGCGACACCTTTTATTTGGAGTCAAAGGAGAAGTTGTTCAACGTAAGAACAAGTTTAGCCAGGCGGAGGAGGGTGGTAACCGCGGACCTCGATCCCAATCAATAATTTGTAAAGTTTACATGACTTCTGTCCTTTTTGTACCCTCTACCCCTATTTGTAAAACCGAGGAACCCGTGTGTTTTTTCGAACCACTTTATTAACTTGTCCTCCCACGTTTTAAAGATCTGTGTATCTGAACCCTTTGTAGGTTTAGAGATATTAACCTAACATGGCTAAAATACATTGACATAAAATGTCTGATCTAATGTGTATTATGGGAAAGAGGAGTTTAGTCTGAGTTCGAAACTCAGACAAGCCCTTCTCAGCAGACAGGTCGCCTTGGCAACACTGATAAGACATTCCATTCCACAGAATCACTGGTTAGAAACTCTACAATCAGATAAGGGGAAAGAACGGGAGTTTGTCTGTTATGAACCACCATCGAAACTTAAACCAGAGTGAGCAATAGATTATAAAGTGTGATGTTTCTACCTACAATTGTGAAAATATAACAAATAACATAATTAACAGTGGGCAGGGTGGTTTAGGGGTAATGAGAAAATTACTGAAGAAAAGTAACTGCTGGGAACCAAGGAATGTGTCCTTCTAAATCACAGATCAGAGAAGTCCCAGCTGTCTTTTCCTCCCTTCCTGCCGAAACCCAGCAGAGAAGACAAACGAGAGTCAGGTGACAGAGATGGATGTATAAAAGTGAGTGGATACTGATGGAAGGGGGGCAGTGGGGACTGGAGACACCGGAGATCCAGCTCAGGGAGCCCGAGGTTCCATCCAGCGGGCTGACACTGTTTACATCCCTCCAGTCTGAAGAACATCCATTAACCACTACTCTCTCTTTTGTCCTTTACCCAAGTCCCGATCCATGCTGTGCCCCTCTTCCTATAATTTGTAAGTCTTAATTTTATCATCAAGCCTCCTGTCGGGCACCTTCTCAAACACCTTTAGACAATCCATCGACACAACATCCACTGCATTCCCTTTATCACTACACTGTTATTATCTCAAATAATCAATGCTGGCCTTAATTAATTAATCTATTTTGCGAACAAATGTTGAAATGTTTGATCCACACCACAGGGTTTCATATGTTTAAAGCAGAAACAGAAAGGTCCGGCATTCTCCTGGAGTTTAAGATAAATTAAGTTTTAAAAGATGGTAGTGGTTGTTGGAGGCCAATCATCTCAGCCCCAGGACATTGCTGCAGGAGTTCCTCAAGGCATTGTCCTAGGCCCAACCATCTTCAGCTGCTTCATCAATGACCTTTGCTTCATCAATGACCTTCCCTCCATCATAAGGTCAGAAATGGGGATGTTCGCTGATGACTGCACAGTGTTCAGTTCCATTCACAACCCCTCAGATAATGAAGCAGTCCGAGCCCGCATGCAGCAAGACCTGGACAACATCCAGGCTTGGGCTCATAAGTGGCAAGTAACAATCACGCCAGACAAGTGCCAGGCAATGACCATCTCCAACAAGAGAGAGTCTAACCACCCCCCTTTGACATTCAACAGCATTACCATCGTTGAATCCCCCACCATCAACATTGCTGGGGGTCACCATTGACCAGAAACTTAACTGGACCAGCCATATAAATACTGTGGCTACAAGAGCAGGTCAGAGGCTGGGTATTTTGCAGCGAGTGACTCACCTCCTGACTCCCCAAAGCCTTTCCACCATCAAGTCAGGTGTGTGATGGAATACTCTCCACTTGCCTGGATGAGTGCAGCTCCAACAACACTCAAGAAGCTCGACACCATCCAGGACAAAGCAGCCCGCTTGATTGGCACCCTATCCACCACCCTAAACATTCACTCCCTTCACCACCGGCGCACAGTGGCTGCAGTGTGTACCATCCACAGGATGCACTGCAGCAACTCGCCAAGGCTTCTTCGACAGCACCTCCCAAACCCACGACCTCTACCACCTGGAAGGACAAGAGCAGCAGGTACATGGGAACAACACCACCTGCACGTTCCCCTCCAAGTCACACACCATCCCGACTTGGAAATATATCGGCCGTTCCTTCAGCGTCGCTGGGTCAAAATCCTGGAACTCCCTTCCTAACAGCACTGTGGGAGAACCTTCACCACACGGACTGCAGCGGTTCAAGAAGGCGGCTCACCACCACCTTCTCAAGGGCAATTAGGGATGGGCAATAAATGCCGGCCTCGCCAGCGACGCCCACATCCCATGAACGAATAAAAAAAAAACGTTATAAAAATTATGCAGCGTCTCAGGCAATGAGGAAGATCTGGGCTCAGCCCCGCCCACTCGGTGCCGTAAGTCCTGCCCCTCACACACATTCCCATTGGTTGGAGGATCGACCGCCCGTTTGGTTATCTGGTCCATCAGCGCTCTTCCTATTGGCCCTGAACTCCCCTTAATTTGCAGGGCCACGGGGAAAGAACGAGGGAATGGGACTAACCGAATTGCGTTTAGCAAAAAGCCAAATTTTTTTTTATTCGTTCATGGGACGTGGGCCTCGCTGGCAAGGCCAGCATTTATTGCCCATCCCTAATTGCCCTTGAGAAGGTGGTGGTGAGCCGCCTTCTTGAACCGCTGCAGTCCGTGTGGTGAAGGTTCTCCCACAGTGCTGATCGGAAGGGAGTTCCAGGATTTTGACCCAGTGACGATGAAGGAACGGTGATATATTTCCAAGTCAGGATGGTGTGTGACTTGGAGGGGAACGTGCAGGTGGTGTTGTTCCCATGTGCCTGCTGCCCTTGTCCTTCTTGGTGGTAGAGGTTGTGGGTTTGGGAGGTGCTGTCGAAAATGGCCTCCGTCTGTAACCATTCTATGATTCTGAGCTCTGGGGTTTCAATTTATTTCATTATCCTCGGACCAAACTAGGTTTAAACTAGAGTGGCAGGGGGATGGGAACCTGAGCGGGGAGTCAGAAGAGAATAAAGTTGAGAGCAGCAAGAGAGGTGAAGACCTGGGGGAAATCTACAATACAAATAGTACAAACAGTTGTTCAAGAACAAGTGAAAGGGAAAAGCGTAGAGCAGCAGAAAGAAAGTGTACTTTAGGCACGACAGATAAAATAAAAACTAGAAGGCGCAAGGCGATTAACCCAGCATCAAAGCTGTGGCAGGGGTTTGGGAACCTGAGCAGGGAGACAGAGGAAAGTGTGTTAGGAAGGGACAGAAGGTATGGAGTGAAAGGTAAAGTGTTAAAAAAGGAAAAAGCAGGAACTAAGTGTCACAAAACATATTTGAAAGTTCTTTATCTGAATGCACGTAGCATTCATAACAAAATGGACGAGTTAACGGCACAAATAACTACGTATGGGTATGATCTTGTGGCCATGACAGAAACATGGCTGCAGGGTGACAACGACTGGGAATTAAATATGCCAGGGTATTTAACAATCAGGAAGGACAGGCAGGAAGGAAGGGGAGGTGGGGTGGCTATGTTAATAAAGGAAGGAATCACTGTAATACAGAGAAATGATATTGGGACAAAGGATCAGGATAATGAAACAGTTTGATTAGAGATAAGGAATAATAAGGGGAAAAAAACACTAGTGGGCGTAGTATATAGGCCTCCTAATAGTTGCAACTCTGCTGGAAGAAGTATTAATCAGGAAATAGTCGAGGCATGTAATCAGGGAACAGCTATAATTATGGGGGATTTTAACTATCATATTAACTGGACAAATCAAATTGGGCAGGGCAACCTTGAGGAAGAGTTTATTGAGTGTATTAGGGATGGATTTCTTGAGCAGTATGTAACTGATCCTACAAGGGGGCAGGCAACCTTGGACCTGGTCCTGTGTAATGAGCCAGGATTAATTAATAATGTCCTAGTTAAGGATCCCCTTGGAATGAGTGACCATAACATGGTTACATTCCATATCCAATTAGAGGGTGAGAAGGTTGGTTCTCAAACAAGCGTACTGAGCTTGAATAAAGGAGACTATGATGGTATGAGAGCGGAATTGATTAAAGTGGACTGGGAAAATAGATTAAAGGGTAAGACGGTACATGAACAGTGGTGTTCATTCAAGGAGTTATTTTACAACTTTCAAAAAAAATATATTCCACTGAGGAAAAAAGGGTGTAAAAGAAATGACAGCCATCCGTGGCTAAGTAAAGAAATTAAGGATAGTATCCGACTAAAAACAAGGACGTATAAGGTAGCCAAACTTAGTGGGAGGATAGAAGATTGGGAAGTCTTCAAAAGACAGCAAAAAGTAACTAAAGGATTGATTAAGAAAGGGAAGATAGATTATGAAAATAAATTCGCAAAAAATATAAAAACAGATAGCAAGAGTTTCTACAGTTATATAAAAAGAAAAAGGGTGGCTAAGGCAAACGTAGGTCCCTTAGAGGATGAGACCGGGAAATTAATGGTGGGAAACATGGAGATGGCAAAAATGCTGAACAAATATTTTGTTTCAGTCTTTACGGTAGAGGACACTAAGAATATCCCAACACCGGACAAACAGGGGGCTCGAGGGGGGGAGGAGCTAAATACGATTAAAATCACTAAGGAATTGGTACTCAGTAAATTAATGGGACTCAAGGCAGATAAATCCTCTGGACCTGATGGCTTACATCCGAGGGTCTTGAGGGAAGATGCAGTAGGGATTGTGGATGCTTTGGTAATAATTTTCCAAAATTCTCTGGACTCGGCAAAGGTCCCGGCAGATTGGAAAACTGCTAATGTAACACCCTCATTTAAAAAGGGTAGTAGGCAGAAGGCTGGAAATTATAGACCAGTTAGCCTAACATCTGTGGTGGGTAAAATTTTGGAGTCTATTATTAAGGAGACAGTAGCGGAACATTTGGATAAACATAATTTAATAGGACAAAGTCAGCATGGCTTTATGAAGGGGAAGTCATGTCTGACAAATTTGCTTGAGTTCTTTGAGGACATAACGTACAGGGTGGATAAAGGGGAACCAGTGGACGTAGTGTATTTAGACTTCCAGAAGGCATTCGACAAGGTGCCACATAAAAGATTATTGCTCAAGATAAAGAATCACTGGATTGGGGGTAATATTCTGGCATGGGTGGAGGATTGCTTATCTAACAGGAAGCAGAGAGTTGGGATAAATGGTTCATTCTCGGACTGGCAACCAGTAGCCAGTGGTGTTCCGCAGGGGTCGGTGCTGGGTCCCCAACTCTTTACAATCTATATTAACGATTTGGAGGAGGGGACCGAGTGTAACATATCAAAGTTTGCAGATGGTACAAAGATGGGAGGGAAAGTAGAGAGTGAGGAGGACATAAAAAACCTACAGGGGGATATAGACAGGCTGGGTGAGTCGGTGGAGATTTGGCAGATGCAATACAATATTGGAAAATGTGAGGTTATGCACTTTTGCAGAAAAAAATCAGAGAGCAAGTTATTATCTTAATGTCGAGAAACTGGAAAGTACTGCAGTACAAAGGGATCTGGGGGTCCCAGTGCAAGAAAATCAAAAAGTTAGTATGCAGGTGCAGCAGGTGATCAAGAAGGCCAACGGAATGTTGGCGTTTATTGCTAGGGGGATAGAATATAAAAAATGGGAGGTATTGCTGCAGTTATATAAGGTATTGGTGAGACCGCACCTGGAATACTGCATACAGTTTTGGTCTCCATACTTGAGAAAAGACATACTTGCTCTCGAGGCAGTACAAAGAAGGTTCACTCGGTTAATCCCGGGGATGAGGGGGCGGACATATGAGGAGAGGTTGAGTAGATTGGGACTCTACTCATTGGAGTTCAGAAGAATGAGAGGCGATCTTATTGAAACATAGAAGATTGTGAAGGGGCTTGATCGGGTGGATGCGGTAAGGATGTTCCCAAGGATGTGTGAAACTGGAACGAGGGGGCATAATCTTAGAATAAGGGGCTGCTCTTTCAAAACTGAGGTGAGGAGAAACTTCTTCACTCAGAGGGTAGTAGGTCTGTGGAATTTGCTGCCCCAGGAAGCTGTGGAAGCTACATCATTAAATAAATTTAAAACAGAAATCGACAGTTTCCTAGAAGTAAAGGGAATTAGGGGTTACGGGGAGCGGGCAGGAAATTGGACATGAATTTCGATTTGAGGTTAGGATCAGATCAGCCATGATCTTATTGAATGGCGGAGCAGGCTCGAGGGGCCGATTGGCCTACTCCTGCTCCTATTTCTTGTGTTCAAACACGTTCTCCCTGCTTCCAATCTCTTTGCTGTCAGACCAGAGATTAAGATCATCAATGGCGGCTGTATCACCCAGCATGCAGCGCGGTACAGAATGTGCCCTATCTGAATCAGTTGAACCCAGTGCGCAGGCGCGAGAGAGGGCAGCGTGCAGTGCGTCCTGAGCATGCGCGGCCAGTGGAGGTTGCGGGAGTCGGAGTGGTCGGTGCAGGTCAGAGGATCGGAGGGAACAGGTTAATAAACCCCGGGGGGACCGGGCTCAGGTTCCACAAACACCGAGTGCGGCCCCGGGGTCGAGTATAAAACAGCGAACATTTTCTCCCCGCCGCGGTTTCTCGCTTCTCGCATTTCCCTCCGGCCCAGCTCTCGACAAAAGGCCCTCGGCCTCCGCGCGTGCGCAGTGTAAACCGGAACACCTCAGGGAGCGTCTGTAAATGAAGGCGAAATGGTGACGGGGTCAGGGAGCGTCTGTAAAGGAAGTAGGATTTATGCCGGGACGGGGAGAGCCCTTGATCAGAACTAGGAGATATTACAGATGAACAGCTTACAGGGAGGGATAGAGCGAGATAGAACATTTACAAAGAAAGGTAAAGTGATTGATCGGTAAAGTGATTTTTTGGGGAACAGGAGTGGGGGTAAATGACAGAATTGATAATAGCAAAAGACGAAAGGAGGGACAATGGGAGAAAGTAGAGAAAAAAATACATAAACAAGACCCAGAGGATGTGAGAATAGTTAAAGCAGGTTTGCAGAGTCGGAGAGACAACTTCTTCATTGCAACAATTATACATTCCTTTCTGGCACAAAAGCACAACGAAAAATGGCCCAACCATGGCTAACAAAAGAAATTAAGGATAGTATTAGATCCAAAGAGGAGTCATATAAAGTTGCCAGAAAAAGTAGCAAGCCTGAGGATTGGGAGCAGTTTAGAATTCAGCAAAAATGGACCGAGAGATTGATTGAGAGGGGAAAAATAGAGTATGAGAGTAAACTTGCAAGGATCCATAAAAGTGGACTGTAAAAGCTTCGACAAGCATGTAAAAAGAAAAAAAGATTAGTGAAGACAAATGTAGGTCCCTTACAGTCAGAAACGGGAGAATTTATAATCGGGAACAAGGAAATGGCAGAGCAATTAAGCAAATACTTTGGTTCTGTCTTCACGAAAGAGGACACAAATCACTTTCTAGAAATGCTAGGGTACCAAGGGTCTAGTGAGAAGGAGGAATTAAAGGAAATTAGTATTAGTAAAAAAAAAGTGCTGGAGAAATTAATGGGACTGAAAGCTAATAAATCCCCAGGGCCTGATAATCTGCATCCCAGAGTACTAAAAGAGGTAGCCATGGAAATAGTAGATGCATTGGTTGTCATCTTCCAAAATTCTATAGATTATGGAAGAGTTCCTGCAGATTGGAGGGTGGCAAATGTAAACCCACTATTTAAAAAAGGAGGGAGAGAAAATACAGGGAATTACAGGCCAGTTAGCCTAACATCAATAGTGGGGAAAATGCTAGACTCTATTATAAAGGATATAACAGGACACTTAGAAAATATCAACGGGATTAGACAAAGTCAACATGGATTTATGAAAGGGAAATCGTGTTTGACAAACCTACTAGAGTTTTTTGAGGATGTAACTGGTTGAATAGATAAGGGAGAATCAGTGGATGTGGTGTATTTGGATTTTCAGAAGGCCTTTGATAAAGTCCCTCATAAGAGGTTAATGTGCAAAATTAAAGCACATGGGATCGGGGATAATATACTGGCATGGATTGAGAATTGGTTAACAGACAGGAAACAGAGAGTAGGAATAAATGGGTCTTTTTTGGGGTGGCAGGCGGTGACTCGTGGGGTACCGCAGGGATCAGTGCTTGGGCCCCAGCTATTCATAATATATATCAATGAATTGGATGAGGGAACCAAATGTAACATTTCCAAGTTTGCTGACGACACAAAACTAGGTGGGATCGTGAGTTGTGAGGAGGATGCAAAGAGGCTTCGAGGCGATTTAGACAAGTTGAGTGAGTGGGCAAATACATGGCAGATGCAGTATAATGTGGATAAATGTGAAGTTATCCACTTTGGAAGAAAAAACAGAAAGGCAGAGTATTATTTAAATGGTGATAGATTCGGAAATGTTGATGTACAAAGGGACATGGGTGTCCTTGTACACCAGTCACTGAAAGCAAAGATGCAGGCGCAGCAAGCAGTTAGGAAGGCAAATGGTATGTTGGCCTTCATTACAAGAGGATTTGAGTACAGGAGCAAGGATGCCTTACTGCAGTTATACAGGGCCTTGGTGAGACCACACCTGGCGCATTGTGTGCAGTTTTGGTCTCCTTACCTAAGAAAGGATATACTTGCCATAGAGGGAGTGCAGCGAAGGTTCACCAGACTGATTCCTGGGATGGCAGGACTGTCGTATGAGGAGAGATTGGGTCGACTCGGCCTGTATTCACTCGAGTTTAGAAGAATGAGAGAGGATCTCATTGAAACGTATAAAATTTTGACAGGGCTAGACAGACTAGATGCAGGGAGGATGTTTCCCCTGGCTGGGGGGTCCAGAACGAGGGGTCACAGTCTCAGGATACGGGTTAGGACATTTAGGACTGAGATGAAGAGAAATCTCTTCACTCAGAGGGTGGTCAACCTGTGGAATTCTCTACCACAGAAGGCTGTGGAATATATTTAAGAAGGAGATACATAGATTTCTGGAACAGAAGGCATCAAGGGGGATGGGGAGAGAATGGGAATATGGTATTGAGATAGAGGATCAGCCATGATCATATTGAATGACGGAGTAGGCTCGAAGGGCCGAATGGCCTACTCCTGCTCCTATTTTCTATGTTTCTATGTTCCTGCCTCCCGCGGGCCACGGTCACACTATTGAACATCAAGCAATCATTTCCCAGACTGTCACTGAGCTCATCTCTTCTGGAGGGGAAACCAGTGAGTGTGGAACTGAACCCAGCCAGAGTCAGCACCTTCAGGGGAGGGGAGAGAGGGGAACCAGTGAGTGTAGAACTGAACCCAGTCAGAGTCAGCACCTTCAGGAGAGGGAGAGGAACCAGTGAGTGTAGAACTGAACCCAGTCAGAGTCAGCACCTTCAGGGGAGGGAGAGGGAGAGGAACCAGTGAGTGTAGAACTGAACCCAGTCAGAGTCAGCACCTTCAGGGGAGGAGAGAGAGGGGAACCAGTGAGTGTAGAACTGAACCCAGTCAGAGTCAACACCTTCAGGGGAGGGAGAGGGAGAGGAACCAGTGAGTGTAGAACTGAACCCAGTCAGAGTCAGCACCTTCAGGGGAGGGAGAGGGAGGGGAACCAGTGAGTGTAGAACTGAACCCAGTCAGAGTCAGCACCTTCAGGGGAGGGAGAGGGAGAGGAACCAGTGAGTGTAGAACTGAACCCAGTCAGAGTCAGCACCTTCAGGGGAGGAGAGAGAGGGAGGGGAACCAGTGAGTGTAGAACTGAACCCAGTCAGAGTCAGCACCTTCAGGGGAGGAGAGAGAGGGAGGGGAACCAGTGAGTGTAGAACTGAACCCAGTCAGAGTCAGCACCTTCAGGGGAGGAGAGAGAGGGAGGGGAACCAGTGAGTGTAGAACTGAACCCAGTCAGAGTCAGCACCTTCAGGGGAGGGAGAGGGAGAGGAACCAGTGAGTGTAGAACTGAACCCAGTCAGAGTCAGCACCTTCAGGGGAGGAGAGAGAGGGAGGGGAACCAGTGAGTGTAGAACTGAACCCAGTCAGAGTCAGCACCTTCAGGGGAGGGAGAGGGAGAGGAACCAGTGAGTGTAGAACTGAACCCAGTCAGAGTCAGCACCTTCAGGAGTGCGAGTAAATTGGGAACGGAGGAAAAATGTTGGAGATGGTGGGATGGGTTTGGATTTCAGCGCAGGGAGGAGGGAGAGTGTGTGGGTCGGGGATTTACAGCTTTGGGAGAATAAGAGAGGAAAGAATGTTCCATGGAAACTAGAATTGTCTGTTCTGAATTTCTATCCTGTATTTACAGTGATAACTTTCATAAACTCCTTTTCCAGGGTATTAGAAGGGGAGGATTTGCAGACGAGAAACTCAAACCAAAGATCACGTCAAGATCTGACAGAGTCACTCGATTCATCAGGACCTGAGTATCATCGGCCTTTGAATGTGGAAGGAGAAATGTTTGTCTGTTCTGTCTTTGGGAGAAGATTTCATACATCAGTGTGAGTGGAAAAGCATCGAGACACACACACCCGAGTGAGAGTGTTCCAGTGCACTGACTGTGGAAAGAGCTTTAACCAGTTACACAGACTGAAAAAACATCACACCATTCACAGCGGGGAGAAACCGTATACGTGTTCTGTGTGTGGACGAGGCTTCAACTGATCGTCCAACCTGGAGAGACACAAGGACACCCGGACCACGGAGAAACCGTGGAAATGTGGGGACTGTGGGAAGGGATTCAATTCCCCGTCTGAGCTGGAAACTCATCGACGCACTCACACTGGGGAGAGGCCGTTCACCTGCTCCGTGTGTGGGAAGGGATTCACTCAGTCATCCAGCCTCCTGACACACCAGCGAGTTCACACTGGAGAGAGGCCGTTCACCTGCCCTGTGTGTGGGAAGGGATTCACTCAGTCATCCAGCCTCCTGACACACCAGCGGCTTCACACTGGAGAGAGACCGTTCAGTTGCTCTGACTGTGGGAAGAAGTTCAGGTATTCATCAAACCTCATTGAACATCAGCGAGTTCACACTGGGGAGAGGCCGTTCACCTGCACTGAGTGTGGGAAGGGATTCACTCACTCATCCAGTCTACTGAAACACCAGCGTATTCACACTGGGGAGAGGCCGTTCACCTGCCCGGTGTGCGGGAAGGGGTTCCATACCCCATCCCAGCTGGAAACGCATCGGCGCAGTCACGCTGGGGAGAGGCCGTTCACCTGCACTGAGTGTGGGAAGGGATTCACTCAGTCATCCAGCCTGCAGACACACCAGCGTATTCACAATGGGGAGAGGCCGTTCTCCTGCTCCGTGTGTGGGAAGGGATTCACTCAGTCATCCAGCCTCCTGACACACCAGCGACTTCACACTGGAGAGAGGCCGTTCAGTTGCTCTCACTGTGGGAAGAAGTTCAGGTGTTCATCCAACCTGCTGAAACACCAGCGAGTTCACACTGGGGAGAGACCGTTCACCTGCTCCGCGTGTGGGAAGGGATTCACTTGTTCATCCCACCTCACTGAACACCAGCTTGTCCACACTGATAAAAGACCTTTTAAATGTTCTGACTGTGAGAAGAGCTTTAAAATCAGACGGGATCTGCTGAGACACCAGCGCACTCACACTGGGGAGAGGCCGTTCACCTGCTCCGTGTGCGGGAAGGGATTCACTCAGTCATCGACCCTGCTGACACACCAGCGAGTTCACAAGTGACTGCAGGGGTTGGATTCTGCTGTTAATCCCATCCAGGACTGAACCATGTTCATTCTGACAATTGGGCTTTGATTCTGCTGATGTTAATAACCCCTATAACTGGGCAGGAGTTTAATATTCCAGATATATGTCAAATAAACCAGCTCAGTTCCAAACACACGGTGTGTCGAGTCCTTGACGTCTCTAAGATAAGAGGAGACTAATTGATGTCCGGTTAACAACATCCCTTTTTTGGGACTTTCTCTTTTGTTAAAGAAAGACTTGCATTTCTATAGCGCCTTTCAGGATGTCCCAAAGCGCTTTACAACCAATGAAGTGCTTTTGAAGCGCAGTGACTGTTGTAATGTAGGAAATGCGGCAGCCAATTTGCACACAGCAAGCTCCCACAAACAGCAATGTGATAATGACCAGGTCATCTGTTTCACTGATGTTGGTTGAGGGATAAATATTGGCCAAGACACCGGGGAGAACTCCCCTGCTCTTCTTCGAAATAGCATCATGGGAACTTTTACGTCCACCTGAGGGGGCAGACGGGGCCTCATCTGAAAGACGGCATCTCCGAAAGTGCAGCACTCAGGAGCGAATGTGAGGTTATCCACTTTGGTAGGAAGAATAGAAAAACAGAATATTTTTTAAATGGCGAGAAACTATTAAATGTTGGTGTTCAGAGAAATTTGGGTGTCCTCGTACACAAAACACAGAAAGTTAACAAGCAGGTACAGCAAGCAATTACAAAGGCAAATGGTATGTTGGCCTTTATTGCAAGGGAGTTAGAGTACAAGAATAAGGAAGTCTTGCTACAATTGTACAGGGTTTGGTGAGACCACACCTTGAGTACTGTGTACAGTTTTGGTCTTATCTAAGGAACGATATACTTGCCTTAGGGGCTGTGCAACGAAGGTTCACTAGATTGATTCCTCTAGATTGAGGGGGTTGTCCTATGAGGAGAGATTGAGCCTATACTGTCTGGAGTTTAGAAGAATGAGAGGTGATCCCATTGAAACATATAAGATTCTGAGGGGGCTTGACAGGGTGGATGCTGAGGGGTTGTTTCCCCTGGCTGGAAAGTCTAGAACTAGGGGGCATAGTCTCAGGATAAGGGGTCGGCCATTTAAGACTGAGATGAGGAGGAATTTCTTCACTCAGAGGGTTGTGAATCTTGGGAATTCTCTAGCCCAGAGGGCTGTGGATGCTCAGTCGTTGAGTATATTCAAGACTGAGATCAATAGATTTTTGGACTCGAGGGATATGGGGATCAAGCAGGGAAAGTGGAGTTGAGGTCGAAGATCTGCCATGATCTTATTGAATGGCGGAGCAGGCTCGAGGGTCTGTAAGGCCTACTCCTGCTCCTATTTCTTATCTTCTCAGTACTGCACTGGAGTGTCAGCCCAGATTATGGGCTCAAGTCTCTGGAGTAAGACTTGAACCCACAGCCTCCTGACACAGAGGCGAAAGTGCTACTACCGAGCCACAGGTAACACCTGATTATCACTCTGGATTATTTCAATTCTCGTACCTTCAATTACTCTCATGGCCAAGTCCCAGCTCCCCGGTCCTTCCCGAGTGCCTCTCCCAGCCTTGGGATCCAGGGAAGGTATCAGTAATGTACCCGGGATCACTAAACACAAAACCCAGTCTGTGAATCACTTTCAGCTACTGGACTTAGTCTGTGTCCCACGGCATCTCTCTCACCTTCAATGCGTGAATACAGCGTTACGCCTTAAATTTAAATCCATTCAGCAAATTTTTTTAAACAAAAGATGAACAAGTAAACACATCACGCTCAATAATCCAGCTCTATACTTACAGGAGTAAGTCTGTTATCAAACTCCTTGAGTGGACAGAATAAAGAAAAATCCCAACTCTAAGATCCCCTCGAATCCTTTGCAAATACCTTACAAATCTTGACAATAATCAACAAGTCTAATTTAATGTTGACCTTTATCTTGAGTGGGGTTGGAATACAGAAGTGATGCTTCAGTTGTAAAGAACCTTGGTCAGACCCCACCTGGAGAACTGGGCACTGAACCGAGAGAGAGATCAATCGGCCTTGGGAAAGATACAGTGCAGATTCACCAGAATGATGTCGGGGTTAAAAGGATTAAATTATGAGGACGGGTTGCATAAACTTGGTTTTTATTCCCATGAGTTTAAAACATTGAGATGTGATCTCATCGAGATGTTTAAAATAATAAAGGGATTCAATAAGGTAGATACAGAGAAATGATTTAATCTGGAGGGGGAATCCAGAACAAGAGGGCATAAGAAATAGGAGCAGGAGTGGGCCATACGGCCCCTCGAGCCTGCTCTGCCATTCAATAAGAACATGGCTGATCTTCTACCTTAACTCCACTTTCCTGCCCGATTCCTTGATTCCCTCCGAGTCCAAAAATCTATCGATCTCAGTCTTGAATATACTCAACGACTGAGCGTTCACAGCCCTCTGGGGTAGAGAATTCCAAAGATTCACCACCCTCTGAGTGAAGAAATTTTTCCTCATCTCAGTCCTAAATGGCCGATCCCTTATCCTGAGACTATGCCCCCTAGTTCTAGACTCTCCAGCCAGGGGAAACAGCCTCTCAGCATCTACCCTGTCAAGCCCCCTAAGAATTTTAGATGTTTCAATGAGATCACCTCTCATTCTTCTAAACTCCAGACAGTATCGGCCCATTCTACTCAATCTCTCCTCATAGAACAATCTTCTCATCCCAGGAATCAATCTAGTGAACATTCGTTGCACCCCCTCTAATCAAGTATATCCTTCCTCAGGTAAGGAGACCAAAACTGGTCAGTACTCCAGGTGTGGTCTCACCAAAGCTCTATATAATTGCAGCAAGACTTCCTTACTCTTATACTCCAACACCCTTGCAATAAAGGTCAACATACTATTTGCTTTCCTAATTGCTTGCTGTACCTGCATATTAACTTTCTGTGATCCGTGTACAAGGACACCCAAAACCCTCTGCACACCAACATTTCTTAGTCTCTCACCTTTCAAAAAATATTCTGCTTTTCTATTCTTCCTACGAAAGTGAACAATTTCACATTTCACCACATTGTACTCCATCTGCCACCTTCTTGATAATCTGAAAATTAGAGCTCGGTCATTTTTGAGCAAAATAAGGAAACAATTTTTCACACAAAGGGTAGTGGAAATTATAAACTCACTTCCCCGAAAGGCTGTGGATGCTGGGGCTCGATTGAAATTTTCAATATTGAGATTGATGGGTTTGTGTTGTGTGAGGGTTGCAAGGGATATGGAGCAAAGGCGAGTAAATGGAGTTGTGGTACAGATCAGTCCTGATCCAATTGAATGGTGGAGTAGGCTTCAGGGGCTGAATGGCTAATTCCAGTTCCTGAACCCAGTCACTGACACCAATCACCTCCAGTCTGATACAAACCAACCCCACAGTCACTGATACCAATCACCTCCTGTCTGATATAAACCAACCCCCAAACTCATTGACACCAATTTCACTGAATGGCAGAACAGGCTCGAGGGGCTGAATGGCCTCCTCCTGTTCCTAATGTTCCGATGTCACACTGAAGTTGCTAACATTCCTCTTCACAGTTCTTAATGCTCCCTATGTTGATGTTATCAGGAAATGTTGATCTTCTGCCCTTGTCCCCAAGCCCAGGTCATTTCTCTGTATTGAGAAGAGCAATGGTCCCAACACTGCCCCTGGGGGACACCACTGTTTACATCCCCACAGTCTGAAAAACATCCATTAACCATCACTCTGCCCTTTCTCCAACTTCCCATCCACACTGACCCACTCCCTTTAATACCGTGAGCTTGAATCTGATCAACAAGCCTCCTGTCCGGCATCTTCTCAAACACTTTTTAACAATCCATCTTCACAACCTCCATTGCATTTTATCCCCACACTGTGTTATTCCCTCCAATAATCCCTGCTGTCTGTCCTGAATTAATCCATTTCATTCCCAATGTTGAAATCTTTGCTCCACCCACTCGGTTCCATCGGTTTTTCTCCACAACACAAAGGGCCAGTTTTCCCCAAGAGTTTCACACCAATCAGCTTTCAAAATGAGGCAGAGTTTCAGCCAATGAGGGAGATCCGGGCTCAGCCCCGCCCACTCGGTGCCGCAAGTCCCGCCCCTCACACACTCCCATTGGTTGGAGGACCAACCGCCCGCTCGGTCCTCCGGTCCCTCTCCGCTCTTCCTATTGGTCCGGAGCTCCCGTCAATCACCCGGGCAGTGTGAGCTGAGCATGCGCGGCGGGCGGGGAGTGAGGCCGAGATCGTGTCCGCAACAGGTGAGAGATGGGCGGGGGGAGCGGGTTAATAAACCCCGGGGGAGGGGGCGGGGGCTTCACAAACCCCGAGTGCGGCCCCGGGCCCGAATATCAAACAGTGAACATTATCCCCACCCCCTCCCCCAGACCCCAATATAAAACAGTGAACATTATCCCCACCCCCTCCCCCAGACCCCAATATAAAACAGTGAACATTATCCCCACCCCCTCCCCCAGACCCCAATATAAAACAGTGAACATTATCCCCACCCCCTCCCCCAGACCCCAATATAAAACAGTGAACATTATCCCCACCCCCTCCCCCAGACCCCAATATAAAACAGTGAACATTATCCCCACCCCCTCCCCCAGACCCCAATATAAAACAGTGAACATTATCCCCACCCCCTCCCCCAGACCCCAATATAAAACAGTGAACATTATCCCCACCCCCTCCCCCCAGACCTCAATATAAAACAGTGAACATTATCCCCACCCCCTCCCCCAGACCCCAATATAAAACAGTGAACATTATCCCCACCCCCTCCCCCCAGACCCCAATATAAAACAGTGAACATTATCCCCACCCCCTCCCCCAGACCCCAATGTAAAACAGTGAACATTATCCCCACCCCCTCCCCCAGACCCCAATATAAAACAGTGAACATTATCCCCACCCCCTCCCCCCAGACCCCAATATAAAACAGTGAACATTATCCCCACCCCCTCCCCCAGACCCCAATATAAAACAGTGAACATTATCCCCACCCCCTCCCCCAGACCCCAATGTAAAACAGTGAACATTATCCCCACCCCCTCCCCCAGACCCCAATATAAAACAGTGAACATTATCCCCACCCCCTCCCCCAGACCCCAATATAAAACAGTGAACATTATCCCCACCCCCTCCCCCCAGACCCCAATATAAAACAGTGAACATTATCCCCACCCCCTCCCCCAGACCCCAATATAAAACAGTGAACATTATCCCCACCCCCTCCCCCAGACCCCAATATAAAACAGTGAACATTATCCTCACCCCCTCCCCCAGACCCCAATATGAAACAGTGAACATTATCCCCACCCCCTCCCCCAGACCCCAATATGAAACAGTGAACATTATCCCCACCCCCTCCCCCCAGACCTCAATATAAAACAGTGAACATTATCCCCACCCCCTCCCCCAGACCCCAATATGAAACAGTGAACATTATCCCCACCCCCTCCCCCAGACCCCAATATGAAACAGTGAACATTATCCCCACCCCCTCCCCCCAGACCTCAATATAAAACAGTGAACATTATCCCCACCCCCTCCCCCAGACCTCAATATAAAACAGTGAACATTATCCCCACCCCCCTCCCCCAGACCCCAATATAAAACAGTGAACATTATCCCCACCCCCTCCCCCCAGACCTCAATATAAAACAGTGAACATTATCCCCACCCCCTCCCCCAGACCCAATATAAAACAGTGAACATTATCCCCACCCCCTCCCCCAGACCCAATATAAAACAGTGAACATTATCCCCACCCCTCCCCCAGACCCCAATATAAAACAGTGAACATTATCCCCACCCCCTCCCCCAGACCCCAATATAAAACAGTGAACATTATCCCCACCCCCTCCCCCCAGACCCCAATATAAAACAGTGAACATTATCCCCACCCCCTCCCCCAGACCCCAATATAAAACAGTGAACATTATCCCCACCCCCTCCCCCAGACCCCAATATAAAACAGTGAACATTATCCCCACCCCCTCCCCCAGACCCCAATATAAAACAGTGAACATTATCCCCACCCCCTCCCCCAGACCCCAATATAAAACAGTGAACATTATCCCCACCCCCTCCCCCAGACCCCAATATAAAACAGTGAACATTATCCCCACCCCCTCCCCCAGACCCCAATATAAAACAGTGAACATTATCCTCACCCCCTCCCCCCAGACCCCAATATAAAACAGTGAACATTATCCCCACCCCCTCCCCCCAGACCCCAATATAAAACAGTGAACATTATCCCCACCCCCTCCCCCAGACCCCAATATGAAACAGTGAACATTCTCCCCACCCCCTCCCCCAGACCCCAATATGAAACAGTGAACATTATCCCCACCCCCTCCCCCAGACCCCAATATAAAACAGTGAACATTATCCCCACCCCCTCCCCCAGACCCCAATATAAAACAGTGAACATTATCCTCACCCCCTCCCCCCAGACCCCAATATAAAACAGTGAACATTATCCTCACCCCCTCCCCCAGACCCCAATATAAAACAGTGAACATTCTCCCCACCCCCTCCCCCAGACCCCAATATAAAACAGTGAACATTCTCCCCACCCCCTCCCCCCAGACCCCAATATAAAACAGTGAACATTATCCCCACCCCCTCCCCCAGACCCCAATATAAAACAGTGAACATTATCCTCACCCCCTCCCCCAGACCCCAATATAAAACAGTGAACATTATCCCCACCCCCTCCCCCAGACCCCAATATAAAACAGTGAACATTATCCCCACCCCCTCCCCCCAGACCCCAATATAAAACAGTGAATATTATCCCCACCCCCTCCCCCCAGACCCCAATATAAAACAGTGAACATTATCCCCACCCCCTCCCCCCAGACCCCAATATAAAACAGTGAACATTCTCCCCACCCCCTCCCCCCAGACCCCAATATAAAACAGTGAATATTATCCCCACCCCCTCCCCCCAGACCCCAATATAAAACAGTGAACATTATCCCCACCCCCTCCCCCAGACCCCAATAGAAAACAGTGAACATTATCCTCACCCCCTCCCCCAGACCCCAACAGAAAACAGTGAACATTATCCCCACCCCCTCCCCCAGACCCCAATATAAAACAGTGAACATTATCCCCACCCCCCTCCCCCAGACCCCAATATAAAACAGTGAACATTATCCCCACCCCCTCCCCCCAGACCCCAATATAAAACAGTGAACATTATCCCCACCCCCTCCCCCAGACCCCAATATAAAACAGTGAACATTATCCCCACCCCCTCCCCCCAGACCCCAATATAAAACAGTGAACATTATCCCCACCCCCTCCCCCAGACCCCAATATAAAACAGTGAACATTATCCCCACCCCCTCCCCCAGACCCCAATATCAAACAGTGAACATTATCCCCACCCCCTCCCCCAGACCCCAATATAAAACAGTGAACATTATCCCCACCCCCTCCCCCAGACCCCAATATAAAACAGTGAACATTCTCCCCACCCCCTCCCCCCAGACCCCAATATAAAACAGTGAATATTATCCCCACCCCCTCCCCCCAGACCCCAATATAAAACAGTGAACATTATCCCCACCCCCTCCCCCAGACCCCAATATAAAACAGTGAACATTATCCCCACCCCCTCCCCCAGACCCCAATATAAAACAGTGAACATTATCCCCACCCCCTCCCCCCAGACCCCAATATAAAACAGTGAACATTATCCCCACCCCCTCCCCCAGACCCCAATATAAAACAGTGAACATTATCCCCACCCCCTCCCCCAGACCCCAATATAAAACAGTGAACATTATCCCCACCCCCTCCCCCAGACCCCAATATAAAACAGTGAACATTCTCCCCACCCCCTCCCCCCAGACCCCAATATAAAACAGTGAATATCATCCCCACCCCCTCCCCCCAGACCCCAATATAAAACAGTGAACATTATCCCCACCCCCTCCCCCAGACCCCAATATAAAACAGTGAACATTATCCCCACCCCCTCCCCCAGACCCCAATATAAAACAGTGAACATTATCCCCACCCCCTCCCCCAGACCCCAATATCAAACAGTGAACATTATCCCCACCCCCTCCCCCAGACCCCAATATCAAACAGTGAACATTATCCCCTCCCCCTCCCCCAGACCCCAATATCAAACAGTGAACATTATCCCCACCCCCTCCCCCAGACCCCAATATAAAACAGTGAACATTATCCCCACCCCCTCCCCCAGACCCCAATATAAAACAGTGAACATTATCCCCACCCCCTCCCCCAGACCCCAATATAAAACAGTGAACATTATCCCCACCCCCTCCCCCAGACCCCAATATAAAACAGTGAACATTATCCCCACCCACTCCCCCAGACCCCAATATAAAACAGTGAACATTATCCCCACCCCCTCCCCCAGACCCCAATATAAAACAGTGAACATTATCCCCACCCCCTCCCCCAGACCCCAATATAAAACAGTGAACATTATCCCCACCCCCTCCCCCCAGACCCCAATATAAAACAGTGAACATTATCCCCACCCCCTCCCCCCAGACCCCAATATAAAACAGTGAACATTCTCCCCACCCCCTCCCCCCAGACCCCAATATAAAACAGTGAACATTATCCCCACCCCCTCCCCCAGACCCCAATATAAAACAGTGAACATTATCCCCACCCCCTCCCCCAGACCCCAATATAAAACAGTGAACATTATCCCCACCCCCTCCCCCCAGACCCCAATATAAAACAGTGAACATTATCCTCACCCCTCCCCCAGACCCCAATATAAAACAGTGAACATTATCCCCACCCCCTCCCCCAGACCCCAATATAAAACAGTGAACATTTTCCCCACCCCTCCCCCAGACCCCAATATAAAACAGTGAACATTATCCCCACCCCCTCCCCCAGACCCCAATATAAAACAGTGAACATTATCCCCACCCCCTCCCCCAGACCCCAATATAAAACAGTGAACATTATCCTCACCCCCTCCCCCAGACCCCAATATAAAACAGTGAACATTATCCCCTCCCCCTCCCCCAGACCCCAATATCAAACAGTGAACATTATCCCCACCCCCTCCCCCAGACCCCAATATAAAACAGTGAACATTCTCCCCACCCCCTCCCCCCAGACCCCAATATAAAACAGTGAATATTATCCCCACCCCCTCCCCCCAGACCCCAATATAAAACAGTGAACATTATCCCCACCCCCTCCCCCAGACCCCAATATAAAACAGTGAACATTATCCCCACCCCCTCCCCCAGACCCCAATATAAAACAGTGAACATTATCCCCACCCCCTCCCCCCAGACCCCAATATAAAACAGTGAACATTATCCCCACCCCCTCCCCCAGACCCCAATATAAAACAGTGAACATTATCCCCACCCCCTCCCCCAGACCCCAATATAAAACAGTGAACATTATCCCCTCCCCCTCCCCCAGACCCCAATATCAAACAGTGAACATTATCCCCACCCCCTCCCCCAGACCCCAATATAAAACAGTGAACATTATCCCCACCCCCTCCCCCAGACCCCAATATAAAACAGTGAACATTCTCCCCACCCCCTCCCCCCAGACCCCAATATAAAACAGTGAATATTATCCCCACCCCCTCCCCCCAGACCCCAATATAAAACAGTGAACATTATCCCCACCCCCTCCCCCAGACCCCAATATAAAACAGTGAACATTATCCCCACCCCCTCCCCCCAGACCCCAATATAAAACAGTGAACATTATCCCCACCCCCTCCCCCAGACCCCAATATAAAACAGTGAACATTATCCCCACCCCCTCCCCCAGACCCCAATATAAAACAGTGAACATTCTCCCCACCCCCTCCCCCAGACCCCAATATAAAACAGTGAACATTATCCCCACCCCCTCCCCCCAGACCCCAATATAAAACAGTGAACATTATCCCCACCCCCTCCCCCAGACCCCAATATAAAACAGTGAACATTCTCCCCACCCCCTCCCCCAGACCCCAATATAAAACAGTGAACATTATCCTCACCCCCTCCCCCCAGACCCCAATATAAAACAGTGAACATTATCCCCACCCCCTCCCCCAGACCCCAATATAAAAGTGAACATTATCCCCACCCCCTCCCCCCAGACCCCAATATAAAACAGTGAACATTATCCCCACCCCCTCCCCCAGACCCCAATATAAAACAGTGAACATTATCCCCACCCCCTCCCCCCAGACCCCAATATAAAACAGTGAACATTATCCCCACCCCCTCCCCCCAGACCCCAATATAAAACAGTGAACATTATCCCCACCCCCTCCCCCCAGACCCCAATATAAAACAGTGAACATTATCCCCACCCCCTTCCCCCAGACCCCAATATAAAACAGTGAACATTATCCCCACCCCCTCCCCCAGACCCCAATATAAAACAGTGAACATTATCCCCACCCCCTCCCCCAGACCCCAATATAAAACAGTGAACATTATCCCCACCCCCTCCCCCAGACCCCAATATAAAACAGTGAACATTATCCTCACCCCCTCCCCCAGACCCCAATCTAAAACAGTGAACATTATCCCCACCCCCTCCCCCAGACCCGAATATAAAACAGTGAACATTATCCCCACCCCCTCCCCCAGACCCGAATATAAAACAGTGAACATTATCCCCACCCCCTCCCCCAGACCCCAATATAAAACAGTGAACATTATCCCCACCCCCTCCCCCCAGACCCCAATATAAAACAGTGAACATTATCCCCACCCCCTCCCCCAGACCCGAATATAAAACAGTGAACATTATCCCCACCCCCTCCCCCAGACCCCAATATAAAACAGTGAACATTATCCCCACCCCCTCCCCCAGACCCCAATATAAAACAGTGAACATTATCCTCACCCCCTCCCCCCAGACCCCAATATAAAACAGTGAACATTATCCCCACCCCCTCCCCCAGACCCCAATATAAAACAGTGAACATTATCCCCACCCCCTCCCCCAGACCCCAATATAAAACAGTGAACATTATCCCCACCCCCTCCCCCAGACCCCAATATAAAACAGTGAACATTCTCCCCACCCCCTCCCCCAGACCCCAATATAAAACAGTGAACATTATCCCCACCCCCTCCCCCAGACCCCAATATAAAACAGTGAACATTATCCCCACCCCCTCCCCCCAGACCCCAATATAAAACAGTGAACATTATCCTCACCCCCTCCCCCCAGACCCCAATATAAAACAGTGAACATTATCCCCACCCCCTCCCCCCAGACCCCAATATAAAACAGTGAACATTATCCCCACCCCTCCCCCCAGACCCCAATATAAAACAGTGAACATTATCCCCACCCCCTCCCCCAGACCCCAATATAAAACAGTGAACATTATCCTCACCCCCTCCCCCCAGACCCCAATATAAAACAGTGAACATTATCCCCACCCCCTCCCCCCAGACCCCAATATAAAACAGTGAACATTATCCCCACCCCTCCCCCCAGACCCCAATATAAAACAGTGAACATTATCCCCACCCCCTCCCCCAGACCCCAATATAAAACAGTGAACATTATCCTCACCCCCTCCCCCCAGACCCCAATATAAAACAGTGAACATTATCCCCACCCCCTCCCCCAGACCCCAATATAAAACAGTGAACATTATCCCCACCCCTCCCCCAGACCCCAATATAAAACAGTGAACATTATCCCCACCCCCTCCCCCCAGACCCCAATATAAAACAGTGAACATTATCCCCACCCCCTCCCCCAGACCCCAATATAAAACAGTGAACATTATCCCCACCCCCTCCCCCCAGACCCCAATATAAAACAGTGAACATTATCCCCACCCCCTCCCCCAGACCCCAATATAAAACAGTGAACATTATCCCCACCCCCTCCCCCAGACCCCAATATAAAACAGTGAACATTATCCCCACCCCCTCCCCCAGACCCCAATATAAAACAGTGAACATTATCCCCACCCCCTCCCCCAGACCCCAATATAAAACAGTGAACATTATCCCCTCCCCCTCCCCCAGACCCCAATATAAAACAGTGAACATTATCCCCACCCCCTCCCCCAGACCCCAATATAAAACAGTGAACATTATCCCCACCCCCTCCCCCAGACCCCAATGTAAAACAGTGAACATTATCCCCACCCCCTCCCCCAGACCCCAATATAAAACAGTGAACATTATCCCCACCCCCTCCCCCAGACCCCAATATAAAACAGTGAACATTATCCCCACCCCCTCCCCCAGACCCCAATATAAAACAGTGAACATTATCCTCACCCCCTCCCCCAGACCCCAATCTAAAACAGTGAACATTATCCCCACCCCCTCCCCCAGACCCGAATATAAAACAATGAACATTATCCCCACCCCCTCCCCCAGACCCCGATATAAAACAGTGAACATTATCCCCACCCCCTCCCCCAGAACCCATTATAAAACAGTGAACATTATCCCCACCCCCTCCCCCCAGACCCCAATATAAAACAGTGAACATTATCCCCACCCCCTCCCCCAGACCCCAATATAAAACAGTGAACATTATCCTCACCCCCTCCCCCAGACCCCAATATAAAACAGTGAACATTATCCCCACCCCCTCCCCCAGACCCCGATATAAAACAGTGAACATTATCCCCACCCCCTCCCCCAGAACCCATTATAAAACAGTGAACATTATCCCCACCCCCTCCCCCCAGACCCCAATATAAAACAGTGAACATTATCCCCACCCCCTCCCCCAGACCCCAATATAAAACAGTGAACATTATCCTCACCCCCTCCCCCAGACCCCAATATAAAACAGTGAACATTATCCCCACCCCCTCCCCCAGACCCCAATATAAAACAGTGAACATTATCCCCACCCCCTCCCCCAGACCCCAATATAAAACAGTGAACATTATCCCCACCCCCTCCCCCAGACCCCAATATAAAACAGTGAACATTATCCCCACCCCCTCCCCCCAGACCCCAATATAAAACAGTGAACATTATCCCCACCCCCTCCCCCAGACCCCAATATAAAACAGTGAACATTATCCCCACCCCTCCCCCAGACCCCAATATAAAACAGTGAACATTATCCCCACCCCTCCCCCAGACCCCAATATAAAACAGTGAACATTATCCCCACCCCCTCCCCCAGACCCCAATATAAAACAGTGAACATTATCCTCACCCCCTCCCCCCAGACCCGAATATAAAACAGTGAACATTATCCCCACCCCTCCCCCAGACCCAATATAAAACAGTGAACACTATCCCCACCCCCTCCCCCAGACCCCAATATAAAACAGTGAATATTATCCCCACCCCCTCCCCCAGACCCCAATATAAAACAGTGAACATTATCCCCACCCCCTCCCCCAGACCCCAATATAAACAGTGAACAGTGAACATTATCCCCACCCCCTCCCCCCAGACCCCAATATAAAACAGTGAACATTATCCTCACCCCCTCCCCCCAGACCCCAATATAAAACAGTGAACATTATCCCCACCCCCTCCCCCAGACCCCAATATAAAACAGTGAACATTATCTCCCCCCAGACCCCAATCTAAAACAGTGAACATTATCCCCACCCCCTCCCCCAGACCCCAATATAAAACAGTGAACATTATCCCCACCCCCTCCCCCAGACCCCAATATAAAACAGTGAACATTATCCCCACCCCCTCCCCCCAGACCCCAATCTAAAACAGTGAACATTATCCTCACCCCCTCCCCCCAGACCCCAATATAAAACAGTGAACATTATCCCCACCCCCTCCCCCAGACCCTAATATAAAACAGTGAACATTATCCTCCCCCCCTCCCCCAGACCCCAAAAATGTGAACATTATCCCCACCCCCTCCCCCAGACCCCAATATAAAACAGTGAACATTATCCCCACCCCCTCCCCCCAGACCCCAATATAAAACAGTGAACATTATCCCCACCCCCTCCCCCAGACCCCAATATAAAACAGTGAACATTATCCCCACCCCCCCCCCCAGACCCCAATATAAAACAGTGAACATTATCCCCACCCCCTCCCCCAGACCCCAATATAAAACAGTGAACATTATCCCCATCTCCTCCCCCAGAATCCAATATAAAATGTTTGGAATCTTACAACACCAGGTTATAGTCCAATAGTTTTATTTGAAAATCACAAGCTTTCGGAGATTATCTCCTTCGTCAGGTGAAGTGTGGGATTCCTTGAATGTTACCGCATTTATCGTCAGAGAACTATACCTGGTGATTCCAGATAATCTTTCCAACTGCCCGTTGTCAAGGCAATCAAAGTGTTCAGGCAGAGAGATGTTACATACAGGACCACCGAATGTGCAAACGGCCAGAACAAAAGACAGAGAGAGAGTTCTGGCCGTTTGTATATTCGGTGGTCCTGTAGGTAACATCTCTCTGTTTGAACACTTTGATAGCCTTGACAACAGGCAGTTGGAAAGATTATCTGTAATCACCTGGTATTGTCCTCCGAAAGCTTGTGATTTTCAAATAAAACTGTTGGACTATAACCTGGTGTTGTAAGATTCCTTACATTTGTCAACCCCAGTCCATCACCGGCATCTCCACACCAATATAAAACAGTGAACATTATCCTCTCTGCACTCCGGGTTCTCTGGTTTCGATCCCGTCGGAATCTCAACAAGTAGCCCCCGGTCTCCGCCCTCACCCCTTCCCTTCCCTCTCAGAACCGTGACACGGTCCCCCTCGTCCTCACCTTCCACCCCACCAGCCTCCACATTCAACGTATCATCATCCGCCATTCCCGCCACCTCCGGCGCGATCCCACCGCCAAACACATCTACCCCTCCCCTTACAGCACTCCAAAGGGACCGCTCGCTCCCCGACGCCCTGGTGCACTCTTCCATCACCCCCAACACCCGCTCTCCTCCGCACGGCACCTTCCCATGCGAGCGCAGGAGATGCAACACCTGCCCCTTCACCTCCTCCCTTCCCACCGTCCACGGCCCCAAACACTCCTTCCAGGTGAAATAGCGATTTACTTGTACTTCTTTCAATTTAGTAAACTGTATCCGCTGCTCACAATGCGGCCTCCTCTACATTGGGGAGACCAAACGCAGACTGGCTGATCGCTTTGCTGAACACCTCTGCTCTGTCCTCAAGCGTGACTCTGACCTGCTGGTCGCTCGCCATTTTAATTCCCCGTCCCACTCCCACTCCCACTCTACCCTCTCCGTCCTCTTACACTGCTCCAATGAAGCTCCACTGAAGCTCGAGGAACAGCACCTCATCTTTCGATGAGGCACTTTACAACCTTCCGGACTCAACATTATTTGCAATAACTTCAGATGATAACCACTGCTCCCATTTTTGCTGGTAATGGTTCTGCTGCTGCCATTTGCAGCTACTCCTGATCAATCTTCTGTTTCTTAACCTGTCCCATTAATCACTTAAGTCACTTAATCAATCTTGCCCTCCACCGTATCACAGCCCTTCCCTTTTCTTCCTCCCTCCCCGGCCTCCCCGGCTCTATACTTGCTCAAAAACTCTTGTAACATCTTCCAGTTTTGACGAAAGGTCTTCGACCTGAAACGTTAACTCTGTTTCTTTTCTCTGCAGATGCTGCCTCATTTGCTGAGCTTCTCCAGCATTTTCTGTTCTTATTTCAGATTTCCAGCAGCTGCAGCACTTTACTTTTGATTTCTGTCGTCATCGATGGGGAGCATTCTGCCATGCGGGGAACTCTGGGGAAATGCCCCGCCATTGAAAGCCCCGGTTGGTGTACAGAAAATCCATTTCTTTTCATCCCATCGAGATTGGGGGCGGAGGGGGCAATAAACAAGATTAATATATAAATTATACAGAAACCCGAGCCCCCGGGCCCTTAGCCGTGGTGCGAAGTAAACTGGCCCCCACTTTGCTGTTATTACCGCCTATCTGAGGCCCGCCCCGCCCAGTCTGGTTTAATTGCTCAATATTTTCTAACTCAAGTTCGGGCTTGTCATTCTGAGGGAAATTTAGGAGGCCTTGTTTTTTTCTCTGTCCTATCTGAAAGGCTGTTGAAGGCAAAGCTACTGCTAAGTTTAAATATTGGTTGAATGTTCAGGATGATGGCCAACAAGCGAGGTCCATGGACAGGCAGAATGGGGTAACAGAGTGGAGAGTACGAAAGCAGAGTATAAATAGTGATAGGGAGTCCGGAAGTGAATCTCATGTCACAAAACGGTCGCGAACTAGAGATGAAAGAGGGAGATCTCGCAGTCGTAGTCCCAACAGACGCAGGAGTAGAAGTAGAGGACGTAGCTTGACTAGGTCAAGCAACGAAACAAAAACCACAGAACAGTCATGTAACAGAACCAGAAGCAGAAGTCCTCGTGATCGTGAAGTTTTGGTGACTGCCAATAAACGAGTAAGAGAGGCAAAACAAAGGGAGTTAGATAGTTGGAAAGAATTTGGAGTTTATTCTCAGGTAACAGATAAGGGTCAACCAGCTTTGTCGCATACATAGAATCATAGAAGTTTACAACATGGAAACAGGCCCTTCGGCCCAACATGTCCATGTCGCCCAGTTTATACCACTAAGCTAGTCCCAATTGCCTGCACTTGGCCCATATCCCTCTATACCCATCTTACCCATGTAACTGTCCAAATGCTTTTTAAAAGACAAAATTGTACCCGCCTCTACTACTGCCGCTGGCAGCTCGTTCCAGACACTCACCACCCTTTGAGTGAAAAAATTGCCCCTCTGGATCCTTTTGTATCTCTCCCCTCTCACCTTAAATCTATGTCCCCTCGTTATAGACTCCCCTACCTTTGGGAAAAGATTTTGACTATCTACCTTATCTATGCCCCTCATTATTTTATAGACTTCTATAAGATCACCCCTTAACCTCCTACTCTCCAGGGAAAAAAGTCCCAGTCTATCTAACCTCTCCCTATAAGTCAAACCATCAAGTCCCAGTAGCATCCTAGTAAATCTTTTCTGCACTCTTTCTAGTTTAATAATATCCTTTCTATAATAGGGTGACCAGAACTGTACACAGTATTCCAAGTGTGGCCTTACTAATGTCTTGTACAACTTCAACAAGACATCCCAACTCCTGTATTCAATGTTCTGACCAATGAAACCAAGCATGCTGAATGCCTTCTTCACCACCCTATCCACCTGTGACTCCACTTTCAAGGAGCTATGAACCTGTACTCCTAGATCTCTTTGTTCTATAACTCTCCCCAACGCCCTACCATTAACGGAGTAGGTCCTGGCCCGATTTGATCTACCAAAATGCATCACCTCACATTTATCTAAATTAAACTCCATCTGCCATTCATCGGCCCACTGGCCCATTTTATCAAGATCCCGTTGCAATCCTAGATAACCTTCTTCACTGTCCACAATGCCACCAATCTTGGTGTCATCTGCAAACTTACTAACCATGCCTCCTAAATTCTCATCCAAATCATTAATATAAATAACAAATAACAGCGGACCCAGCACCGATCCCTGAGGCACACCGCTGGTCACAGGCCTCCAGTTTGAAAAACAACCCTCTACAACCACCCTCTGTCTTCTGTCGTCAATCCAATTTTGTATCCAGTTGGCTACCTCACCTTGGATCCCTTGAGATTTAACCTTATGTAACAACCTACCATGTGGTACCTTGTCAAAGGCTTTGCTAAAGTCCATGTAGACCACGTCTACTGCACAGCCCTCATCTATCTTCTTGGTTACCCCTTCAAAAAACTCAAATCAAATTCGTGAGACATCGTGAGATGGGTTTGTACTGAAAAAGTCCTTGCAGATGGGACTTACAAGGCTAAAGCGAGATTGGTAGCTGGGGGGTTTTGAAGAGAAACTGGGAGATACAGATGTTCGAGAGGATTCTTCCACTGCTGGAAAGGCAATCTTCAAATTCTTTTTGGCAACATTTTCATGGGAGTGTCGGTCAATTGACATAAAAGCCAGATTTCTGGATACTTTTCAGAGAGAAGTGTTTCTGAAACCGCCCATCGAGGCAGCAGATGCGGAAGGAAAACTGGAAATTAAACAAATGCGTCTATTGCCTGAATAATGCTTCCAGAGTACGGTATTTTTCGATGAGGTCTGTTTTGCTGAAACTAGGTTGTGTTCAACTAAAATCAGATCACGCAGTGTTTTATTGGTACCATAACAGAAAACGTTCAGGCATCTTCTATAGGCATGTAAACAGTAAACGGGTAGTAAGAGGAGGGGTGGGGCCGATTAGAGACCAAAACGGAGATCTACTCATGGAGGCAGAGGGATGGCCGAGGTACTAAATGAGTACTTTGCATCTGTCGTTACCAAGGAAGAAGATGCTGCCAGAGTCTCAGTAAAGGAAGATGTAGTTGAGATACTGGGTGGGCTAAAAATTGATAAAGAGGAGGTACTAGAAAGGCTGGCTGTACTTAAAGTAGATAAGTCACCCGGTCCGGATGGGATGCATCCTAGGTTGCTGAGGGAAGTAAGGGTGGAAATTGCGGAGGTACTGGCCATAATCTTCCAAACATCCTTAGATACAGGGGGTGGTGCCAGAGGACTGGAGAATTGCAAATGTTACACCCTTGTTCAGAAAAGGGTGTAAGGATAAACCCAGCAACTACAGGCCAGTCAGTTTAACCTCGGTGGTGGGGAAACTTTTGGAAATGATAATCCAGGTCAGAATTAGCAGTCACTTGGATAAGAGTGGATTGATTAGGGAAAGCCAGCACGGATTTGTTAAAGGCAAATCGTGTTTAACTAACTTGATAGAGTTTTTTGATGAGGTAACAGAGAGGGTCGATGAGGGCAATGCGGTGGATGTGGTGTCTATGGACTTTCAAAAGGCGTTTGGTAAAGTGCTGCATAATAGGCTAGTCAGCAAAATTGAAGCCCGTGGAATAAAAGGGGCAGTGGCAGCATGGATACAGGATTGGGTGAGTGACAGGAAACAGAGCAGTGGTGAACGGTTGTTTCTCGGACTGGAGGGAGGTGCACAGTGGTGTTCCCCAGGGGTCGGTACTAGGAGCACTGCTTTTCTTGATATATATTACTGACTTGGACTTGGGTGTACAGGGCACAATTTTAAAATGTGAAAGTGTAGTGAACAGTGAGGAGGATAGTGATAGACTTCAAGAGGATGTAGACAGGCTGGTGGAATGGGCAGACACATGGCAGATGAAATTTAACGCAGAAAAATGTGAAGTGATACATTTTGGTAGAAATAATGAGGAGAGGCAATATAAACTAGAGGGTACAACTCTAAAAGGGGTGCAGGAACAGAGAGACCTGGGGGCAAGAGAGGTTGAGAAAGTGGTTAAAAAAGCATACGGGATCCTGGGCTTTATAAATAGAGGCATAGAGTACAAAAGCAAGGAAGTCATGATGAACCTTTATCAAACACTGGTTTGGCCACAACTGGAGTATTGTGTCCAGTTCTGGGCACCGCACTTTAGGAAATATGCGAAGGCTTTAGAGAGGGTGCAGAAGAGATTTACTAGAATGGTACCAGGGATGAGGGACTTTAGTTACATGGATAGACTGGAGAAGCTGGGGTTGTTCTCCTTAGAGCAGAGACGGTTGAGAGGAGATTTGATCGAGGTATTCAAAATCATGAAGGGTCTAGACAGAGTAGATAGAGAGAAACTGTTCTCATTGGCGGAAGGGTCAAGAACCAGAGGACATAGATTTAAGGTGATTGGCAAAATAACCAAAGGTGACATGAGGAAAAACTTTTTTACACAGCGAGTGGTTATGATCTGGAATGCACTGCCCGAGGGGGTGGTGGAGGCAGATTCAATCATGGCCTTCAAAAGGGAACTGGATAAGTACTTGAAAGGAACAAATTTGCAGGGCTACGGGGATAGGGCGGGGGAGTGGGACTAGCTGGATTGCTCTTGCAGAGAGCCGGCACGGACACGATGGGCCAAATGGCCTCCTTCCGTACTGTAATCTTTCTATGATCTTCATGATGCATGTTGATGATTTCTTAGGGGGAGGTACTGCGGAATTTGAGAAATTCGTCATTCGTAAGATTCGAGTAGAATTTAAAATTGGGAGTCAGGCCTATGGGGCTTTTAAATATATTGGTTTAGATATTAAGCAGAGTGGGTCTGGTTTCACTTTAAATCAACAGTCCTATTTAGAGAGGGTTAATCCCATCCCGGTTAATCGTACCAGGTGATCACAGAAAGGTGATGTTATATCTAAAGAAGAGACAGAGCAATTACAAAGCTTGATTGGTCAGTCGAACTGGTTGTGCAGTCAGACTAGACCAGATGCTCGTTTTGATGTGTTGGAGTTAAGTACAATGAAACACCCCATAGCAGAGAATGTTTTAAGGACAATTAAAACATTACAAAAATTAAATACAGATAAATGCGTACTTAAGTTGCCATCCTTAGGTGACCCAAAGAAAATGAAGCTAGTTATCTTTAGCAATGCTTCACATGCTAATCTTCCTGATGGGTATTCTAGTGCAGCTGGTTTCATGGTCTTTCTTATGGGTGAGAATTGTCCTTTATCTTGGGAAACTAAGAAAATAAAAAGGGTTGTTAAAAGTACTCTGGCTGCTGAAACACTGGCTCTTGTCGACACAGTGGATTTGGGATTCTATATGGCAAATATTTTGAGTGACATCCTGTACAATGGGAGTACTGAAGATAGTATACCCAGTGAATGTGATGTAGATAATCGTTCATCGTGGGATAATGTACACTCCACGAACAATGTGAGTGAGAAAAGATTACGGATTGACCTTGCTGGCTGGAGAGAAAGGACATCTCTAAAATTAGATGGGTGGATTCAACCCATCAACAGTCGGATTGTTTTACTAAAATAAAGACATGTGTGAGGAGATTATCAGGGGTCCTGGAGAAGGGGCTCCTCGCAAGGTAATGCTTTGACTAGTATACGTTATACAGAGTATGGAAGTTTTTGATTTTTGTTTGTATTATACATCTGAAGTTTATTTTTTTAAATTTAAAGTGAGATGGGAATCTGTTAATTGTATGCATGTGATTTATATCAATTAGCGTTAATTGTATTCAGGTGGTGTGTATCAAATGGGGACTCTCTTGTATCCATTTATATGCGAGCTTATTAAGGGTGTGGCGAGGGTGATCTCTGTGAATAAAGGCTTGGAAGCAACTGAAGACCAGGCGCTAATGTTCTATCCTTCACCACCTGGCTATCCAATTTATTACAGTACGAGGCCAGATCTGGGTTAGATGTCAGGAGGTGGTTCTTTTCCCAGAGAATAGTGCACCTCGGGAACAGGCTGCCGGCTCATGCGGTGGGCGCCGATTCGCTGAATTCCTTCAAGTGAGAGCTGGACCTGTTTCTGGCTGGGGCGGAGATCAGCTCTTACAAAACGTAGGTGATGTAATGCAGAGAATTATCAGGGCCAGAGTGATCTCCCGGACTAGGGGAGGGGGGGGGGGGTCGGAGAGGAATTTCCCACATTTTCTTCTCCCCAAATTGTCCTGGGTTTTTATCTGTTTTCTCGCCTCTCCCGGGAGATCACTTGGTTTTGGGTGGGGTGGGGAGTTTATGTATTGTGATGTACGAGGTCTCACAAATGTGTGGGACAGGCTGGATGGACCAGGGAGTCTTTCCCTGTCCGTCATTGTTCGTAAGTTCGAATTAATAATGCAGTTTGGAAACATTCTACAGGCTTAATTGTCCAGTTTGTGATGTCCCTGTGGGCTGCAGTATGTTCAGTGTGTGACCCTGAGCTGCCCCAGGGAGGGGACAGTTTGGGATGTCCCTGTGGGCTGCAGTATGTTCAGTGTGTGACCCTGAGCTGCCCCAGGGAGGGGACAGTTTGGGATGTCCCTGTGGGCTGCAGTATGTTCAGTGTCTGACTCTGAGCTGCCCCAGGGAGGGGACAGTTTGGGATGTCCCTGTGGGCTGCAGTATGTTCAGTGTGTGACCCTGAGCTGCCCCAGGGAGGGGACAGTTTGTGATGTCCCTGTGGCGTGCAGTATGTTCAGTGTGTGACCCTGAGCTGCCCCAGGGAGGGGACAGTTTGGGATGTCCCTGTGGGCTGCAGTATATTCATAGAATCATAGAATCATAGAAGTTTACAACATGGAAACAGGCCCTTCGGCCCAACATGTCCATGTCGCCCAGTTTATACCACTAAGCTAGTCCCAATTGCCTGCACTTGGCCCATATCCCTCTATACCCATCTTACCCATGTAACTGTCCAAATGCTTTTTAAAAGACAAAATTGTACCCGCCTCTACTACTGCCTCTGGCAGCTCGTTCCAGACACTCACCACCCTTTGAGTGAAAAAATTGCCCCTCTGGACCCTTTTGTATCTCTCCCCTCTCACCTTAAATCTATGCCCCCTCGTTATAGACTCCCCTACCTTTGGGAAAAGATTTTGACTATCGACCTTATCTATGCCCCTCATTATTTTATAGACTTCGATAAGATCACCCCTTAACCTCCTACTCTCCAGGGAAAAAAGTCCCAGTCTGTCTAACCTCTCCCTGTAAGTCAAACCATCAAGTCCCGGTAGCATCCTAGTAAATCTTTTCTGCACTCTTTCTAGTTTAATAATATCCTTTCTATAATAGGGTGACCAGAACTGTACACAGTATTCCAAGTGTGGCCTCACCAATGCCCTGTACAACTTCAACAAGACATCCCAACTCCTGCATTCAATGTTCTGACCAATGAAACCAAGCATGCCGAATGCCTTCTTCACTACCCTATCCACCTGTGACTCCACTTTCAAGGAGCTATGAATCTGTACTCCCAGATCTCTTTGTTCTATAACTCTCCCCAACGCCCTACCATTAACGGAGTAGGTCCTGGCCCGATTCGATCTACCAAAATGCATCACCTCACATTTATCTAAATTAAACTCCATCTGCCATTCATCCGCCCACTGGCCCAATTTATCAAGATCCCGTTGCAATCCTAGATAACCTTCTTCACTGTCCACAATGCCACCAATCTTGGTGTCATCTGCAAACTTACTAACCATTCCTCCTAAATTCTCATCCAAATCATTAATATAAATAACAAATAACAGCGGACCCAGCACCGATCCCTGAGGCACACCGCTGGACACAGGCATCCAGTTTGAAAAACAACCCTCTACAACCACCCTCTGTCTTCTGTCGTCAAGCCAATTTTGTATCCAATTGGCTACCTCACCTTGGATCCCATGAGATTTAACCTTATGTAACAACCTACCATGCGGTACCTTGTCAAATGCTTTGCTGAAGTCCATGTAGACCACGTCTACTGCACAGCCCTCATCTATCTTCTTGGTTACCCCTTCAAAAAACTCAATCAAATTCGTGAGACATGATTTTCCTCTCACAAAACCATGCTGACTGTTCCTAATTAGTCCCTGCCTCTCCAAATGCCTGTAGATCCTGTCCCTCAGAATACCCTCTAACAACTTACCCACTACAGATGTCAGGCTCACTGGTCTGTAGTTCCCAGGCTTTTCCCTGCCGCCCTTCTTAAACAAAGGCACAACATTTGCTACCCTCCAATCTTCAGGCACCTCACCTGTAGCGGTGGATGATTCAAATATCTTTGCTAGGGGACCCGCAATTTCCTCCCTAACCTCCCATAACGTCCTGGGATACATTTCATCAGGTCCCGGAGATTTATCTACCTTGATGCGCGTTAAGACTTCCAGCACCTCCCTCTCTGTAATATGTACACTCCTCAAGACATCACTATTTATTTCCCCAAGTTCCCTAACATCCATGCCTTTCTCAACCGTAAATACCGATGTGAAATATTCATTCAGGATCTCACCCATCTCTTGTGGTTCCGCACATAGATGACCTTGTTGATCCTTAAGAGGCCCTACTCTCTCCCTAGTTACCCTAGTTACAGGGAGGGGACAGTTTGTGATGTCCCTGTGGGCTGCAGTATGTTCAGTGTGTGACCCTGAGCTGCCCCAGGGAGGGGACAGTTTGTGATGTCCCTGTGGGCTGCAGTATGTTCAGTGTGTGACCCTGAGCTGCCCCAGGGAGGGGACAGTTTGTGATGTCCCTGTGGGCTGCAGTATGTTCAGTGTGTGACCCTGAGCTGCCCCAGGGAGGGGACAGTTTGGGATGTCCCTGTGGGCTGCAGTATGTTCAGTGTGTGACCCTGAGCTGCCCCATTGTGTCTGTGCCGACTCTTTCCCGGAATGATCTAAACCCAATCTACAACTTCAATTCATTTTATTATCGACTGTTCTACAGAGTTTAGCTCCATTAGTGGTAGTTTTCAGAATGTGAGGAAAGTCCTTGGCAAAAGTAGAAATAAATTCAGCTGGAGATAAACACAATCAGCAGTATTTTACCCCCTTTTCAGTGACTATAATGAATATGACATTTTACCCTTTGATTTATTTGATATTTATCCAGAATATTAAACTCCAGCCCAGTTATAGGGGTTATTAACATCAGCAGGAACAAACCCCAACTGTCAGAATGAACATGGTTCAGTCCTGGATGGGATTAACAGCAGAATCCAACCCCTGCAGTCATATGTGAACTCGCTGGTGTCTCAGCAGGTTGGATGACTGAGTGAATCCCTTCCCACACACAGAGCAGGTGAACGGCCTCTCCCCAGTGTGAATTCGCTGGTGTCTCAGCAGCTTGGATGACTGAGTGAACCCTTTCCCACACTCATTACAGGTGAACGGCCTCTCCCCAGCGTGAACTCGCTGGTGTCTCAGCAGGGTGGATGACTGAGCGAGTCCCTTCCCACACACGGAGCTGGTGAACGGCCTCTCCCCACTGTGAACCCGCTGATGCACCATCAAGCGGGATGAATAGGTGAATCCCTTCCCACAAATGGGACATTTAACTGGTTTCTCTTCTCTGTGCACCCACTGGTGTTCCACCAGGTTGGTGGACTGAGTGAACCCCTTCCCACACACGGAGCAGGTGAACGGCCTCTCCCCAGTGTGAACTCGCTGGTGTGTCAGCAGGTGGAATGAATGCCTAAACCTCTTCGAACAGAGAGAGCACTTGAACGGCCTCTCGTCGGTGTGACTGCGCTGGTGTCTCAGCAGGTGGTTGGACTGAGTGAATCCCTTCCCGCACACGGGGCAGGTGAACGGCTTCTCCCCGGTGTGAATGTTCTGGTGTCTGGAAAGGTTAGACGATTCTTTAAAAGTCTTCCCACACACGGAGCACCTGAACGGCCTCTCCCCGGTGTGACTGCGTCGATGAGTTTCCAGCTGGGACGGGGAGCTGAACCCCTTCCCGCAGTCCCCGCATTTACACGGTTTCTCCCGGGTGTGACTGCATTTGTGTTTCGATAGGCCTGACGATCGGCTGAAGCCTCGTCCACACACAGAACACGTGTACAGTTTCTCACTGCTGTGAATGGTGCTTTCTCCTTCCATATTCAAAGGCCGATGATATTCAGGCCCTGATGAATCGAGTGACTCTGTCAGATCTTGACGTGATCTTTGGTTTGAGTTTCCCCTCTGCAAATCCTCCCCTTCTAATACCCTGGAAAAGGAGTTTACAAAAGTCATCACTGTAAGTACAGGATAGAAATTCAGAATGGACAATTCTAGTTTCTAGGGAACATTCTTTCCTCTCTTATTCTCCCAAAGCTATAAATCCCCGTCCCACACACACTCCTTCCACCCTGTGCTGAAATCCAAACGCACCGCACCATCTCCAGCTATTTTTCCTCCATTCCCAGTTTACTCTACTCCCCTGAAGGTGCTGACTGTGGTTGGGTTCAGTTCTACACTCACTGGTTCCCCTCTCTCTCTCCTCCCCTGAAGGTGTTGACTCTGACTGGGTTCAGTTCTACACTCACTGGTTCCCCTCCCTCTCTCCTCCCCTGAAGGTGCTGACTCTGACTGGGTTCAGTTCTACACTCACTGGTTCCCCTCCCTCTCTCTTCTCCCCTGAAGGTGCTGACTCTGACTGGGTTCAGTTCTACACTCACTGGTTCCCCTCTCTCTCCTCCCCTGAAGGTGCTGACTCTGACTGGGTTCAGTTCTACACTCACTGGTTCCCCTCTCTCTCTCTCCTCCCCTGATGGTGCTGACTCTGACTGGGTTCAGTTCTACACTCACTGGTTCCCCTCCCTCTCTCTCCTCCCCTGAAGGTGCTGACTCTGACTGGGTTCAGTTCTTCACTCACTGGTTCCCCTCCCTCTCCTCCCCTGAAGGTGCTGACTCTGACTGGGTTCAGTTCCACACTCACTGGTTCCCCTCTCTCCTCCCCTGAAGGTGCTGACTCTGACTGGGTTCAGTTCTACACTCACTGGTTCCCCTCTCTCTCCTCCCCTGAAGGTGTTGACTCTGACTGGGTTCAGTTCTACACTCACTGGTTCCCCTCTCTCTCCTCCCCTGAAGGTGTTGACTCTGACTGGGTTCAGTTCTACACTCACTGGTTCCCCTCCCTCTCTCTCCTCCCCTGAAGGTGCTGACTCTGACTGGGTTCAGTTCTACACTCACTGGTTCCCCTCTCTCTCTACCCTGAAGGTGCTGACTCTGACTGGGTTCAGTTCGACACTCACTGGTTCCCCTCTCTCTCCTCCCCTGAAGGTGCTGACTCTGGCTCGATTCAGTTCTACACTCACTGGTTCCCCTCCCTCTCCTCCCCTGAAGGTGCTGACTCTGACTGGGTTCAGTTCTACACTCACTGGTTCCCCTCTCTCTCTCCTCCCCTGAAGGTGCTGACTCTGACTGGGTTCAGTTCTACACTCACTGGTTCCCCTCCAGAATAGATGAGGTCAGTGACCGTCTGGGAAATGATGTCTTGATGTTCAATAGTGGGGTCGAGGCCCAGGGGAGGTAGGAGAAGTTGTCTCTCCGACTTTGCTAACCTGCTTTAACTATTCTCACATCCTCTGGGTCTTGTTTATGTATTTTTTTCTCTACTTTCTCCCATTGTCCCTCCTTTAGTCTTTTGCTATTATCAATTCTGTCATTTACCCCCACTCCTGTTCCCCAAAAAATCACTTTACCGATCATTCTATTCCTTTCCTTGTGAATGTTTTCTCTCTCTTTCCCTCACTCTGTCCCTCCCTGTCAGCTGTTCATCTGTAATATCTCCTAGTTCTGATGATGGGATCTCCCTGACTCGTCACTATTTCTCCTTCATTTATAGACGCTCCCTGACCTGTCACCATTTCTCCTTCAATTTCACATGCATCCTGACCGAACACCATTTCTCCTTCATTTGCAGACACTCCCTGACTGGTCACCATTTCTCCTTCATTTACAGATGCTCCCTGACCTGTCACCTTGTCTCCTTCATGGACAGATGCTCCCCGACCTGTCACCATGTTTCCTTCATTTACAGATGCTCCCCGACCTGTCACCATGTTTCCTTCATTTACAGATGCTCCCTGACCTGTCACCATGTCTCCTTCATTTACAGATGCTCCCTGACCTGTCACCATGTCTCCTTCATTTACAGATGCTCCCTGACCTGTCACCATGCCTCTTTCATTTACAGATGCTCCCTGACCTGTCACATTTTGCCTTCATTTACAGATGCTCCCTGACCTATCACCATTTCTCCTTCATTTCCAGACGCTCCCTTACCTGTCCCCATTTCTCCTTCATTTACAGACGCTCCCTGACCGGTGACCATTCCTCCTTAATTTACAGATGCTCCCTGACGGTGACCATTCCTCCTTCATTTACAGACGCTCCCTGACCGGTCACCATTCCTCCTTCATTTACAGATGCTCCCTGACCGGTCACCATTCCTCCTTCATTTCCAGACGCTCCCTGACCGGTCGTCATTCCTCCTTTATTTACAGATGCTCCCTGACCAGTCACCATTCCGCCTTCATTTACAGACACTCCCTGACCAGTCACCATTCCTCCTTCATTTACAGACGCTCCCTGACCCGTCACCATTCCTCCTCCATTTACAGATGCTCCCTGACCCGTCACCATTCCTCCTTCATTTACAGACGCTCCCTGACTGGGCACTATTGCTCCTCCATTTACAGACGCTCCCTGACTGGGCACTATTCCTCCTCCATTTACAGACGCTCCCTGACCTGTCACCATTCCTCCTTCATTGACAGATGCTCCCTGACCGGTGACCAGTCCTCCTTCATTTACAGACGCTCCCTGACCTGTCACCATTCCTCCTTCATTGACAGACGCTCCCTGACCTGTCACCATTCCTCCTTCATTGACAGACGCTCCCTGACCGGTGACCAATCCTCCTTCATTGACAGACGCTCCCTGACCGGTGACCAGTCCTCCTTCATTGACAGACGCTCCCTGACCGGTCACCATTCCTCCTTCATTGACAGATGCTCCCTGACCTGTCACCATTCCTCCTTCATTGACAGACGCTCCCTGACCTGTCACCATTCCTCCCTCATTGACAGACGCTCCCTGACCGGTCACCATTCCTCCTTCATTGACAGACGCTCCCTGACCGGTCACCATTCCTCCATCATTGACAGACGCTCCCTGACCTGTCACCATTCCTCCCTCATTGACAGATGCTCCCTGACCTGTCACCATTCCTCCCTCATTGACAGACGCTCCCTGACCTGTCACCATTCCTCCTTCATTGACAGACGCTCCCTGACCTGTCACCATTCCTCCTTCATTGACAGACGCTCCCTGACCTGTCACCATTCCTCCTTCATTGACAGACGCTCCCTGACCCGTCACCATTCCTCCTTCATTGACAGACGCTCCCTGACCCGTCACCATTCCTCCTTCATTGACAGACGCTCCCTGACCTGTCACCATTCCTCCTTCATTGACAGACGCTCCCTGACCTGTCACCATTCCTCCTTCATTGACAGACGCTCCCTGACCCGTCACCATTCCTCCTTCATTGACAGACGCTCCCTGACCTGTCACCATTCCTCCTTCATTGACAGACGCTCCCTGACCTGTCACCATTCCTCCTTCATTGACAGACGCTCCCTGACCTGTCACCATTCCTCCCTCATTGACAGACGCTCCCTGACCTGTCACCATTCCTCCCTCATTGACAGACGCTCCCTGACCGGTCACCATTCCTCCTTCATTGACAGACGCTCCCTGACCGGTCACCATTCCTCCATCATTGACAGACGCTCCCTGACCTGTCACCATTCCTCCCTCATTGACAGATGCTCCCTGACCCGTCACCATTCCTCCTTCATTTACAGACGCTCCCTGACTGGGCACTATTGCTCCTCCATTTACAGACGCTCCCTGACTGGGCACTATTCCTCCTCCATTTACAGATGCTCCCTGACCTGTCACCATTCCTCCTTCATTGACAGATGCTCCCTGACCGGTGACCAGTCCTCCTTCATTTACAGACGCTCCCTGACCTGTCACCATTCCTCCTTCATTGACAGATGCTCCCTGACCTGTCACCATTCCTCCTTCATTGACAGACGCTCCCTGACCGGTGACCAATCCTCCTTCATTGACAGACGCTCCCTGACCGGTGACCAGTCCTCCTTCATTGACAGACGCTCCCTGACCGGTCACCATTCCTCCTTCATTGACAGATGCTCCCTGACCTGTCACCATTCCTCCTTCATTGACAGACGCTCCCTGACCTGTCACCATTCCTCCCTCATTGACAGACGCTCCCTGACCGGTCACCATTCCTCCTTCATTGACAGATGCTCCCTGACCTGTCACCATTCCTCCCTCATTGACAGACGCTCCCTGACCTGTCATCATTCCTCCTTCATTGACAGACGCTCCCTGACCTGTCACCATTCCTCCTTCATTGACAGACGCTCCCTGACCCGTCACCATTCCTCCTTCATTGACAGACGCTCCCTGACCCGTCACCATTCCTCCTTCATTGACAGACGCTCCCTGACCTGTCACCATTCCTCCTTCATTTACAGACGCTCCCTTACCTGTCCCCATTTCTCCTTCATTTACAGACGCTCCCTGACCGGTGACCATTCCTCCTTAATTTACAGATGCTCCCTGACGGTGACCATTCCTCCTTCATTTACAGACGCTCCCTGACCGGTCACCATTCCTCCTTCATTTACAGATGCTCCCTGACCGGTCACCATTCCTCCTTCATTTCCAGACGCTCCCTGACCGGTCGTCATTCCTCCTTTATTTACAGATGCTCCCTGACCAGTCACCATTCCGCCTTCATTTACAGACACTCCCTGACCAGTCACCATTCCTCCTTCATTTACAGACGCTCCCTGACCCGTCACCATTCCTCCTCCATTTACAGATGCTCCCTGACCCGTCACCATTCCTCCTTCATTTACAGACGCTCCCTGACTGGGCACTATTGCTCCTCCATTTACAGACGCTCCCTGACTGGGCACTATTCCTCCTCCATTTACAGACGCTCCCTGACCTGTCACCATTCCTCCTTCATTGACAGATGCTCCCTGACCGGTGACCAGTCCTCCTTCATTTACAGACGCTCCCTGACCTGTCACCATTCCTCCTTCATTGACAGACGCTCCCTGACCTGTCACCATTCCTCCTTCATTGACAGACGCTCCCTGACCGGTGACCAATCCTCCTTCATTGACAGACGCTCCCTGACCGGTGACCAGTCCTCCTTCATTGACAGACGCTCCCTGACCGGTCACCATTCCTCCTTCATTGACAGATGCTCCCTGACCTGTCACCATTCCTCCTTCATTGACAGACGCTCCCTGACCTGTCACCATTCCTCCCTCATTGACAGACGCTCCCTGACCGGTCACCATTCCTCCTTCATTGACAGACGCTCCCTGACCGGTCACCATTCCTCCATCATTGACAGACGCTCCCTGACCTGTCACCATTCCTCCCTCATTGACAGATGCTCCCTGACCTGTCACCATTCCTCCCTCATTGACAGACGCTCCCTGACCTGTCACCATTCCTCCTTCATTGACAGACGCTCCCTGACCTGTCACCATTCCTCCTTCATTGACAGACGCTCCCTGACCTGTCACCATTCCTCCTTCATTGACAGACGCTCCCTGACCCGTCACCATTCCTCCTTCATTGACAGACGCTCCCTGACCCGTCACCATTCCTCCTTCATTGACAGACGCTCCCTGACCTGTCACCATTCCTCCTTCATTGACAGACGCTCCCTGACCTGTCACCATTCCTCCTTCATTGACAGACGCTCCCTGACCCGTCACCATTCCTCCTTCATTGACAGACGTTCCCTGACCCGTCACCATTCCTCCTTCATTGACAGACGCTCCCTGACCTGTCACCATTCCTCCTTCATTGACAGACGCTCCCTGACCTGTCACCATTCCTCCTTCATTGACAGACGCTCCCTGACCTGTCACCATTCCTCCCTCATTGACAGACGCTCCCTGACCTGTCACCATTCCTCCCTCATTGACAGACGCTCCCTGACCGGTCACCATTCCTCCTTCATTGACAGACGCTCCCTGACCGGTCACCATTCCTCCATCATTGACAGACGCTCCCTGACCTGTCACCATTCCTCCCTCATTGACAGATGCTCCCTGACCCGTCACCATTCCTCCTTCATTTACAGACGCTCCCTGACTGGGCACTATTGCTCCTCCATTTACAGACGCTCCCTGACTGGGCACTATTCCTCCTCCATTTACAGACGCTCCCTGACCTGTCACCATTCCTCCTTCATTGACAGATGCTCCCTGACCGGTGACCAGTCCTCCTTCATTTACAGACGCTCCCTGACCTGTCACCATTCCTCCTTCATTGACAGATGCTCCCTGACCTGTCACCATTCCTCCTTCATTGACAGACGCTCCCTGACCGGTGACCAATCCTCCTTCATTGACAGACGCTCCCTGACCGGTGACCAGTCCTCCTTCATTGACAGACGCTCCCTGACCGGTCACCATTCCTCCTTCATTGACAGATGCTCCCTGACCTGTCACCATTCCTCCTTCATTGACAGACGCTCCCTGACCTGTCACCATTCCTCCCTCATTGACAGACGCTCCCTGACCGGTCACCATTCCTCCTTCATTGACAGATGCTCCCTGACCTGTCACCATTCCTCCCTCATTGACAGACGCTCCCTGACCTGTCATCATTCCTCCTTCATTGACAGACGCTCCCTGACCTGTCACCATTCCTCCTTCATTGACAGACGCTCCCTGACCCGTCACCATTCCTCCTTCATTGACAGACGCTCCCTGACCCGTCACCATTCCTCCTTCATTGACAGACGCTCCCTGACCCGTCACCATTCCTCCTTCATTGACAGACGCTCCCTGACTTGTCACCATTCCTCCTTCATTGACAGACGCTTCCTGACCTGTCACCATTCCTCCTTCATTGACAGACGCTCCCTGACCCGTCACCATTCCTCCTTCATTGACAGACGCTCCCTGACCTGTCACCATTCCTCCTTCATTGACAGATGCTCCCTGTCCTGTCACCATTCCTCCTTCATTGACAGACGCTCCCTGACCTGTCACCATTCCTCCCTCATTGACAGACGCTCCCTGACCTGTCACCATTCCTCCTTCATTTACAGACGCTCCCTGACCTGTCACCATTCCTCCTTCATTGACAGACGCTCCCTGACCTGTCACCATTCCTCCTTCATTTACAGACGCTCCCTGACCTGTCACCATTCCTCCTTCATTGACAGACGCTCCCTGACCTGTCACCATTCCTCCCTCATTGACGGACGCTCCCTGACCTGTCACCATTCCTCCTTCATTGACAGACGCTCCCTGACCTGTCACCATTCCTCCCTCATTGACAGACGCTCCCTGACCTGTCACCATTCCTCCTTCATTGACAGACGCTCCCTGACCTGTCACCATTCCTCCTTCATTGACAGACGCTCCCTGACCTGTCACCATTCCTCCCTCATTGACGGACGCTCCCTGACCTGTCACCATTCCTCCCTCATTGACAGACGCTCCCTGACCTGTCACCATTCCTCCTTCATTGACAGACGCTCCCTGACCTGTCACCATTCCTCCCTCATTGACAGACGCTCCCTGACCTGTCACCATTCCTCCCTCATTGACGGACGCTCCGTGGAGCTCCCGGTTCACTCTGCGCATGAGCGCGGAAGCGGGCCTCCAGTTGAGAGTTCGGTCGAAGTGAAATGCAAGAAACCGGAAACCGGCGGGGGTGGATGGGGAGAATGTTCGCTGTTTTACACTCGGGCCCGGGGCCGCACTCGGTGTTTGTGGAGCCTGAGCCCGGTCCCCGGGGTTTATTAACCTGTTCCCTCCGATCCTCTGACCTGCACCGACCGCTCCGACTCCCGCAGCCTCCACTGGCCGCGCATGCTCAGGACGCACTGCCCAACAATGAGCCTCAACTGCGCCTGCGTGCTGGGCACCACTGATTTAGATAGGGCACATTCTGTACCGCGCGGCATGCTGGGTGATGCAGCCGCCATTGATGATTTTAATCTCCGGTCTGACAGCAAAGAGATTGGAAGCAGGGAGAACGCGTTTCGACCGAGGATAATGAAATAAACTAAAGCCCCAGCGCTTGCTGCCATTAAAACCGCCACAAACACTCAGCGGAGACGCACTCCGGAAAAGATTATTTCCGTTAACTTTTATTAATTTCGTTTCATTAAATGTTGTAAATGACGGGTTCAGTTAATGTTTATTTTTCAACGCCACCTCAGGACCGTCAGTCTCACCATTCACCCCGCCCTGGTGATTAAGGAGAGTTGACTGGAGGACCGAGCGGGTGGTTGTTTCTCCAACCAATCGGACTGTGTCAGGGGTGAGACTTGCGCAACCGAGTGGGCGGAGCTGAGCCCGGATCTCGCTCATTGTCTGAAGCACTGCATCATTTTTAAACTTATCGGAACAGGAGGAGGCCATTCAGCCCCTCGTGCCTGCTCCGCCATTTGATAAGATCATGGCTGATCTGTGATCTAACTCCATATACCTGCCTTTGGCCCATATCCCTTAATACCTTTGGTTGGCAAAAAGCTATCTCTCTCAGATTTAAATTGAGCAATTGAGCTAGTATCAATTGCCGTTTGCAGAAGAGAGTTCCAAACTTCTACCACCCTTTGTGTGTAGAAATGTTTTCTAATCTCACTCCTGAAAGGTCTGGCTCTAATTTTTAGACTGCACCCCCTACTCCTAGAATCCCCAACCAGCGGAAATAGTTTCTCTCTATCCACCCTATCTGTTCCCCTGAATATCTTATAAACTTCAATCAGATCACCCCTTAACCTTCGAAACTCCAGAGAATACAACCCCAATTTGTGTAATCTCTCCTCGTAACTTAACCCTTGAAGTCCGGGTATCATTCTAGTAAACCTACGCTGCACTCCCTCCAAGGCCAATATGTCCTTCCGAAGGTGCGGTGCCCAGAACTGCTCACAGTACTCCAGGTGCGGTCTAACCAGGGTTTTGTATAGCTGCAGCATAACTTCTGCCCCCTTGTACTCCAGCCCTCTAGATATAAAGGCCAGCATTCCATTAGTCTTATTGATTATTTTCTGTACCTGTTCATGACACTTCAATGATTTATGTACCTGAACCCCTAAGTCCCTTTGGACATCCACTGTTTTTAACTTTTTACCATTTAGAAAGTACCCTGTTCTATCCTTTTTTGATCCAAAGTGGATGACCTCACATTTGTCTACATTGAATTCCATTTGCCACAGTTTTGCCCATTCACCTAATCTATCAATATCCCTTTGTAATTTTATGTTTTCATCTACACTGCTTACAATGCCACCAATCTTTGTGTCATCGGCAAACTTAGATATGAGACTTTCTATGCCTTCATCTAAGTCGTTAATAAATATTGTGAATAATATTGAGGCCCCAAGACAGATCCCTGCGGGACTCCACTGGTCACATCCTGCCAATGTGAGTACCTACCCATTATCCCTACTCTCTCTCGCCTTTCGCTCAGCCAATTTCCTAACCAAGTCTGTCATTTTCCCTCGATTCCATGGGCTTCTATCTTAGCTAACAGTCTCTTATGTGGGACCTTATCAAATGCCTTCTGGAAGTCCATATAAATAACATCCATTGACATTCCCCTGTCCACTACTTTAGTCACCTCTTCAAAAAATTCAATCAGGTTTGTCAGGCACGACCTACCTTTCACAAATCCATGCTGGCTCTCTCTGATTAACTGAAAATTCTCAAGGTGTTCAGTCACCCTATCCTTAATTATAGACTCCAGCAATTCCCCCACAACAGATGTTAGGCTAACTGGTCTATAATTCCCTGGTTTCCCTCTCTCTCCTTTCTTAAAAAGCGGAGTGACATGTGCAATTTTCCAATCTGGAGGGACAGTTCCTGAATCTAGAGGACTTTAAAAGATTATAGTTAGGGCATCTGCAATGTGCTCACCTACTTCTTTTAAAACCCTGGGATGGAAACCATCTGGTCCTGGGGATTTGTCACTCTTTAGTGCTGTTATTTTCTTCATGACTGTTGCTTTACTTATGTTAATTTTATCGAGTCCCTGTCCCCGATTCAATATTAGTTTTCTTGGGATTTCCGGCATGCTATCCTCTTTTTCTACTGTAAATACTGACGCAAAGTAATTATTCGACATGTCCGCCATTTCCCCATTGTCAATGACAATATCCCCACTTTCAGTTTTTAAGGGGCCATCACTGCTCCTGACCACCCTCTTTTTCCTAATGTAACGCTAAAAGTTCTTCGTATTGGTTTTGATATCCCTTGCGAGTTTCTTTTCATACTCTCTTTTTGTAGCTCTTACTATCTGTTTTGCGACCCTTTGTTGATCTTTGTATCTTTCCCATTCGCCAGGATCTGTGCCATTTTTTGCCTTTTTGTATGCCCTTTCCTTATGTCTTATACTGTCCCTTACTTCTTTAGTTGTCCATGGCTGTTTTTTTTTGGCAAGTAGAGTTCTTGCCCCTCAGGGGTATAAACCGATTCTGTATCACGTTAAATGTTTCTTTAAACATTTCCCACTGATCATCAGTCGTTTTACCCATTAACAGATTTGCCCAGTTTACTGCGGACAGTCTCTGTCTCATCCCATTGAAGTCGGCCTTACCCAAATCTAGAATCTTAGTAGCTGATTCACTTTTTTCCCTTTCAAACACTACATTGAACTCGATCATGTTATGATCACTATTGGATAGATGTTCACGCACAGATAAGCCGTTAACTAAATCTGGTTCATTACTCATTACTAAATCAGGTATGGCTTGCCCCCTTGTTGTCTCTCGGACATACTGCTGTCGAAAACTATACCGGACACACTCAAGAAATTCACTACCTTTCTGACAGTTGCTAGTCTGCTTTTCCCAATCTTTGTGAAGGTTAAAGTCCCCCATTAAGACCACTATGCCTTTGTTACACACTTAACAACATGTTAATTTAACTTAATTTATCTCAAACTCCAGGAGAAAACTGGACTTTTCTGTTGTGGCTTTAAACAGATGGAACCCTGTGAGGTGGAGCAAAGATTTCAACATTTGTTAGTAAAGTGAATTAATTAAGGTTAAATGTAAGGAATCTTACAACACCAGGTTATAGTCCAACAGTTTTATTTGAAAATCACAAGCTTTCGGAGATTATCTCCTTCGTCAGGTGAGTGAATGAAAGGTTCTCAAATCGCATACCTTATATTAGGCTGGGACACGATCACACCAATCAAAGGTGTCGTTGGTGTTCAGACAGGTTAGCCACAGAAAACAGTACGTCCCAGTATACTGAATACACAATGGGTCAGATTACAAAGGCAGAGAGAGAGAGAATGTCCAGTTGTATTAAAAACAGATAACTTTTTTTTTCCTGCTGGTGGGGTTACATGTAGCGTGACATGAACCCAAGATCCCGGTTGAGGCCGTCCTCATGGGTGCGGAACTTGGCTATCAATTTCTGCTCGATGATTTTGCGTTGTCGTGTGTCTCGAAGGCCGCCTTGGAGAACGCTTACCCGAAGATCGGTGGCTGAATGTCCTTGACTGCTGAAGTGTTCCCCAACTGGGAGGGAACCCTCCTGTCTGGCGATTGTTGCGCGGTGTCTGTTCATCCGTTGTCGCAGTGTCTGCATGGTCTCGCCAATGTACCATGCTCTGGGGCATCCTTTCCTGCAACGTATGAGGTAGACAACGTTGGCCGAGTCACAGGAGTATGAACCATGCACCTGGTGGGTGGTGTCCTCTCGTGTGATGGTGGTATCTGTGTCGATGATCTGACATGTCTTGCAGAGGTTGCCGTGGCAGGGTTGTGTGGTCTCGTGGACGCTGTTCTCCTGAAAGCTGAGTAATTTGCTGCGAACATTTACGCTACACGTAACCCCACCAGCAGGAAAAAAAAAAGTTATCTGTTTTTAATACAACTGGACATTCTCTCTCTCTCTCTGCCTTTCGGGTCTCTTTCTCTCTCTGTCTTTGTAATCTGACCCATTGTGTATTCAGTATACTGGGATGTACTGTTTTCCGTGGTGAACCTGTCTGAACACCAACGACACGTTTGATTGGTGTGATCGTGTCCCAGCCTAATATAAGATATGCGATTTGAGAACCTTTCACTCACTCACCTGACGAAGGAGATAATCTCCGAAAGCTTGTGATTTTCAAATAAAACTGTTGGACTATAACCTGGTGTTGTAAGATTCCTTACATTTGTCCACCCCAGTCCATCACCGGCATCTCCACATCATAACTAAGGTTAGACAGCAGGGATTATTTGAGATAACTCAAGTGTAGTCATAAAGGGAATGCAGTGGATGTTGTGTGGATGGATTGTGAAAAGGTGTTTAGTAAGGTGCCAGACAGGACCTTGTTGATAAAATTAAGGCTGAATTAATTAAAGGGAGTGGGACAGTGTGAATTGGAAGTTGGGTCAAGGGCAGAAAACAGAGAGTAGTGGTTAATGGATGGTCTTCAGACACGAAGGATGTAAACAATGGTGTCCCAGGGTCAGTGTTGGGACCATCAATCCTCTCAGTATAAAGAAATGATCTGGGCTCGGGTATATGGGTGAAAATCACCAGTTGACGCCAGAAAAGGAACCAGGGCTAAGTGTGAAGAGGACTGCAAGTGACTTTAGTGTGACATACACAGGTTCGTAAATAGGGCAGGTCGGTGTCAGGTGGAATTTAACGCAGAGTAATATGAGGTGATACGTTTTGTGATTTTAAAAAAATGATAAAATTTTAAAAGGAGTAGAGGAACAGAACAGTAGTGGTGTGTAAGATTCTAGCTAACGTCTTGTCTTATTAAATAAAAGCAGAACGTGCTGGAGAAGCTCGGCAAGTGGGGCAGCATCTGTGGAGAAAGAAAGCGAGTTCACATTTCAGGTCAAAGTCCTGCCAGCATCCGCCGTATTTTGCTTTTGCCTTGTCTTATTAATCAGCAGATTTGAGAGTCTAGTGTCAGCAACTTTAATAAATACAAGATTGTCTCTCCTCAACCGTATCTTATAATGATCCATCGATCAGAGTAAAGAAGCAAATCCCCCGTGTCCACGGTAACTTACACCAGGTCAGCCCGCTGGATGGAACCTCGGGCTCCCTGAGCTGGATCTCCGGTGTCTCCAGTCCCCACTGCCCCCCTTCCATCAGTATCCACTCACTTTTATACCCTGTCGTCATCCATCTCTGTCACCTGACTCTCGTTTGTCTTCTCTGCTGGGTTTAGGCAGGAAGGGAGGAAAAGACAGCCGGGACTTCTCTGATCTGTGATTTAGAAGGACACATTTCTTGGTTCCCAGCAGTTACTTTTCTTCGGTAATTTTCTCATTACCCCTAAACTACCCTGCCCACTGTTAATTATGTTATTTCTTATATTTTCACAATTGTAGGTAGAAACATCACACTTTATAATCTAATCTGTTCTATGACTCACTCTGGCTTAAGTTTATATTGTGGTTAATAACAGACAAGCTCCTGTTATTTCCCCTTATCTGATTATAGAGTTTGTAACTAGTGATTCTGCGGAATGGAATGTCTTATCAGTGTTGCCAAGGCGACCTGTTTGCTGAGAAGGGCTTGTCTGAGTTTCGAACTCAGACTAAACTTCTCTTTCCCAAAATACTCATTATATCAGACATTTTATGTCAATGTATTGTAGCCATCTTATGTTAATTTCTCTAAAACCTACAAGGGGTTCAGATACACAGATCTTTAAAAGTGTGAGGACATGTTAATAAAGTGGTTAAAAAAGCACATAGAACCCAAGGTTTCACAAATAGGGGTCGAGAGTACAAAAGGTCAGAGATCATGTAAAACTGTCCAAATCATTGGTTAGGCTGCAGTTCGAATATTGTGTCAAGTTTTGGGCATCTTCCACTGGGAAGGATGTCAAGGCCATGGAGAGGGTGCAGAAGAGATTCACTGAGATGATACCAGGGACGAGAGACTTTAGTTATGAGGAGAGACGAGAGAAACTGGGGCTCTTCTCATTAGAACAAAGAAGGGTAAGAGGGCCTGAGGGTGTTTTCAAAGTTTGTTCAGGTAAATCAGGAAAAAACAGTTCTCCTGGTCGGTGAGTCAGTAACTAGAGGGAATCAAATTCAATCATCTCCAAAAGACTCAGTCCCAGGGATAAAATATCAAACACACTGTACAAAAATGTTAGGGACTCTCACCGTCCTTCCAGATCTGTGTCCGGGGGAGAAACTGACGGGTTTCTCTTATCTACGGGGAAAGAACGGAGGAATGGGACTAACTGGATTGCTCTTACAAAGAGCCAGCACAGGCTCAATGGGCCGAATAGCCTCCTTCTGTGCTGTAATGATTCTTTGAGTCTATCTTTGCGTTAAATGTTCTCAGAGGTGCTGGATGTCAGTGCCGGAGAATGTGGCATTCTGAGCATCTAGTGTCTGCTTGAAACACTCTGCACTCAGGGACAGCACGGGTTAGATAGAGAGTAAAGCTGCCTCTACACTGTCCCATCAAACACTCCCAGGGCGGGTACAGCACGGATTAGATACAGAGTAATGCTCCCTCTACACTGTCCCATCAAACACTCCCAGGGCGGGTACAGCACGGGTTAGATACAGAGTAATGCTCCCTCTACACTGTCCCATCAAACACTCCCAGGGCAGATACAGCACGGGTTAGATACAGAGTAAAGCTCCCTCTACACTGTCCCATCAAACACTCCCAGGGCAGGTACAGCACGGGTTAGATACAGAGTAAAGCTCCCTCTACACTGTCCCGTCAAACACTCCCAGGGCAGGTACAGCACGGGTTAGATACAGAGTAAAGCTCCCTCTACACTGTCCCATCAAACACTCCCAGGGCAGGTACAGCACGGGTTAGATACAGAGTAAAGCTCCCTCAACACTGTCCCATCAAACACTCCCAGGGCAGGGACAGCACGGGTTAGATACAGAGTAAAGCTCCCTCTACACTGTCCCATCAAACACTCCCAGGGCAGATACAGCAAGGGTTAGATACAGAGTAAAGCTCCCTCTACACTGTCCCATCAAACACTCCCAGGGCGGGTACAGCACGGGTTAGATACAGAGTAATGCTCCCTCTACACTGTCCCATCAAACACTCCCAGGGCGGGTACAGCACGGATTAGATACAGAGTAAAGCTCCCTCTACACTGTCCCATCAAACACTCCCAGGGCAGATACAGCAAGGGTTAGATACAGAGTAAAGCTCCCTCTACACTGTCCCATCAAACACTCCCAGGGCAGGTACAGCACGGGTTAGATACAGAGTAAAGCTCCCTCTACACTGTCCCATCAAACACTCCCAGGGCAGGTACAGCACGGGTTAGATACAGAGTAAAGCTCCCTCTACACTGTCCCATCAAACACTCCCAGGGCAGGTACAGCACGGGTTAGATACAGAGTAAAGCTCCCTCTACACTGTCCCATCAAACACTCCCAGGGCAGGTACAGCATGGGTTATATACAGAGTAAAGCTCCCTCGACACTGTCCCATCAAACACTCCCAGGGCAGGTACAGCATGGGTTAGATACAGAGTAAAGCTCCCTCTACACTGTCCCATCAAACACTCCCAGGGCAGGTACAGCATGGGTTAGATACAGAGTAAAGCTCCCTCTACACTGTCCCATCAAACACTCCCAGGGCAGGTACAGCACGGGTTAGATACAGAGTAATGCTCCCTCTACACTGTCCCATCAAACACTCCCAGGGCAGGTACAGCACGGGTTAGATACAGAGTAAAGCTCCCTCTACACTGTCCCATCAAACACTCCCAGGGCAGGTACAGCATGGGTTAGATACAGAGTAAAGCTCCCTCTACACTGTCCCATCAAACACTCCCAGGGCAGGTACAGCACGGGTTAGATACAGAGTAAAGCTCCCTCTGCACTGTCCCGTCAAACACTCCCAGGGCAGGTACAGCATGGGTTAGATACAGAGTAAAGCTCCCTCTACACTGTCCCATCAAACACTCCCAGGGCAGGTACAGCACGGGTTAGATACAGAGTAAAGCTCCCTCTACACTGTCCCATCAAACACTCCCAGACCATGAGCAGGGTTTCTAGGCACTGCAGTGATGTCATAAACCAGTGCCATTCAGCCCATCTGGTCCTGTCCGTGTCCCTTTAAAGGTGGAGAGCTGGGACATCCTTTCTCAAAACAAATCCCACCTGTTCATAGTGAGAATCCCAGGGGAAGGGTCAAGGTCCAGAGTGTGGAATGCCGGTCTAAAATGCCGGCTGTTTTAAAGTCATGACGCTGATCAAAGTCTGCGTGAAGATTTCTTCCCATGTCTGTCAAGATTTGGAAAAGACCTGCTGCCTGACACTTTAAATATTGCCCAGCTTTAACTGCAGCTCACAGTGTCCGAAGAGGCAGTGATATCATTAGGCTTTTATGTATCTCCTTGTGCTCCATCTCCTTAACAACACTGGCTTATCACAGCACTGCGTTCTTCATACTGAATTCCAGTGTGAAAAATGCACGATTTCAAATCTAAGCAACATGAGCAGGATTGGAAGGAGATGCGACTGGAGATAATGGGCCTGGGGCCGTGAGAACATCTCTTGAGCATTAAGAAATTCAGCATCGGAAAGAAGCAGGGAGATGAGATCTTTGTGTTTATTTATCCATTGTAAACAATTTTACAACACCAAGTTATAGTCCAGCAATTTTATTTTAAATTCACAAGCTTTCGGAGGCTACCTCCTTCCTCAGGCTACCTCCTTCCAGGCATCTGCAAAATCCATCGCCTCTCAATACCCAGGATCTTATCTCCCTTCTCCCTGCTCTCCAAGTAAGACTTGGTCTCATTAATTCTCAGTGTTTGCATCAAGTAGTTAATTGATTGGCACCTGGAGAAGGAGAGGGAGCTGGAGGAAAAGAAATGGCAGAAGCAGAAGGAGATGGCAGGTGATGGCAGAATCTTGTGTGTGTCAATTGCTTCAAGTAAGACATGACAGCCCTGCGTTGCCTTCCACCTTTCCCAGGAGCTGCACTGATTTCGGAAATGGAAACAGCAGCTTGTGGGAATATTGCCCCTCACCATCCATTTCATGTATCCACTGACCCGCACTTGGCGCTGTCATTGTGGGCCTGGGGCAGTGAGAACATCTCTTGAGCATTAAGAAATTCAGCATCGGAAAGACACCAAACCAACCAAAATCCCCCTAATCAACACCACTGCTCCTGCCTTAACAGCCAGCAGCCCATCATTCTTTAATCATACAAACCATTAGCGCGATACACAATGCACTTTCTTGCATTGCGTAAAATGTCGACATTTTCAAAGTCTGCATGAAGTTCTCTTGCCATTTCTGTCAAGATTTGGAAAAGACCTGCTGCCTGACATTTTAAATGTTACCGACCTTTAATTATAGCTCATAACATCCACATACAACTCGGATTACGCTGAGAGACTCTGCCGCCGTACCTCTCGCACACTCCGCAACCATCTCGTACACCAACTCTACAGCAGACGCCACAACCTCGAAACCAAGATAGAGTCCATACTCTCGACCTGTACTCAGGACACAGCAGACCAGCTACGATATACCGCCAAACAGACGAGGCAACGGAACTACGCTGCCTACATGAAAACCAAGAGCAGGAAGCTTGAGAAACTCGGCATCACCACCAGCATCGACCAAGCTTCCCCCGGTACCACGGTTACAACCACAGGGAAGTCTATCGTCAATTTGTCCGACCACACCCTTCAACCAGACGAAATCGAAGTTCTCAGCCGAGGGCTCAATTTCTGCCCCACTACCAAAATGGACCCCACTAGTCTCGCGGCAGACACAGAGGAATTCATCAGGAGAATGAGGCTCCAGGAATTCTACCACAAACCCCAAGATTTCAGCAGCGAACCCAATGAGACAATCGACGATCCGGAACAGCAGACAGAGGGATCCGCGGTACAGCAACCGAAGAGGAAAGAGTCAAACTGGACTCCTCCGGAGGGTCGCTGCCCTCAGCTGGACATGTATGCTCAAGCTGTCAGGAAATGCGTCAATGCCAGATTCATCAGCCGCACTCAGAAGACAGTCCAGAATGTCACCCGAGCACAACGCAACGCCATCAACGCTCTCAAGACCAACCGCAACATCGTCATCAAACCAGCGGACAAAGGAGGAGCCATTGTCATACAGAACAGAACGGACTATTGCAAAGAAGCATACCGACAACTGGACAACCAGGAACACTACAGACGGTTACCCGCAGATCCGACCAAAGAACACACCCACCAGCTCAACAAACTGATCAAGACCTTCGATCCAGACCTTCAAAGCATCCTACGCACTCTCATCCCACGTACTCCCCGCGTGGGAGACTTCTACTGCCTCCCAAAGAATCACAAAGCCAACACACCCGGACGTCCTATCGTATCAGGCAACGGAACCCTGTGTGAGAACCTCTCTGGATACATCGAGGGCATCCTGAAACCCATCGTACAGGGAACCCCCAGCTTCTGTCGCGACACTACAGACTTCCTACAAAAACTCAGTACGCACGGACCAGTTGAACCAGGAACACTTCTCACCACGATGGACGTCTCGGCACTCTACACCAGTATCCCCCACGATGACGGCATCGCTGCGACAGCATCAATACTCAACACCAACAACAGCCAATCTCCAGACGCCATCCTACAACTCATCCGCTTCATCCTGGATCACAATGTCTTCACCTTCGATAACCAGTTCTTTACCCAAACACATGGAACAGCCATGGGGACCAAATTCGCACCCCAATACGCCAACATTTTCATGCACAAGTTCGAGCACGACTTCTTCACTGCACAGGACCTCCAACCAACACTATACACCAGATACATCAACGACATTTTCTTTCTATGGACCCACGGCGAGGAATCACTAAAGAGACTACACAATAACATCAACAAGTTCCATCCCACCATCAAGCTCACCATGGACTACTCCACAGAATCAGTTTCTTTCTTGGACACACGAATCTCCATCAAAGATGGACACCTCAGCACCTCACTCTACCGCAAGCCCACGGACAACCTCACGATGCTCCACTTTTCCAGCTTCCACCCTAACCACGTCAAAGAGGCCATCCCCTATGGACAGGCCCTGCGAATACACAGGGTCTGCTCAGACGAGGAGGAACGCGATGGACACCTACAGACGCTGAAAGATGCCCTAGTAAGAACGGGATATGACGCTCGACTCGTCGATCGACAGTTCCGACGGGCCACCGCGAAAAATCGCATAGACCTCCTCAGAAGACTAACACGGGACGCAACCAACAGAGTACCCTTCGTCGTCCAGTACTTCCCCGGAGCGGAGAAACTACGCCATGTTCTCCGCAGCCTTCAACATATCATCAATGACGACGAACACCTCGCTATGGCCATCCCCACGCCTCCACTACTTGCCTGTAAACAGCCACCCAACCTCAAACAGACCATCGTTTGCAGCAAATTACCCAGCTTTCAGGAGAACAGCGTCCACAACACCACACAACCCTGCCACGGCAACCTCTGCAAGACATGCCAGATCAGTGACACAGATACCACCATCACACGAGAGGACACCACCCACCAGGTGCATGGTTCATACTCCTGTGACTTGGCCAACGTTGTCTACCTCTTACGTTGCAGGAAAGGATGCCCCAGAGCATGGTACATTGGCGAGACCATGCAGACACTGCGACAACGGATGAACGGACACCGCGCAACAATCGCCAAACAGGAGGGTTCCCTCCCAGTCGGGGAACACTTCAGCAGTCAAGGACATTCAGCCACCGACCTTCGAGTCAGCATACTCCAAGGCGACCTTCGAGACACACGACAACGCAAAATCGTCGAGCAGAAATTGATAGCCAAGTTCCGCACCCATGAGGACGGCCTCAACCGGGATCTTGGGTTCATGTCACGCTACACGTAACCCCACCAGCGAACAAATGTTATCTGTTTTTAATATAACGGGTCATTTGCTGTCTTTTCTATGTTTCTGCCTCTCCCTCTCTGTTTTTTTTTTGGATGTCTGTATATTCGGTGGCCTTGTAGGTAATACCTCTCTGTCTGCACACTGTGATTGCCTTGGCAACGGGCAGTTGGAAAGACTGTCTGTAATCACCAGGTATTGTTCTGTGATTTATAAATGCGAAGGGTTCGAGGATTTCATTTCCACAACATTCACCTGAGGAAGGAGGAAGCCTCCGAAAGCTTGTGAATTTCAAATAAAATTGTTGGACTATAACTTGGTGTTGTAAAATTGTTTACAATTGTCAACCGCAGTCCATCACCGGCATCTCCACATCTATTTATAAAGCCCAGGATCCCGTATGCTTTCTTATCCGCTTTCTCAAGTTGCTCTGCCACCTTCAACGATTTGTGCACATATACCCCCAGATCTCTCTGTTCCTGTACCCCTTTTAGAATTGTGCCCTCCAGTTTATATTGCCTCTCCTCGTTCTTCCTACTGAAATATATCACCTTTCCACCAGCCTGTCTATATCCTCTTGAAGTCTATCACTATCCTCCTCACTGTTCACTACCCTCCCAAGTTTTGTGTCATCTGCAAATTTTGAAATTGTGCCCTGTACATCCAAGTCATTAATATATATCAAGAAAAGCAGTGGTCCCAGCACCGACCCCTGGGGAACACCACTGTACACCTCCCTCCAGTCCGAAAAACAACCGTTCACCACTACTCTCTGTTTCCTGTCATTTAGCCAATTCTGTATCCATGCTGCCACTGCCCCTTTTATTCCATGGGCCACAATTTTGATGGTAAGCCTATCATGCGGCACTTTATCAAATGCCTTTTGAAAGTCCATATACACCACATCAACCGCATTGCCCTCATCGACCCTCTCTGTTACCTCATCAAAAAACTCTATCAGGTTAGTTAAACATGATTTGCCTTTAACAAATCCGTGCTGGCTTTCCTTAATCAATCATCTAATCCTTCTATCAGTCACTTTAAATCTATGCCCCCTGGTTATTGACCCCCCTCTGCTAAGGGAAATAGGTCCTCCCTATCCACTCTATCTAGTCCCATCATAATTTTATACACCTCAATTAAATCTCCCCTCAGCCTCTTCTGTTCCAAAGAAAACAACCCCAGCCTATCCAATCTTTCCTCATAGCTAAAATTTTCCAGTCCTGGCAACATCCTCGTAAATCTCCTCTGTAATCTCTCTCGTGCAATCACATCTTTCCTGTAATGTGGTGACCAGAACTGTACACAGTACTCAAGCTGTGGCCTAACTAGTGTTTTATACAGTTCTAGCATAACCTCCCTGCTCTTATATTCTATGCCTCGGCTAATAAAGGAAAGTATCCTGTATGGCCTCTCAACCACCCGATCCACTTGTCCTGCTACCCTCAGGGATCTGTGGACATGCACTCCAAGGTCCCTCTGTTCCTCTACACCTCTCAGTATCCTCCCTTTTATGGTGTGCTCCCTTGCCTTGTTTGCCCTCCCCAAATGCATTACCTCACACCTCTCCAGATTGAATTCCATTTGCCGCTCCTCTGCCCACCTGAGCAGTCCATTGATATCTTCCTGCAGTCTACAGCTTTACTCCTCACGATCAATCACAACCACTTTCCATGCACCTTAACGAGGTGCGAACTAGCGAGTAGGCACAGGCGTTTCTGCCCAAAGTAAACAGAGGATTGCAACGGGATCTTGATAAATTGGGCCAGTGGGCCGATGAATGGCAAATAGAGTTTAATTTAGATAAATGTGAGGTGATGCATTTTGGTAGATCGAATCGGGCCAGGACCTACTCCGTTAATGGTAGGGCGTTGGGGAGAGTTATAGAACAAAGAGATCTAGGAGTACAGGTTCATAGCTCCTTGAAAGTGGAGTCACAGGTGGATAGGGTGGTGAAGAAGGCATTCGGCATGCTTGGTTTCATTGGTCAGAACATTGAATACAGGAGTTGGGATGTCTTGTTGAAGTTGTACAAGACATTAGTAAGGCCACACTTGGAGTACTGTGTACAGTTCTGGTCACCCTATTATAGAAAGGATATTATTAAACTAGAAAGAGTGCAGAAAAGATTTACCGGGACTTGATGGTTTGACTTATAGGGAGAGGTTGGATAGACTGAGACTTTTTTCCCTGGAGAGTAGGAGGTTTAGGGGTGATCTTATAGAAGTCTATAAAATAATGAGGGGCATAGATAAGGTAGATAGTCAAAATCTTTTCCCAAAGGTAGGGGAGTCTATATCGAGGGGGCATAGATTTAAGGTGAGAGGGGAGAGATACAAAAGGGTCCAGAGGGGCAATTTTTTCACTCAAAGGGTGGTGAGTGTCTGGAACGAGCTGCCAGAGGCAGTAGTAGAGGCGGGTACAATTTTGTCTTTTAAAAAGCATTTGGACAGTTACATGGGTAAGATGGGTATAGAGGGATATGGGCCAAGTGCAGGCAATTGGGACTAGCTTAGTGGTATAAACTGGGCGACATGGACATGTTGGGCCGAAGGGCCTGTTTCCATGTTGTAAACTTCTATGATTCTATGATTCTAGGACTTAAGACGCTACAACCTTCAACTTTGAAATCCTCCTGAATCTTCCTTCCCAGTTTCTTCATCTTAGTCTCCACCTCACACACAAAGTCTGATAGATTTTAACTAACAGAGTAGAAGTTCCAATGTTCTCCTCATCTTCCTGCACAACCTTACCCTCAGTCACTTGTTTTTTTGGATCCATTTTGTCGCCTTTTGACACGAGTCCCCTTCTGGACTCGTCAAAAACGACACTAAATCTCTTACACATAATTTCTCAGGCTTCCGATCTTGGGCTGTCTCAACATCGGTGGACCTGGCCAATCTTCCGACACTAAAGTATTAATGAGTCGTCACTGTACTCCTGGCAGGTCGCAACGTCCTACACTCCCCGAAGGTTCCCTTCCTTAACTGATTAAGTGACATCGATCCACGTCAGTTGTAGGATCGCCAAATATGCCAACGTTTATTGTGTTGGACTCCTGGCTGGCCCTCGCCAATTTGTCGTCAATTTTGGCTCTGCAGTCCGGGACTGACACCAGAATGGTTAATAGCCATCTGACCTTATTTAGCACAAGTATGATTCAATATATTACAGTGTTTAAGCACTAGTTTACAAAGCATAATTGAGAATTATATTACCCCGTTGTCCTTTGGGTGGATGCCACTGCTTCATTCCACATTCCCTCATGCACGTACTCTCGTTCTCATTTATCCACTTGGTTCCTTCTTTTCTGTCCTCGATTCCTTTTTTCTCCTCCCTTATTTGCTCGAAGTCCTTTTTTTAGTTTCTCTACTTCTCACCACCCCCCACCCTCCCCATTTTGTTTCTTTCTCTTCAATTATTGTCTCACTAAAATGTCCCTTTTTCGCCTTCATCTTCCTATCATCGCTCTCCTTTCGAATGCCCTCCCTATCACACCGTGTGCCAGGCCGCCATCCTGCGCCCTACATGCCAGGAACCATGTAATATCCTTTGCTAGTCCTTGCCCGCCCAGTGGTAGCTCTACTATGCTCTCCGCCTTTGTTATCGATGGGTCTTCCCAGTCCCACACTCCCCTGTTCAACCAGTGCGATGATCAGTCAGGCTGACCCGAGTCTATCTGTGAAGCACAAAACACTCAGTTCCTCCGGTCAGGTCCTTCCGCGGTCGCCAATTTGTACAAATACCGCACCTGAGGCACTGTATTCCCTTTAATCAGTTCGACCTGACACCGTATTGGTAAAGAACTGAGGCTTTATTGTTCACAGACAGCAAATGATACACACATCATCGAGCGATAACTAACAACCCCAAACTAGGAATACATTACCCGTCTAGGACTGGACAGCCAGTTTGCTTGCACACTGCATCTCCTTTCTAACCATTCTTCTTCTGAGAGCTACACAGGGTTAGGCTCCAGTCAGCATTAACGTCCCCTGGAAGTATCTACTTCTCCGACTGCAAGTCAGATGGCTAAAAACCAACCTTTTGTACCCTATTTCTGTCTTGTGCATTTTAAAAATTTATTCGTTCATGGGATGTGGGCGTCGCTGGCGAGGCCGGCATTTATTGCCCATCCCTAATTGCCCTTGAGAAGGTGGTGGTGAGCCGCCTTCTTGAACCGCTGCAGTCCGTGTGGTGAAGGTTCTCCCACAGTGCTGTTAGGAAGGGAGATCCAGGATTTTGACCCAGCGACGATGAAGGAACGGCCGATATATTTCCAAGTCGGGATGGTGTGTGACTTGGAGGGGAACGTGCAGGTGGTGTTGTTCCCATGTGCCTGCTGCTCTTGTCCTTCTAGGTGGTCGAGGTCGTGGGTTTGGGAGGTGCTGTCGAAGAAGCCTTGGCGAGTTGCTGCAGTGCATCCTGTGGATGGTGCACACTGCAGCCACAGTACGCCGGTGGTGAAGGGAGTGAATGTTTAGGGTGGTGGATGGGGTGCCAATCAAGCGGGCTGCTTTGTCCTGGATGGTGTCGAGCTTCTTGAATGTTGTTGGAGCTGCACTCATCCAGGCAAGTGGAGAGTATTCCATCACACTCCTGACTTGTGCCTTGTAGATGATGGAAAGGCTTTGGGGAGTCAGGAGGTGAGTCACTCGCCGCAGAATACCCAGCCTCTGACCTGCTCTTGTAGCCACAGTATTTATGTGGCTGGTCCAGTTAAGTTTCTGGTCAATGGTGACCTCCAGGATGTTGATGGCGGGGGATTTGGCGATGGTAATGCCATTGAATGTCAAGGGGAGGTGGTTAGACTGTACCTTGTTGGAGATGGTCATTGCCTGGCACTTGTCTGGCGTGAATGTTACGTACCACTTATGAGCCCAAGCCTGGATATTGTCCAGGTCTTGCTGCATGCGGGCTCGGACTGATTCATTATCTGAGGGGTTGCGAATGGAACTGAACACTGTGCAGTCATCAGCGAACATCCCCATTTCTGACCTTATGATGGAGGGAAGTTCATTGATGAAGCAGCTAAAGGTGATTGGGCCTCGGACACTGCCCTGAGGAACTCCTGCAGCAATGTCCTGGGCTTGAGATGATTGGCCTCCAACAACTTTCTTCCTTTGTGCTAGGTATGACTCCATGATTCCTAGGAATGTGCAGTTTTGCACGTACTGCCTCACAGGTGGTGGCCTAAAGAATAGAATCAGTTCCTCTTGACGATCCGGATTCTTTCCCCTCAGTCTGGTTCAGTAATAACTGAAGTCGAATACATTTTAAAGTCCAACACATCTTTAATAGCAGGGTTCTTAGTCTGCAGCATTGATTTGGACTCCTGATAGAGTCCCTCTATGCTGGCAGAGCAAGAACAAAAACATATAGAAATCCACACGTTTTTATACAAATCAATAGGGTTGGAACATACTTAACGAGGGTCAACACCAATCATAAGCCGGGCACAGGTTGCCATGCGAGGTTACATTATTTCCGGCCAATCATAAATAATCATGTGCTGACTATGTTGCTGTTAGACATCAAAGGGGATACTTCCTCACTTTCCAACTTGGAATGTTCTTCCCTGTTCCTTCTGTTCCTTATCTCCCAACCTGGAATGTCTTTCAACTTTGGCTAAGCTCGTTACCTATATTGATCTGCCATAAACATGGAGACATTCAGACCAGTCCTTGACTCACATCAAAGACCTATCATTGATAAGACAATGCAGGCCTGCTGACTAAGCAAACATATGGCCCAGCAGGAGGGCCAGGCCACTTGTATCAATCTCAGTTACTAACTAATTAACCCTTTCTAACCATTTTGCATTCTGCTTCTTTGCCACGTAGGCATTTTAATATTTTACTAAAACTGACCACGTAGGGATTCTCACTCTAACTATGCTCAAACGGTCATAATATTTGTGGACAAGGTACAGAGGTCGTCTAGCAGCGGTTACAATATTTGCAGAAGCAACACAAAGCAAACAGACAACAGCAGCTACAGTGTCTACAGGTTTCCTGTCACTCACTGTATTGTTCTCCTGAACGTTTCAGTAGTTTTCCAATCTGCTTAAACTAAATCTCCAACCTATTAGTAGCTGTTTCATACTTCACAAATTATCTTATTTTCCCCTTTTTATACTCTCTTACACTCTGTCTTTCTGTCTGGCTCTCTCTCCCCCAGTCTGTCTGTATGTCAGTCTGTCTTTCTCCCTGTCTCTCTCTATGTATCTCTCTCTCATTATCTCTGTCTCTCTCTCTTTGCCTGTCTGTCTCTCTGACTCTCTCTCTCTCTATGTATCTCTCTCTGATTATCTCTGTCTCTCTCTCTCTCTCTGCCTGTCTGTCTCTCTCTCTGCCTGTCTGTCTCTCTGTCTCTCTCTCTCTATGTATCTCTCTCTGATTATCTCTGTCTGTCTCTCTCTCTCTCCGCCTGTCTGTCTCTCTCTCTGCCTGTCTGTCTCTCTCTCTCTGCCTGTCTGTCTCTCTCTCTCTCTCTGCCTGTCTCTCTGACTCTCTCTCTCTCTCTCTATGTATCTCTCTCTGATTATCTCTGTCTGTCTCTCTCTCTGCCTGTCTGTCTCTCTCTCTGCCTGTCTGTCTGTCTGTCTGACTCTCTCTCTCTCTATGTATCTCTCTCTGATTATCTCTGTCTCTCTGCCTGTCTGTCTCCCTGACTCTGTCTCTATGTATCTCTCTCTGATTATCTCTCTCTCTGTCTCTCTCTCTCTCTGCCTGTCTGTCTCTGTCTCTCTCTCCCTCTCTGCCTGTCTGTCTCTCTCTCTCTCTCTATGTATCTCTCTCTGATTATCTCTGTCTCTCTCTCTCTGCCTGTCTGTCTCTCTCTCTGCCTGTCTGACTCTCTCTCTCTATGTATCTCTCTCTGATTATCTCTGTCTCTCTCTCTCTGCCTGTCTGTCTCTCTCTCTGCCTGTCTCTCTCTCTGCCTGTCTGACTCTCTCTCTCTATGTATCTCTCTCTGATTATCTCTGTGTCTCTCTCTCTGCCTGTCTGTCTCTCTCTCTGCCTGTCTGTCTCTCTCTCTGCCTGTCTGACTCTCTCTCTCTATGTATCTCTCTCTGATTATCTCTGTCTCTCTCTCTCTGCCTGTCTGTCTCTCTCTCTGCCTGTCTGTCTCTCTCTCTGCCTGTCTGACTCTCTCTCTCTATGTATCTCTCTCTGATTATCTCTGTCTCTCTCTCTCTGCCTGTCTGTCTCTCTCTCTGCCTGTCTGACTCTCTCTCTCTATGTATCTCTCTCTGATTATCTCTGTCTCTCTCTCTCTGCCTGTCTGTCTCTCTCTCTGCCTGTCTCTCTCTCTGCCTGTCTGACTCTCTCTCTCTATGTATCTCTCTCTGATTATCTCTGTGTCTCTCTCTCTGCCTGTCTGTCTCTCTCTCTGCCTGTCTGACTCTTTCTCTCTATGTATCTCTCTCTGATTATCTCTGTGTCTCTCTCTCTGCCTGTCTGTCTCTCTCTCTGCCTGTCTGTCTCTCTCTCTGCCTGTCTGACTCTCTCTCTCTATGTATCTCTCTCTGATTATCTCTGTCTCTCTCTCTGATTATCTCTGTCTGTCTCTCTCTCTGCCTGTCTGACTCTCTCTCTCTATGTATCTCTCTCTGATTATCTCTGTCTCTCTCTCTCTGCCTGTCTGTCTCTCTCTCTGCCTGTCTGACTCTCTCTCTCTATGTATCTCTCTCTGATTATCTCTGTGTCTCTCTCTCTGCCTGTCTGTCTCTCTCTCTGCCTGTCTGACTCTCTCTCTCTATGTATCTCTCTCTGATTATCTCTGTGTCTCTCTCTCTGCCTGTCTGTCTCTCTCTCTGCCTGTCTGACTCTCTCTCTCTATGTATCTCTCTCTGATTATCTCTGTGTCTCTCTCTCTGCCTGTCTGTCTCTCTCTCTCTGCCTGTCTGACTCTTTCTCTCTATGTATCTCTCTCTGATTATCTCTGTGTCTCTCTCTCTGCCTGTCTGTCTCTCTCTCTCTGCCTGTCTGACTCTCTCTCTCTATGTATCTCTCTCTGATTATCTCTGTCTCTCTCTCTCTGCCTGTCTGTCTCTCTCTCTGCCTGTCTGTCTCTCTCTCTCTCTATGTATCTCTCTCTGATTATCTCTGTCTCTCTCTCTCTGCCTGTCTGTCTCTCTCTCTGCCTGTCTGTCTCTCTCTCTGCCTGTCTGACTCTCTCTCTCTATGTATCTCTCTCTGATTATCTCTGTCTCTCTCTCTCTGCCTGTCTGTCTCTCTCTCTGCCTGTCTGTCTCTCTCTCTGCCTGTCTGACTCTCTCTCTCTATGTATCTCTCTCTGATTATCTCTGTCTCTCTCTCTGCCTGTCTGTCTCTCTCTCTGCCTGTCTGACTCTCTCTCTCTATGTATCTCTCTCTGATCATCTCTGTCTCTCTCTCTCTGCCTCTCTCTCCCCATTTATGTGGAGTGCACCTGTTCTGATCAGACCCGCCGCAGTGACTGTGATTGGCAGCTTCGCCCATTTTGCAGGGCGGTCATTGAGTTGAGCTCTTTACCGCTGCCTTTTTTGTGCAAAAATTCATGTGCGCTCTGCAGAGCAAATCCCACCTCAATAGGTCAGATTATCAATAAAATATAGCATCAAAATCAGATTTAAGACCATTTCAGGGCTCTGTGCTGCAAATATAAAATGTACTTTCTGTCCCCTTGGGAAGTCCTTGAAATCCTTCAGCTCTTTCTATGATTTCACTAACTTAAGAATGAGATTGAGTGGGTATTTCACCGCGTTCTTCAGCTCCTCTCTGAATTTCGTCTGGGTCAGGACATAAATACACGTGTTTGTGCAGGAACTGAGGAGCTGCAGCATAATCGAGGTCTGTTCTATGATATAACGAGGGTCAGTGTAGGAGTGATACGACCGAACGTCTGTAATTCGGGCAAAAATGTTATACACAACCCAGCCCACCCACAACAGTATAAAACTGCCCGATATACTGAAGAGCAAAATGATGGATTTCTTTCGGTTCTCCACCTCTGGGTCCTTGTCATTCTCCCCATTGCTGCGGCCCCGGAGTCCCCTGCGGACTCGACTGGACACTAAAATACGCCTGACCGTCAGGACGTTGAGCAGCAAAATCAGACAGAAGGGGACACAAGGGGTTAAAATGAGGTGAAACAACTCAAACGCGGACCATGCTGGGGATGTAAGGAAGCTCGGTTTATTCACACAGTACCAGGGAACATTATCAATGATATATAATGGCTCATATACAAAACACCAGGGGACACTCACTGAACAGCCCAGCACACTCACTGTCCCCAGAACCACAGCCACCGTTCTCTCGGTGCAATATTTCGTTTTCAGCTTCTCGAAACAAATGGCCACAAATCGATCAAAGGTGAAAGCGACCGTGAGCCAGACAGAAACCTCGGTGGTTGCCTTACCCAAGAAGTCAATGAAACTACACACGGGAGTAATTCTCAGGAATGACCATGGGAAATACAGCGCATTAATCCAGCCCAATATCACACCAGTGATAACGACCAGGAGATCGGCCACTGCCATCCCCACCAGGTAGAGACTGATGCATCTGGAGAGACCACACTTTCCTCGAGATAGGATCACAATCGCCACCAAGTTAACTGTGAGAGAGAGAGAGAAGCAGAGAAATTACTCATCAGACCTGGAGGTAAAGCAGCAGCTTGAGAGGAACTGGGGTGAAATTTCTCGCTTTGTTGCAGCATTGAAAGGTGGAAAGTGATTCATTGACCTGGATGTATAAATGCGTAGGCTTCAAGGAGCTCCTGAACATTTACCTGACGAAGGAGGAAGCCTCCGAAAGCTTGTGAATTTAAAATAAAATTGCTGGACTATAACTTGGTGTTGTAAAATTGTTTACAATCATCGACCTGGACAGAGAGGTGGTTTTAATCACAATGATCAATAGGGAGATGGGGAATAAAGTGAGAACCAGGTCCACTGGAAGGGTTGAGTGGGGAAGGCAGAAGGGGTTCTACCGAATGGGAATCCAGCCGGATTTGGGCTCCAGACCAGGGTGGGGATGAGAGCGAAGGGTCTGGAAGGTGAGGGGACAGTGGGGAGGTGCAGCTAGTTTGTTGCTTTGGGTTAAGAGAGCCGACGGGGGCTGGCACTAAACGGGAAAGGCAGCTGGAGACCGAGCCAGTGAGTGAGATTGGGAGGGAGATAATGAAAAGGAGCAGCTGGAGGAGAGTCAGGAGCAAATGGTTTGGGAATGTGGCGGAGCTGAAGAAACGAATGAGGAGGTAGAGGATTTAATGCAGTGGGAGGAGAGGCCGAGATTCACAGGGAGAGACTGCAGCAGAGTGTTAGAGGAAATCTAATCTATAGTCCCATTAATACATAGGAAGATAGGAACAGGAGTAGGCCATTCAGCCCCTCGTGCCTGCTCCACCATTTGATAAGATCATGGCTGATCTGTGATCTCACTCCATATACCTGCCTTTGGCCCATATCCCTTAATACCTTTGGTTGCCAAAAAGCTCTCTATCTCAGATTTAAATTTAGCAATTGAGCTAGTATCAATTGCCGTTTGCGGAAGAGAGTTCCAAACTTCTACCACCCTTTGTGTGTAGAAATGTTTTCTAATCTCACTCCTGAAAGGTCTGGTTCTAATTTTTAGACTGTGCCCCCTACTCCTAGAATCCCCAACCAGCGGAAATAGTTTCTCTCTATCCACCCTATCCGTTCCCCTTAATATCTTATAAACTTCAATCAGATCACCCCTTAACCTTCGAAACTCTGGAGAATACAACCCCAATTTGTGTAATCTCTCCTCGTAACTTAACCCTTGAAGTCCGGGTATCATTCTAGTAAACCTACACTGCACTCCCTCCAAGGCCAATATGTCCTTCTGAAGGTGCGGTGCCCAGAACTGCTCACAGTACTCCAGGTGCGGTCTAACCAGGGTTTTGTATAGCTGCAGCATAACTTCTGCCCCCTTGTACTCTAGTCCTCTAGATATAAAGGGCAGCATTCCATTAGCCTTCTTGATTATTTTCTGCACCTGTTCATGACACTTCAATGATCGATGTACCTGAACCCCTAAGTCCCTTTGGACATCCACTGTTTTTAACTTTTTACCATTTAGAAAGTCCCCTGTTCTATCCTTTTTTGATCTAAAGTGGATGACCTCACATTTGTCTACATTGAATTCCATTTGCCACAGTTAATACAATCCAACTTATATATTTAACAGTTCAATTTTGTGGTTATTGATGTCAGGGGACCCGTATCAGATATAAAATGTGTTCAATAAATTTACTTTGCACATTCAATTAAAATTAAATTGAAAAGTATTAATTAAATCAACCTCTGAGTTAATTGAATTCAGCCGAGCTTTAAAAATACAGCATCCCAATAATTCTTTATGATCAAGAAATTCATGATTCTATTCTTTCCGTAAATTTTAATAATGTTTAGTTTTAAGTTGGAAAACACAGATCATTCACAAAAACCAGACTGAGGACCTGACAGGGGTGTCAACATGAGGAGCGAGTCCCACAGTGAAAAGTCCCCCAATCTGACCACATCATAATAACACCTTAAAGTCGCATTTTCAATGTTTAATTGTACTGGACGTTTCAGCAGTTCATTCTGATGCATTATTCACACCACAGCCTCTCGCTTTCCCTCTCAGTCGCCCCTCTGTCACTCACTCCACTCTCTTTCTCAAGGCCATTTTTACATCCGATTAAATCCTATCATCCTGCGCCTGCATTCTGTTCACCAGCCCCGTGTTCCTCCGATCCTATTCTCAGTTTGTTAAATAGTGAAGCGTTTAAGGAATAGTGTAATGTTTCCACAGATCATCCAAGTCTCCACCTGTTCACCTACACTGTTCACTTCATCTACAAATCATGGAATAAACCGAATGCCTCTTCCCAGACAGATCTCACAATAATTGAAATTTCTTCCAAAACAAAGGGATAGGTGGCGCCATTGTTCAGTTAGCAAAACTGAATCATGCTTATAATCTACAGATAATTAGGAGGGCTCCTGATTAAAACAGATACAGTGCAAACTGAGACAACATCACCTCAAAACATTTCATTTCACAATGAATTCCAGTGACAGTCAGTGAATTCATCCACAGTGAAGCAGAGATGGAGATGTGAGTGAGCAGCAAACTCAGTTCAGTCGCCAGACATCTGAAGCGGCGTCAGATACACACACAATGAAATAATATTCCTAACAGTGATAACCAATAAACACATTGAAATCCCAGTTAAACTGAGGCGTGTTATTGGGGAGGGGGGACATTCCGCTGCCTCTTTGTAACACTGAGACCGTGAGCTGTCTCATTATCAATCAGTGAAAACATATTCCAGGACAACATGAAACTGTTAACAACTCCTGATGGTCTGATACCAGCTCTTAGCCCAAAACACCAGATTCCAATACATTCTTTTTTATTTGTTCACAGGATGTGGCAAGGCTGGCATTTATTGCCCATCCCTAGTGAGATTTTTACAACTGAGTGGCTTGCTGGGCCATTTCAGAGGGCAATTAAGAATCAACCACATTGCTGTGGGTCTGGAGTCACATATCGGCCAGACCGGGTAAGGACGGCAGGTTTCCTTCCCTAAAGGACATTAGTGAACCAGATGGGTTTTTACAACAATCTGGTAGTTTCATGGTTATCATTACTGATACGAGTATTTTAATTCCAGATTTTATTTAATTAATTGAATTTAAATTCACCAGCCGCCGTGGTGGGATTTGAACTCGTGACTCTGGATTTTAGTCCAGGTCTCTGGATTACTAGTCCAGTAACATAACCACTACGCTACCATACCCTTATCAGTACAGAGAATAACAATACCAGGGTTGGATATACAGAGTTATTACAGATGTAATGTAACTCCTGCAAGACCGAACATTTAGAAGTGAAGGAGATACCGTTATTTAACAGTGCATTCTGTACAGAGAATAATCAATTAACAATACCAGGGTTGGATATACAAAGATGATTGTGCATTTAATGCAGCTCCTACAAGAGCAGAGACTAACACATTCCACCATTCAACCGATAGAACAGAACAGGCAACTGGGTAAAACATACAGGGAGAGAAATAATTTGCCAAGTACTGCAGCAGAGTTAACATCGATTTACACTATTAACAGCTGAGGTAATGGCTTACCCGGAACTCCAACGGCTGCGAGAACAGGATAAAATATGCGTTCTGTCTTATAGATTACTGTATAATGCATTTCTGTGAGAAGCAGTGACTTCTGTTGGCCTGGAAACCACAGCTCCGGGCAGGGACTCTGAGCTGATCCATTCCAACATGCCCTGATTTATACAAGTCTCCACTGACACTGTTATACTCCTGATCATTGTCATTAGTTACAGCCTCTTAAACAAACACATTAAATCAGCAGCTTTGACTCCGATGTAAATAATGTGGATCTAACACAAACATCTCACAGTCCAGGACATTATCTTAATCAGACGTCTCTCAGGTATAAAATCTGTATTCATGCAGGACTGACTCAAAAATGATGAATTTGTTTTTTAATGAATAAAAAACACAGTTTTCATATAATTGGATTGACCATGTTCACTCCTGGAGATTCATTTATAAATGTTACCGATTCTCCGCAGTGTGGACTCAATCCAGGAACACGAGCAGACTCTGTCCCTGCAGTTTCCCAGTTAGAATATGAATTTTGAGTCTCTGACACGGGGGATAGTTAAAGGGCAGGTTGATGATTGAAGCCTAGAAATGACTGTGGGTAATATTGGGGGACAGACACTGAATGTGCCTCGTTGAGATTCCTCTCTCTGCTATTTTACTGTTGTTGTTTACCCGTTTGTTCTACAATGGTTAACATAGAATCATAGAAGTTTACAACATGGAAACAGGCCCTTCGGCCCAACATGTCCATGTCGCCCAGTTTATACCACTAAGCTAGTCCCAATTGCCTGCACTTGGCCCATATCCCTCTATACCCATCTTACCCATGTAACTGTCCAAATGCTTTTTAAAAGACAAAATTGTACCCGCCTCTACTACTGCCTCTGGCAGCTCGTTCCAGACACTCACCACCCTTTGAGCGAAAAAATTGTCCCTCTGGACCCTTTTGTATCTCTCCCCTCTCACCTTAAATCTATGCCCCCTCGTTATAGACTCCCCTACCTTTGGGGAAAGATTTTGACTATCTACCTTATCTATGCCCCTCATTATTTTATAGATTTCTATAAGATCACCCCTTAACCTCCTACTCTCCAGGGAAAAAAGTCTCAGTCTATCCAACCTCTCCCTATAAGTCAAACCATCAAGTCCCGGTAGCATCCTAGTAAATCTTTTCTGCACTCTTTCTAGTTTAATAATATCCTTTCTATAATAGGGTGACCAGAACTGTACACAGTATTCCAAGTGTGGCCTAACTAATGTCTTGTACAACTTCAACAAGACATCCCAACTCCTGTATTCAATGTTCTGACCAATGAAACCAAGCATGCTGAATGCCTTCTTCACCACCCTATCCACCTGTGACTCCACTTTCAAGGAGCTATGAACCTGTACTCCTAGATGTCTTTGTTCTATAACTCTCCCCAACGCCCTACCATTAACGGAGTAGGTCCTGGCCTGATTTGATCTACCAAAATGCATCACCTCACATTTATCTAAATTAAACTCCATCTGCCATTCATCGGCCCACTGGCCCAATTTATCAAGATCCCGTTGCAATCCTAGATAACCTTCTTCACTGTCCACAATGCCACCAATCTTGGTGTCATCTGCAGTTCTAGTACAATTGCCCCCATGCAACACCGAGCTGAACTCATCACCCGATTTGACCTCCATCACAAAGGCCCTGTGATTCCCTCACCCGCCTGCATTCCTTCCTCAGTCCATTGCCATTGAAACCCTCAACAATGCCTCTGTCCCCTCCAGACTCCATTCCTCCAATGCACATCTGGCCGGCCACCCAACCTCCACCTTCCATAAACCTGTGCTCATCCAAACCTCCTTTTTCAGTGTCCAACCAGCAGCAGGTCCTGTTCAGCCTCACTGACTCCTAGTTCCACATCCCTTAAATTTAAAATTCTCATCCTTGGGTTGAAATCCCTCCATGGCCCACCCCACCCCATCTCCACAAATGCAGCAAACCCACCCATCACTTCCTCATTCATCGGACACTGGCCTCTTCTGGTGGGACTATCCTTGCTTGGTTTCACTCGCCCTATCTGATCATAACCAGGAGAAGCTTCTCTTCCCACCCTATCACCGTTATCTCTGATGTTTCTAAAGCTTCGATCCTTGGCTCCCTCCTCTTCCTCATCCACATTCTGCCCTTTGGTGACACGGTCTGCAGACACGGGCCAGCTTTCAGATGAACGCTGACAAAAGCATCACCTCTCTTGACCCTTCCAATCTCTTTGTGTTATCAGATGGATGTTCTGCTTTAGATCCATCCGAACATATGTACATATGGACATACCACAATGACCTCATTGAACCACAGGTTCCTCCAGTTACAAGTTGAGAACTTATGATCATTGGTCCCACTAGCTCTATATCCTTGCCATTGATTCCATCCCCATCCCTGGTTTATATCTGAGGCAGAACCTGACTTGGGTACCATATCTTCTCCATCACAAAGACCGTCTACTTCCGTGTCGTTAAGTACACCAGTCTGCTGACCCTGCCCCTGTCCATCTGCTACTGAAACCATCTCCAGCCTCTGGTCCTCCACCTCCGTAAACTTCAGCTCTTCCAAAACTCTGGTCTCTGTATCCGATCCTGCACTAAGTCCCTCACCAATCATCCAAGCACTTACTGACCTGCTCTGGATTCCAGTCTCCTAAGCCTCTATTTTTATGCTTAAATCCATCAGGGCCTCACCACCCCCCTCCCACACCCTCCCCCACCTCTGTAACCCCTTCGAGTCCTACAGCCCCTTCCCAACTCTCCGCTCATCTGCCTCTGACCACTTGTGCATCCACAGTCCATATGCCCTACTTTTGACAGCCGTGCCTTCAGCCATATTCACGCTCCAGAATGCGCTCCCCAAACTCCTCCATCTCCCTCTCCCCCTTTCAGGTGTCAGCCGTGGCTCAGTGGGAGCGCCCTCGCCTCCGAGTTACAAGGCTGTGGGTTCCGCGTCCCAATCCAGAGACCTAAGCACATCATCCAGCGCAGTACTGAGGGAGTGCCGCAGTATTGGAGGTGCTGTTTTTTTGGATGAGATGTTAAACCATCTGTCTTCTCAGGTAGACGTAAAAAGTCCCATGGCACGATTCGAAGCAAAGCAAGGAGAGTTCTTCCAGGAGTCCTGGCCATTATTTTTCCCTCAACCAACATCACTAAAACAGATTATCTGGTCATTATCTCGTTGCAGTTTATGGGAGCTTGCTGTGTGCAATTTGCCATGTTTCCTACATTAAAACAATGACCACACTTCAAAAAGTACTTCATCGACTGTAAAGCGCTTTGGGACGTCCTGAGGTCGTAAAAGGCGCTATATAAATGCAACTTCTTTATATCTTCCAGACCTTCCATGAAACCATCTCTTGCTCCATCCTTCCTAACATCTCCTTCTTTGGCCGAGGGTCCATTTCTGACTGGTTATATCCCTGTAAAGCGCCTTAGCATCTTTATGTATGTTAAAGGCGCTCTATAAATACAGGCAGTTATTGTTATATTTTACCATTCTCCGCTCCCTTCACCCACCATTGGTAACAATCACTTCAGGCAATTAAACTCTACTCTCTAAAATCCTTTGTTATGCCCTCTGTCTTTCCATCTCTTCCTTTTACACCCTGTCGTTGACCGAGGATTTCATTACTCCTCCTTGATATCATCTTATTCTTTATGTGCCTGTTATTCCTTAATCTTCTCTGATGTCCCTCGGGAATGTTTATTACATTAGAGTCTGTAAGTGAATATAAGTTTGTTGCTGATTTTCATTGGAATGTGTTCATTAGTTGTCCACTGTTTGAGCCAAAGTAATTTCTGGGTTAATATTCTTGTACCAGAAAGAGGTTTATATCATGGACAGACTTGTTGAGATAAATTAACATTGTCAACAGGGAGAGCAGTATCTAAGATGCGACCATTTACAGTGACCAGGATGAAGCTTTATTAATTATTTCTCTTCTTTCTCTTTGGTTATAGCCTGTTTTACTTCTCTCTGGAGCTGATGATTAGTTATTCTCTGCAGTTAGGGACTGTTTTGTTTCTTGCCATCCAGTCTGTGATATCACTGCTCCCTTGGAGATGATCGATAAAGGCCTCATACGTTCTGACAGTGTGGTGCCTCGGTATGAAATTCATAGGAACATAGGAACAGGAGTAGGCCATTCAGCCCCTCGTGCCTGGTCCACCATTTGATAAGATCATGGCTGATCTGTGATCTAACTCCATATACCTGCCTTTGGCCCATATCCCTTAATACCTTTGGTTGCCAAAAAGCTATCTATCTCAGATTTAAATTTAGCAATTGAGCTAGTATCAATTGCCGTTTGCGGAAGAGAGTTCCAAACTTCTACCACCCTTTGTGTGTAGAAATGTTTTCTAATCTCACTCCTGAAAGGTCTGGCTCTAATTTTTAGACTGTGCCCCCTACTCCTAAAATCCCCAACCAGTGGAAATAGTTTCTCTCTATCCACCCTATCCGTTCCCCTTAATATCTTATAAACGTCAATCAGATCACCCCTTAACCTTCTAAACTCGAGAGAATACAACCCCAATTTGTGTAATCTCTCCTCGTAACTTAACCCTTGAAGTCCGGGTATCATTCTAGTAAACCTACGCTGCACTCCCTCCAAGGCCAATATGTCCTTCCGAAGGTGCGGTGCCCAGAACTGCTCACAGTACTCCAGGTGCGGTCTAACCAGGGTTTTGTATAGCTGCAGCATAACTTCTGCCCCCTTGTACTCCAGTCCTCTAGATATAAAGGCCAGCATTCCATTAGCCTTCTTGATTATTTTCTGCACCTGTTCATGACACTTCAATGATCGATGTACCTGAACCCCTAAGTCCCTTTGGACATCCACTGTTTTTAACTTTTTACCATTTAGAAAGTACCCTGTTCTATCCTTTTTTGATCCAAAGTGGATGACCTCACATTTGTCTGCATTGAATTCCATTTGCCACAGTTTTGCCCATTCACCTAATCTATCAATATCGCTTTGTAATTTTATGTTTTCATCTACACTGCTTACAATGCCACCAATCTTTGTGTCATCGGCAAACTTAGATATGAGACTTTCTATATCTTCATCTAAGTCGTTAATAAATATTGTGAATAATTGAGGCCCCAAGACAGATCCCTGCGGGACTCCACTAGTCACATCCTGCCAATGTGAGTACCTACCCATTATCCCTACTCTCTGTCGCCTTTCGCTCAGCCAACTTCCTAACCAAGTCCGTACTTTTCCCTCGATTCCATGGGCTTCTATCTTAGCTAACAGTCTCCTATGTGAGACCTTATCAAATGCCTTCTGGAAATCCATATAAATAACATCCATTGACATTCCCCTGTCCACTACTTTAGTCACCTCTTCAAAAAATTCAATCAGGTTTGTCAGGCACGACCTACCTTTCACAAATCCATGCTGGCTCTCTCTGATTAACTGAAAATTCTCGAGGTGTTCAGTCACCCTATCCTTAATTATAGACTCCAGCATTTTCCCCACAACAGATGTTAGGCTAACTGGTCTATAATTCCCCGGTTTCCCTCTCTCTCCTTTCTTAAAAAGCGGAGTGACATGTGCAATTTTCCAATCTAGAGGGACAGATCCTGAATCTAGAGAACTTTGAAAGATTATAGTTAGGGCATCTGCAATGTGCTCACCTACTTCCTTTAAAACCCTGGGATGGAAACCATCTGGTCCTGGGGATTTGTCACTCTTTAGTGCTGTTATTTTCTTCATTACTGTTGTCCTTTTTGCCATAGGAGGGAGAGAGAAATCCACTGGGCATTTATAGACCAATAGCTCTTAGATTCCATCATTCAACCTCAAACTGTGGAGCATGTAGCAATGTTCGGGTTAATCAAGGACTCTCTGCTGCCAAACCTCACTAAGTCGCACAATTTGTAGAGATGACTTGGACTTAAGTAGACAGAGCATAATCTCAAAATTTGCTGAGAAACAAAAGCAGAATATGCTTCAAGAATTATACAGGATCCTTGGCTGGGTTGCACAGACACGACACAATTGTATTTTACATAGAATTACATAGAATGTGCAGCACGGAAACTGGCCATTCGGCCCAACAGGTCCATGCTGGTGTTTGTGCTCCACACAAGCCTACTCCCTCCCTATTTCATCTCACCCTATGAGCATATCCTTCTATTCCTTTCCACCTCATGTGTTTATCCAGCTTCCCCTTAAATGCATCTATGCTATTCGTCTCGACTACTCCTTGTGGGAGCGAGTTCCACATTCTCACCACTCTCTGGGTAAAGAAGTTTCTCCTGAATTCCCTATTGGATTTATTAGTGACTATCTTATATTTATGGCCCCTAGTTCTGGTCTCCCCCACAAGTGAAAACATCTTCTCTATGTCGACTCTATCAAACCCTGCCATAATTTAACGATGAATTATTTCATAATTTAAATTGTAATTTATATTGGAAGCAAATCAACGAATTTGAAGAGACAGTTGATGAAAAGTCACTGAATGATGCTGAATGAAAGAGGGAATTAGATACTCAAATAGATAATTCCATGGAATTGTGACAGCAATCACAAACAAATGCCAACAGCAATTCGGATTTTATAAGTAGGCTCTTACAGCACAAGTATAAAGACACAATGATACATTTGCACAAAACACTGGTTGGTCCCGAGTTCGAGAGTATTGTGTGCAGTTTTGGGTGCCCCATTATAGAAACCACATTAAAGCAATAGAGAGCACTGTGTAGATTCATTCGAATGAGGCCAGGAAAGGGGAACTGTATGAGGAAAGACGTAAATATAGAGATTATTTCCACAGGAACAGAGAAGAGGAGATTTAAATTTCAAATTATGAGGGGGTTTAACAGAGTAATAGAGAATTACTGTATCCTCTGATTGTGAGGATCAGTGATAGAGTAATAGAGAATTACTGTATCCTCTGATTGTGAGGATCAGTGATAGAGTAATAGAGAATTACTGTATCCTCTGTGAGCATCAGTGATAGAGTAATAGAGAATTACTGTATCCTCTGATTGTGAGGATCAGTGATAGAGTAATAGAGAATTACTGTATCCTCTGTGAGCATCAGTGATAGAGTAATAGAGAATTATTGTATCCTCTGATTGTGAGGATCAGTGATAGAGTAATAGAGAATTACTGTATCCTCTGATTGTGAGGATCAGTGATAGAGTAATAGAGAATTACTGTATCCTCTGATTGTGAGGATCAGTGATAGAGTAATAGAGAATTACTGTATCCTCTGATTGTGAGGATCAGTGATAGAGTAATAGAGAATTACTGTATCCTCTGATTGTGAGGATCAGTGATAGAGTAATAGAGAATTACTGTATCCTCTGATTGTGAGGGTCAGGGACAGAGTAATAGAGAATTACTGTATCCTCTGATTGTGAGGGTCAGGGACAGAGTAATAGAGAATTACTGTATCCTCTGATTGTGAGGATCAGTGATAGAGTAATAGGGAATTACTGTATCCTCTGATTGTGAGGATCAGTGAAAGAGTAATAGAGAATTACTGTATCCTCTGATTGTGAGGGTCAGGGACAGAGTAATAGAGAATTACTGAATCCTCTGATTGTGAGGGTCAGGGACAGAGTAATAGAGAATTACTGTATCCTCTGATTGTGAGGATCAGTGATAGAGTAATAGAGAATTACTGTATCCTCTGATTGTGAGGATCAGTGATAGAGTAATAGAGAATTAATGTATCCTCTGATTGTGAGGATCAGTGATAGAGTAATAGAGAATTACTGTATCCTCTGATTGTGAGGGTCAGGGACAGAGTAATAGAGAATTACTGTATCCTCTGAATGTGAGGGTCAGGGACAGAGTAATAGAGAATTACTGTATCCTCTGAATGTGAGGGTCAGGGACAGAGTAATAGAGAATTACTGTATCCTCTGAATGTGAGGATCAGGGACAGAGTAATAGAGAATTACTGTATCCTCTGATTGTTAGGATCAGTGAAAGAGTAATAGAGAATTACTGTATCCTCTGATTGTGAGGATCAGTGAAAGAGTAATAGAGAATTACTGTATCCTCTGGCTCTGATGATCAGTGACAGAGTAATAAAGAATTACTGTATCCCATGATTGGGAGGATCAGTGATAGAGTAATAGAGAATTACTGTATCCTCTGATTGTGAGGGTCAGGGACAGAGTAATAGAGAATTACTGTATCCTCTGAATGTGAGGGTCAGGGATAGAGTAATAGAGAATTACTGTATCCTCTGATTGTGAGGGTCAGGGACAGAGTAATAGAGAATTACTGAATCCTCTGATTGTGAGGGTCAGGGACAGAGTAATAGAGAATTACTGTATCCTCTGATTGTGAGGATCAGTGATAGAGTAATAGAGAATTATTGTATCCTCTGATTGTGAGGATCAGTGATAGAGTAATAGAGAATTACTGTATCCTCTGATTGTGAGGATCAGTGATAGAGTAATAGAGAATTACTGTATCCTCTGATTGTGAGGGTCAGGGACAGAGTAATAGAGAATTACTGTATCCTCTGATTGTGAGGGTCAGGGACAGAGTAATAGAGAATTGCTGTATGGTCTGAATGTGAGGGTCAGGGACAGAGTAATAGAGAATTACTGTATCCTCTGATTGTGAGGATCAGTGAAAGAGTAATAGAGAATTACTGTATCCTCTGATTGTGAGGATCACTGATAGAGTAATAGAGAATTACTGTATCCTCTGATTGTGAGGATCAGTGATAGAGTAATAGAGAATTACTGTATCCTCTGAATGTGAGGGTCAGGGACAGAGTAATAGAGAATTACTGAATCCTCTGATTGTGAGGGTCAGGGACAGAGTAATAGAGAATTACTGTATCCTCTGATTGTGAGGATCAGTGATAGAGTAATAGAGAATTATTGTATCCTCTGATTGTGAGGATCAGTGATAGAGTAATAGAGAATTACTGTATCCTCTGATTGTGAGGATCAGTGATAGAGTAATAGAGAATTACTGTATCCTCTGATTGTGAGGGTCAGGGACAGAGTAATAGAGAATTGCTGTATCCTCTGAATGTGAGGGTCAGGGACAGAGTAATAGAGAATTACTGTATCCTCTGATTGTGAGGATCAGTGAAAGAGTAATAGAGAATTACTGTATCCTCTGATTGTGAGGATCACTGATAGAGTAATAGAGAATTACTGTATCCTCTGATTGTGAGGATCAGTGATAGAGTAATAGAGAATTACTGTATCCTCTGAATGTGAGGGTCAGGGACAGAGTAATAGAGAATTACTGTATCCTCTGATTGTGAGGATCAGTGAAAGAGTAATAGAGAATTACTGTATCCTCTGATTGTGAGGATCAGTGAAAGAGTAATAGAGAATTACTGTATCCTCTGGCTCTGATGAGCAGTGACAGAGTAATAAAGAATTACTGTATCCCATGATTGGGAGGATCAGTGATAGAGTAATAGAGAATTACTGTAAAAACTTCTAAAAATATGTGAAGAGAAAAAGATTAGTGAAGACAAATGGAGGTCCCTTACAGTCAGAAATGGGGGAAATTATAATGGGGAACAAAGAAATGACAGAACAATTAAACACATACTTTGGTTCTGTCTTCACAAAGGACACAAATAACCTCCCAGAAATGTTAGGGAACCAAGGGTCTAGTGAGAGGGAGGAACTGAAGGAAACCAGTATTGGTAAAGAAAATAGTACTAGGGAAATTAATGGGTCCAAAGGCTGACAAATCCCCAGGGCCTGATAATCTACATCCCAGAGTACTAAAGGAAGTGGCCCTGGAAATAGTGGATGCATTGGTGATCATCTTCCAAAATTCTATAGACTCTGGAACAGTTCCTACAGATTGGAGGGTGGCAAATGTAACCCCATTATTTAAAAAAGGAGGGAGAGAAAAAACAGGGAATTACAGACCAGTTAGCCTAACATCAGTAGTGGGGAAAATGCTAGAGTCTATTATAAAAGATGTGATAACAGAACACTTGGAGGGCATTAACGGGATTGGACAAAGTCAGCATGGGTTTATGAAAGGGAAATCATGCTTAACAAATCTACTGGAATTTTTTGAGGATGTAACTCGTAGAATAGATAGGGGAGAACCAGTGGATGTGGTGTGTTTGGATTTTCAGAAGGCTTTTGATAAGGTCCCACACAAGAGGTTAGTGTGCAAAATTAAAGCACATGGGATTGGGGGGAATATACTGGCATGGATTGAGAATTGGTTGACAGACAGGAAACAGAGAGTGGGAATAAACGGGTCTTTTTCCGGGTGGCAGGCTGTGACTAGTGGGGTACCACAGGGATCAGTGCTTGGGCCCCAGCTATTCACAATATATATCAATGATTTGGATGAGGGAACTAAATGTAACATTTCCAAGTTTGCGGACGATACAAAGCTGGGGTTGAATGTGACTGTGAGGAGGATGCAAAGAGGCTCCAATGTGATTTAGACAAGTTGGGTGAGTGGGCAAGAACATGGCAGATGCAGTATAATGTGGATGAATGTGAGGTTATCCACTTTGGTTGTAAAAACAGAAAGGCAGATTATTATCTGAATGGTGATAGATTGGGAAAAGGGGAGGTGCAACGAGACCTGGGTGTCCTTGTACACCAGTCGCTGAAAGCGAGCAGTCAGGTGCAGCAAGCAGTTAGGAAGGCGAATGGTATGTTGGCCTTCATTGCAAGAGGATTTGAGTACAGGAGCAGGGATGTCTTACTGCAGTTATACAGGGCCTTGGTGAGACCACATCTGGAGTATTGTGTGCAGTTTTGGTCTCCTTTTCTGAGGAAGGATGTCCTTGCCATGGAGGGAGTGCAACGAAGGTTTACCAGACTGATTCCTGGGATGGCAGGACTGACGTATGAGGAGAGATTGGGTCGACTAGGCCTATATTCACTAGAGTTTAGAAGAATGAGAGGTGATCTCATTGAAACATATAAAATTCTAACAGGACTAGACAGACTAGATGCAGGGAGGATGTTCCCGATGGCTGGGGAGTCCAGAACCAGGTGTCACAGTCTCAGGATACGGGGTGTGCCATTTAGAACCGAGATGAGGAGAAATTTCTTCACTCAGAGGGTGGTGAACCTGTGGAATTCTCTACCACAGAAGGCAGTGGAGGCCAAGTCATTAGATGTATTCAAGAAGGAGATCGATATATTTCTTAATGCTAAAGGGATCAAGGGATATGGGGAAAAAGCGGGAACAGGGTACTGAGTTAGACGATCAGCCATGATCATTTTGAATGGCGGATCAGTGATAGAGTAATAGAGAATTACTGTATCCTCTGATTGTGAGGATCAGTGATAGAGTAATAGAGAATTACTGTATTTTCTGATTGTGAGGATCAATGACAGAGTAATAGAGAATTACTGTGTTCTCTGATTGTGAGGATCAGTGATAGAGTAATAGAGAATTACTGTATTCTCTGATTGTGAGGATCAGTGATAGAGTAATAGAGAATTACTGTATTCTCTGATTGTGAGGATCAGTGATAGAGTAATAGAGAATTACTGTATTCTCTGATTGTGAGGATCAATGACAGAGTAATAGAGAATTACTGTATTCTCTGATTGTGAGGATCAGTGATAGAGTAATAGAGAATTACTGTATTCTCTGATTGTGAGGATCAATGACAGAGTAATAGAGAATTACTGTATCCTCTGATTGTGAGGATCAATGACAGAGTAATAGAGAATTACTGTATCCTCTGATTGGGAGGATCAGTGATAGAGTAATAGAGAATTACTGTATTCTCTGATTGTGAGGATCAATGACAGAGTAATAGAGAATTACTGTATCCTCTGTGAGCATCAGTGATAGAGTAATAGAGAATTACTGTATTCTCTGATTGTGAGGATCAATGACAGAGTAATAGAGAATTACTGTATCCTCTGATTGTGAGGATCAGTGATAGAGTAATAGAGAATTACTGTATCCTCTGATTGTGAGGATCAGTGATAGAGTAATAGAGAATTACTGTATCCTCTGATTGTGAGGATCAATGACAGAGTAATAGAGAATTACTGTATCCTCTGATTGTGGGGATCAGTGATAGAGTAATAGAGAATTACTGTATCCTCTGATTGTGAGGATCAATGACAGAGTAATAGAGAATTACTGTATCCTCTGATTGTGAGGATCAGTGATCGAGTAATAGAGAATTACTGTATCCTCTGATTGTGGGGATCAGTGAAAGAGTAATAGAGAATTACTGTATCCTCTGATTGTGGGGATCAGTGAAAGAGTAATAGAGAATTACTGTATCCTCTGATTGTGGGGATCAGTGATAGAGTTACAGAGAATTACTGTATCCTCTGATTGTGGGGATCAGTGAAAGAGTAATAGAGAATTACTGTATCCTCTGATTGTGGGGATCAGTGATTGAGTAATAGAGAATTACTGTATCCTCTGATTGTGGGGATCAGTGAAAGAGTAATAGAGAATTACTGTATCCTCTGATTGTGGGGATCAGTGAAAGAGTAATAGAGAATTACTGTATCCTCTGATTGTGGGGATCAGTGACAGAGTAATAGAGAATTACTGAATCCTCTGATTGTGAGGATCAATGACAGAGTAATAGAGAATTACTGTATCCTCTGATTGTGGGGATCAATGACAGAGTAATAGAGAATTACTGTATCCTCTGATTGTGGGGATCAATGACAGAGTAATAGAGAATTACTGTATCCTCTGATTGGGAGGATCAGTGATAGAGTAATAGAGAATTACTGTATCCTCTGATTGTGGGGATCAGTGATAGAGTAATAGAGAATTACTGTATCCTCTGTGAGCATCAGTGATAGAGTAATAGAGAATTACTGTATCCTCTGATTGTGAGGATCAGTGATAGAGTAATAGAGAATTACTCTATCCTCTGATTGTGGGGATCAGTGACAGAGTAATAGAGAATTACTCTATCCTCTGATTGTGGGGATCAGTGACAGAGTAATAGAGAATTACTCTATCCTCTGATTGTGGGGATCAGTGACAGAGTAATAGAGAATTACTCTATCCTCTGATTGTGGGGATCAGTGACAGAGTAATAGAGAATTACTCTATCCTCTGATTGTGAGGATCAGTGACAGAGTAATAGAGAATTACTCTATCCTCTGATTGTGAGGATCAGTGACAGAGTAATAGAGAATTACTCTATCCTCTGATTGTGAGGATCAGTGACAGAGTAATAGAGAATTACTCTATCCTCTGATTGTGAGGATCAGTGACAGAGTAATAGAGAATTACTCTATCCTCTGATTGTGAGGATCAGTGACAGAGTAATAGAGAATTACTCTATCCTCTGATTGTGGGGATCAGTGACAGAGTAATAGAGAATTACTCTATCCTCTGATTGTGGGGATCAGTGACAGAGTAATAGAGAATTACTCTATCCTCTGATTGTGGGGATCAGTGACAGAGTAATAGAGAATTACTCTATCCTCTGATTGTGGGGATCAGTGACAGAGTAATAGAGAATTACTCTATCCTCTGATTGTGGGGATCAGTGACAGAGTAATAGAGAATTACTCTATCCTCTGATTGTGAGGATCAGTGACAGAGTAATAGAGAATTACTCTATCCTCTGATTGTGGGGATCAGTGACAGAGTAATAGAGAATTACTCTATCCTCTGATTGTGGGGATCAGTGACAGAGTAATAGAGAATTACTCTATCCTCTGATTGTGGGGATCAGTGACAGAGTAATAGAGAATTACTCTATCCTCTGATTGTGGGGATCAGTGACAGAGTAATAGAGAATTACTCTATCCTCTGATTGTGGGGATCAGTGACAGAGTAATAGAGAATTACTCTATCCTCTGATTGTGGGGATCAGTGACAGAGTAATAGAGAATTACTCTATCCTCTGATTGTGGGGATCAGTGACAGAGTAATAGAGAATTACTCTATCCTCTGATTGTGGGGATCAGTGACAGAGTAATAGAGAATTACTCTATCCTCTGATTGTGGGGATCAGTGACAATGGGTGATCAGTTCCAGCTCATCATGACAGAGTGTTCAGGGTAAATTCTCCACTCAGTGATTTTTTGGAGCATGGAATGTTTTGCCACTGGGAATGGGAAACAACAGAAAGGAGACAATTGCATATTTTGCTGTTGCAACGTTTCAGAGAAAATTGAATAAATATTTGAAATTGAGGAAGAATAAAGGACAGTTGCAACAAAGGTTCCCATGGCATACGTTTTGAATTGCTTTAACCATAAACAGTAAATCTCTATGTTTCATGTTTCTCCTAGGTTGAGATTTGTGATCTGCTTGAATGATCCTGAAGTCCGGTGTGTAGCAATGCTCCATATCTAACAATATGACAGTGTAACCCAGGGATGTTACAGTATTTCCCCCTTATAATCTGAACTGGATGTTCGTGTTTCTGCACTGCACAATATCTAACGTTACTACATAAGTACATAAGAACATAAGAAATAGGAGCAGGAGTAGGCCATACGGCCCCTCGAGCCTGCTCCGCCATTCAATCAGATCATGGCTGATCCTCTATCTCAATGAGATCACCTCTCATTCTTCTAAACTCCAGAGAATATCGGCCCATTCTACTCAATCTCTCCTCATAGGACAACCCTCTCCTCCCAGGAATCAATCTAGTGAAACTTTGTTGCACCCCCTCGAAGGCAAGTATATCCTTCCTTAGGTAAGGAGACCAAAACTGTACACAGTACTCCAGGTGTGGTCTCACCAGAGCCCTATATAATTGCAGCAAGACTTCCTTACTCTTATACTCCAACACCCTTGCAATGAAGGCTAACATACCATTTGGCTTCCTAATTGTTTGCTGTACCTGTTAACTTTGTATACTTCATGTACAAGGACACCCACATCCCTCTGACTATCAATATTTCTTAGCCTCTCACCTTTTGAAGGATATTCTGCTTTTCTATTATTCGTACCAAAGTGGGTAATTTCACATTTTCCCACATTATACTCCATCTGCCACCGTCTCGCCCACTCACTTAACCTGTCTATATCCCTTTGCAGACTATTTGCGTCCTCCTCACAGCTCATTTTCCCACCTAGCTATATATCATCAGCAATTTTGGATACATTACACTCAGTCCTCTCATCTAAGTCATTGATATATATTGTAAACAGCTGAGGCCCAAGCACTGATTCATGTGGCACCCGACTACTTACAACCTGCCAACCTGAAAATGACCCATTTATTCCTACTCTCTGTTTTCTGTCCGTTAAACAATCCTCAATCCATGCTAATATATTACCCCCAATCCCATGAGCCCCAATCTTGTGTAGCGACCTCTTGTGTGGCACCTTATCGAATGCCTTTTGAAAATCCAAATATACTACATCCACTGGTTCCCCTTTATCTACCCTGTTCGTTACATCCTCAAAAAACTCTAATAGATTTGTCAAACACAATTTCCCTTTCAGAAAACTATGTTGACTCTGCCTAATCATATTATGATTTTCTAAGTGCCCTGTTACTACGCCCTTAATAATAGATCCTAACATGTTCCCTGCTACTGATGTCAGGCTAACTGGCCTGTAGTTCCCTGTTTTCTCTCTCCCTCCTTTCTTGAATAGCGGGGTTACCTTTGCTACCTTCCAATCCATGGGGACTGTTCTAGAGTCTAAGGAATTCTAGAAGATCAAAACCAATGCAGCCACCTCTTGTAAAAACTCCAGGACGTAGGTCATCAGGTCCAGGGGATTTGTCGGCTTTTAGTCCCATTAATTTCTCCAGTACTTTTTCCTTACTAATCTTAATTAATTTAAGTTCCCCATTCTCATTATAACCTTGGTTCCCCACGATTTCAGTTTTTCTTGTGTCTTCTACTGTGAAGACAGATACAAAATATCTGTTTAACATCTCCGCCATTCCCTTATTCCCCATTATAATTTCTCCAGTCTCTGCCTCTAAGGGACCCATATTTACTTTCACTAACCTCTTCCTTTCTACATACTTATAGAAGCCCTCACAATGTGTTGTTATATTTATTGTTAGTTTACTCTCATATTCAGTTTTCTCCCTCTTTATCAATTTCTTGGTCATCCTTTACTGATTTCTAAAAACCCTCCCAATCCTCAGGCTCACTACTCTTTTTGACAACCTATTCTTTTAATCTAATACTATCCTTAATGTCTCTAGTTAGCCACGGTTGGATCACTTCTCCTTGGAGTTTTTATTCCTCAAGGGAATGTATATTCGTGAGAATTATGAAATATTTCTTTAAATGTTTGCTATGGCTTAACCACCATCACATTTTAAAATTTAATTTCCCAATCTACCTTAGCCAACTCGCCCCTCATACCTATGCAATTGGCTTTGATTAAATTTAAGACCCTAGTTTTGGACTTAAATACATCACTCTCAAACTCAATATGAAATCTTATCATATTATGATTACTATTCCCAAGAGGATCCTTAACTATGAAATTACTAATTAACCCTGATTCATTACATATTACTAGATCTAAAATAACATATTCCCTAGTTGGTTCCTCAACACATTGTTCTAGAAAACTGACACAAATGTATTCCATGAACTCGTCCACCAAACTACTTTTGCCAGTTTGGTTTGCCCAGTCTATATGAAAATTAAAGTCCCCCATGGTTATTGCATTACCATTGTTACATGCTACTGTGTAACCCAGGGATGTAGCAGTACCCCTTATAATCTGAACTGGATATTTGCGTTTCTGCACTGTCCAATATCTAACAATATGACAGTATAACTCAGGGATGTAACTATACATAGATGTTACACAGATTCCACCTGGAATTTACAGTACAGAAACAGGCCATTCGGCCCACCTGCCCTGTGTCAGTGTTTATGCTCCACACAAGGTTCCTCCCACCCAACCTCATCTAACCCTATCAGCATATCTTTCTATTCCTTTCTCCCTCATGTACTTATCTAGCTTCCCCCTAGATGTATCTATGCTATTCGCCTCAACCACTCCATGTTGTAGGACATTCCACAAGCTAACCATTCTTTGGGTAAACAAGTTTCTCCTGAATTCCTTGTTAGATTTATTTTAAATTGATGACCCCAGGTTGTGGTCTCCCCCAAGTGCAAACATCTTCTCTCCATCTACCCTATCAAACCCCTTCATAATTGTCACCTCTCAACCTTCTCTTTTATAGACAAGAAAGTCCCAGCCTGTTGAGTCTCTCCTTACAATCTCTCAGTTCCAATATCGTTCTAGTGAATCTTTTTTGCACCTTTTCCAGTGCCTCTATCCCCTTTTAAAGTATGGAGACCAGAAAAGTGCACAGTACTCTCAGTGTGGTCTAACCAAAGTGTTGTACAAGATTAACATAACTTAGAATCATAGAATCATAGAAGTTTACAACATGGAAACAGGCCCTTCGGCCCAACATGTCCATGTCGCCCAGTTTATACCACTAAGCTAGTCCCAATTGCCTGCACTTGGCCCATATCCCTCTATACCCATCTTACCCATGTAACTGTCCAAATGCTTTTTAAAAGACAAAATTGTACCCGCCTCTACTACTGCCTCTGGCAGCTCGTTCCAGACACTCACCACCCTTTGAGTGAAAAAATTGCCCCTCTGGACCCTTTTGTGTCTCTCCCCTCTCACCTTAAATCTATGCCCCCTCAATATAGACTCCCCTACCTTTGGGAAAAGATTTTGACGATCTACCTTATCTATGCCCCTCATTATTTTATAGACTTCTATAAGATCACCCCTAAACCTCCTACTCTCCAGGGAAAAAAGTCTCAGTCTATCCAACCTCTCCCTATAAGTCAAACCATCAAGTCCCGGTAGCATCCTAGTAAATCTTTTCTGTATTCTTTCTAGTTTAATAATATCCTTTCTATAATAGGGTGACCAGAACTGTACACAGTATTCCAAGTGTGGCCTTACTAATGTCTTGTACAACTTCAACAAGACATCCCAACTCCTGTATTCAATGTTCAGTTTTTCAGTTCTATTCCTCTAGAAATGAACCCCATTGGTTTGTTTGCATTTTTATAGCCTTGTTAACCCGTGTTACTACTTTTAGTGATGTGCCAATCCGTACCCCCAGATCCCTTTGCACCTCTATCCTATTTACACTCTTGTTTTCCTTATTCCTCCCACCAAAACGCATCACCTCTCACTTACTTACATTGAAATTCATTTGTCATTTACACACCTATTCTGCAAACTTATTAACAGCTTCTTGTATTTTGTCGCAGTCCTCCTCAGTATTATCTGTACCCCTCAATTTGGTGTCTCAATTTTGAAATTGTACTTCCAATTCCTAAATCCAATAGTTCCCCCTTATAATCTGAACTGGGTTTTCGTGTTTCTGCACTGTCCACTATCTAACAATGTGACAGTGTAACCCAGGAATGTAACGATAGTCCCCTTTATAATCTGAACTGGGTTTTCGTGTTTCTGCACTGTCCACTATCTAACAATGTGACAGTGTAACCCAGGAATGTAACGATAGTCCCCTTTATAATCTGAACTGGGTTTTCGTGTTTCTGTACATGGGAACATAGGCCATTCAGCCCCTCGTGCCTGGTCCACCATTTGATAAGATCATGGCTGATCTGTGATCTAACTCCATATACCTGCCTTTGGCCCATATCCCTTAATACCTTTGGTTGCCAAAAAGCTATCTATCTCAGATTTAAATTTAGCAATTGAGCTAGTATCAATTGCCGTTTGCGGAAGAGAGTTCCAAACTTCTACCACCCTTTGTGTGTAGAAATGTTTTCTAATCTCGCTCCTGAAAGGCCTGGCTCTAATTTTTAGACTGTGCCCCCTACTCCTAGAATCCCCAACCAGCGGAAATAGTTTCTCTCTATCCACCCTATCCGTTCCCCTTAATATCTTATAAACTTCGATCAGATCACCCTTTAACCTTCTAAACTCTAGAGAATACAACCCCAATTTGTGTAATCTCTCCTCGTAACTTAACCCTTGAAGTCCGGGTATCATTCTAGTAAACCTACGCTGCACTCCCTCCAAGGCCAATATGTCCTTCCGAAGGTGCGGTGCCCAGAACTGCTCACAGTACTCCAGGTGCGGTCTAACCAGGGTTTTGTATAGCTGCAGCATAACTTCTGCCCCCTTGTACTCTAGTACATGTGCATACGAAAAAAAATTACAATTATATTAGGAAAAAGAGGATGGTTAAGAGCAATGTGGGCCCCTTAAAAACTAATAATGGTGATATTGTAAATTAAAATAAGGAAATTACGGACATGTTAAATTATTACGTTGTATCAGTATTTACAGTGGAGGAAGAGGATAGCATGACAGACACCCCAAGGAAACTAATTTTGAATCAGGGTCGGGGTCTTACCATCATTAAAGTAAGCAAATTAACAGTAATGAAGAAAATAATGGAAGTGACAAATCCCCAGGACTAGATGGTTTCATCCCAGGATTTTTAAAGGAAGTAGATGAGAACATTGCAGATAAGAACATAAGAACATAAGAAATAGGAGCAGGAGTGGGACAATCGGCCCCTCGAGCCTGCTCCGCCATTCAATAAGATCATGGCTGATCTGATCCTAACCTCAAATCTAAATTCATGTCCAATTTCCTGCCCGCTCCCCGTAACCCCTAATTCCCTTTACTTCTAGGAAACTGTCGATTTCTGTTTTAAGTTTATTTAATGATGTAGCTTCCACAGCTTCCTGGGGCAGCAAATTCCACAGACCTCCTACCCTCTGAGTGAAGAAGTTTCTCCTCATCTCAGTTTTGAAAGAGCAGCCCCTTATTCTAAGATTATGCCCCCTAGTTCTAGTTTCACCCATCCTTGGGAACATCCTTACCGCATCCACCCGATCAAGCCCCTTCACAATCTTATATGTTTCAATAAGATCGCCTCTCATTCTTCTGAACTCCAATGAGTAGAGTCCCAATCTACTCAACCTCTCCTCATATGTCCGCCCCCTCATCCCCGGGATTAACCGAGTGAACCTTCTTTGTACTGCCTCGAGAGCAAGTATGTCTTTTCTTAAGTATGGACACCAAAACTGTATGCAGTATTCCAGGTGCGGTCTCACCAATACCTTATATAACTGCAGCAATACCTCCCTGTTTTTATATTCTATCCCCCTAGCAATAAAAGCTAACATTCCGTTGGCCTTCTTGATCACCTGCTGCACCTGCAGACTAACTTTTTGATTTTCTTGCACTGGGACCCCCAGATCCCTTTGTACTGCAGTACTTTCCAGTTTCTCGCCATTAAGATAATAACTTGCTCTCTGATGCCCTAACTTTAATCTTCCAAAGTTCTCTCAATTCAGGAACCGTTCCTTAACATTGGACAATCGCACATATCACACCGCTATTTAAGAATGGTGAGAAAGGGAAACCAGGGAATTATAGACCAGTTAGCCTAATATCTGTTGGGAAATTACCAGCATCTATAATTAAGGATCGAGTGACTGAACACTGTGAAAATTTTCAGCTGATCAGAGAGAGCCAGCATGGATTTGTAACGGGTAGTTCATGCCTGACGAGCCTGATTGAATTTTTTGAAGAGGCGACTAAAGCAGGGGAATGTCTATGGATGTTATTTATATGGACTTCCAGAAGGCCATATAAGAGACTGTTAAAGTCCCTCATAGGAGACCGTTAGCTAAAGTTGAAGCTCATGGAATTGAGGGCAAATTATTGACCTGGTTAGGAAATTGGCTGAGCGGCAGGAGACAGAGAGTAGGGATAATGGGCAGGTACTCAAATTGTCAGGATGTGACCAGTGGTGTCCCATAGGGATCTGTTTTGGGGCCTCAATTATTCACTGTATTTATTAACGATTTAGATGACGGGATAGAGAACCACATATCCAAGTTTGCCGATGACATAGAGATAGGCAGCATCGTAAGCAGTGTAGATGGAAGCATAAGATTACAGAGATATTACTAGATTAAGTGAATGGGCAAAACTGTGGCAAATGTAGGCAAGTGTGAGGTCATCAACTTTGGATCTCAGAAGGATAGATCAGAGTACTTTCTCAATAGTGCAAAGCTCGAAGCACTGGGGGTCCAAAGAGACTCTGGTGTCCATCGACATCGATCATTAAAATGTCATGGACAGGTACAGAAATAATCAAAAAGGCTGATGGAATGCTGGCCTTTATATCTAGAGGACTGGAGTACAAGGGGGCAGAAGTTATGCTGCAGCTATACAAAACCCTGGTTAGACCGCACCTGGAGTACTGTGAGCAGTTCTGGGCACCGCACCTTCGGAAGGACATATTGGCCTTGGAGGGAGTGCAGCGTAGGTTTACTAGAATGATACCCGGACTCTAAGGGTTAAATTATGAGGAGAGATTACACAAACTAGGGTTGTATTCACTGGAATTTAGAAGATTAAGGGGTGATTTGATCCAAGTTTTCAAGATATTAAGGGGAATTGATAGGTTAGATAGAGAGAAACGATTTCCACTGGTTGGGGAGTCTAGGACATAGCCTAAAAATTAGAGCCAGGACTTTCAGGAGTGAAGTCAGGAAACACTTCGACACGCAAAGGGTTGTAGAAGTTTAGAACTCTCTTCTCCAAACGGCAGTTAATGCTAGCTCAATTGTTAATTTTAAATCTGAGAATGATGGATTTTTTTGTTAACCAAAGGTATTAAGGGATATGGGGCTAAGGCAGGTATATGGAGTTAGGTCACAGGTCAGCCATGATCTCATTGAATGGTGGAACAGGCTCGAGGGGCTAAATGGCCTCCTCCTGTTCCTACGTTCCTATACTTCACCGATCTTTCAATATTCGGACACAGGAATCACTTGGTAAGATGAAAGCAGATAAACTGCTTTATTTCACAGCAAGCAAACTTACAAACTAACAGTTACGATTGGCCGACACAAATTCAATCAGTAGGACTTAACTGCACCTGATAATATAAAATAAAGTAAAGGCAGCTCTTCCCCACATCAGTGGGTCGTTTTGATTGACCTGAACAAAGTATCTCCTAACTGCCCTCCTGTTGTCGAACCTGAGACTGATTGTTCTCCCCGTCGTCCATTAAAAAACACAAAGGCGACTAGTGAGTGTTCATGTTTTATCTTCCTGTGTTCAGAAACCAAAGAGGGTGCAAGAAAAGATGGAGGGAGGATCTAATGTTGGTTATGAATCTACGAACAATGATGAACAGGAAAAGACTCATTGGTCGATCTAGCTTGTTCCACACCAATGCAATGCCTTGTGCATCACAATATATACAGTAATTACCCCACTGAAACCATCTGATCTTCTGGGAGAGGAGCAAAACAAGACAAAATCCCAGGCCAGTTTGGGGATAAAAATCTGAAACTTAACTGGACCAGCCAAATAAATACTGTGGCTACAAGAGCAGGTCAGAGGCTGGGTATTCTGCGGCGAGTGACTCACCTCCTGACTCCCCAAAGCCTTTCCACCATCTGCAAGGCACAAGTCAGGAGTGTGATGGAATACTCTCCACTTGCCTGGATGAGTGCAGCTCCAACAACACTCAAGAAGCTCGACACAATCCAGGACAAAGCAGCCCGCTTGATTGGCACCCCATCCACCACCCTAAACATTCACTCCCTTCACCACCGGCGCACTGTGGCTGCAGTGTGTACCATCCACAGGATGCACTGCAGCAACTCGCCAAGGCTTCTTCGACAGCACCTCCCAAACCCGTGACCTCTACCACCTAGAAGGACAAGAGCAGCAGGCACATGGGAACAACACCACCTGCACGTTCCCCTCCAAGTCACACACCATCCCGACTTGGAAATATATCGGCCGTTCCTTCATCGTCGCTGGGTCAAAATCCTGGAACTCCCTTCCTAACAGCACTGTGGGAGAACCGTCACCACACGGACTGCAGCGGTTCAAGAAGGCGGCTCACCACCACCTTCTCAAGGGCAATTAGGGATGGGCAATAAATGCCGGCCTCGCCAGCGACGCCCACATCCCATGATCGAATAATAAAAAAAAATCCTCTCTAAGCTACTAAGGTGATCGAAACGAATCCAGGCGATCACTCTGGCCCTGATAATTTTATGCATTACCTCCCTTTTGTGAAAGGCAATCTCTGCCTCAGAAGAAGCAGGTCCAGCTCTCACATGAAGGAATTCAGTAAACTAGCATTTACCACATGAGCCGGCAGCCTATTCCAGAAGTCCACTATTCTCTGGGAAAAGAACCACCTCCTGACATCTAACCTAGATCTGGCTTTGTGCAACTTAACATTGTGACCCCCTGGTCTTCCCTTACCTATTTAGTTGGCAAAATCTATTCCCTTCATCATCTTATACGCCTCAATCAAATCACCCAATGTCAACGCCTCTCTAAAGCATAGAGTCCCAGCTCTTTTCGCCTTTGTTGACAACTCAGATGCTTCAAACTGGGAATTAATCTAGTGGCCCTCCTTTGCACCCTCAATATCACCCACCACGTAGGGAGACCAAAACTGGACAAAGTATTCCGACTGAGGCCTGACCGAGGTCTATTTCAAGGACAAGGCAGGGCCATTAAATATCGTTAAGGCTGAGTTAGACAGATTCCTGAGTAACAAGGGAGTCAAAGGTTATAGTCGGCAGACGGGAAAGTAGGGTTGAGGTCACAATCAGATCAGCCATGATCTTATCAAATGGCAGAGCAGGCTCGAGGGGCCGAATGGCCTACTCCTGCTCTTAATTCGTATGTTCGTATGTTTGTGTGTTGGTAAAAGAGCATGCTTTGTTGAAGAGTCAATTGGAGTTCAATGTGGGTAAATGTGAGGGCATTCCATTTTGGACCTGAGAAGGATAACTCAGAGAATTTTCTAAATGGCGAGAAGATAGTAACTGTGGATGAGCAGAGAGATTTAGGGGTCCAAGTACAGAAATTACTAAACGCTAGTGGACAGGTACAAAAAATAATTTTAAAGCCGAATAGAATGTTGGCCTTTATCATAGTACGTTACAGCACAGAATGAGGCCCATCTTTGAACGAGCTATCCAATTAGTCCCACTCCCCCTGCTCTTTCCCCATAGCCCTGTACTTTTTTCCCTTCAAGTATTTATCCAATTCCCTTTTGAAAGTTACTATTGAATCTGCTTCCACCGCCCTTTCAGGCAGCGCATTCCAGATCATAACAACCCTCTGCGTAAAAAAATATTTCCTCAAGTCACCTCTGGTTCTTTTGCCAATCACCTTAAATCTGTGTCCTCTCGTTACCGACCCTTCTGCCACTGGAATCGTGTCTCCTTATTTGCTCTGTCAAAACCGTTCATGATTTTGAAAACCTCTAGCAAATCTCCCGTTAACCTTCTCAGCTCTAAAGAGAACAATCCCAGCTTCTCCAATCTCTCCACATAACTGAAGTCCCTCATCCCTGGTACCATTCTAGTAAATCTCCTCTGCATCCTGTCTAAGGCCTTGACATCCTTCCTAAAGTGTGGTGCCCAGAATTGAACACAATACTCCAGCTGAGGCCTAACCAATGTTTTATAAAGGTTTAGCATAACTGCCTTGCTTTTGTACTCTATGCCTCTATTAACAAAGCCCAGGATCCCATCTGCTTTTTTAACATCCTTCTCAACTTGTCCTGTCACCTTCAAAGATTTGTGTATGAGCACCCCCAGATCTCTCTGTTCCTGCACCCCCTTTAAAATTGTACCATTTAGTCTATATTGCCTCTCCTCATTCTTCCTACCAAAATGTATCATTTCACACTTCTCTGTGTTAAATTTCATCTGCCATGTGTCTGCCCATTTCACCAGTCTGTCTATGTCCTCCTGAAGTTTGTTACTATCCTCTGCATTGTTTACTACATTTCCGAGTTTCGTGTCATCTGCAAACTTTGAAATTATTCCCTGTATACCCAAGTCCAGGTCGATAATATATATCAAAATGAGCAATGGTCCTAATGCCAACCTCTGGGGAACATCACTGTGTTCCCTCCAGTCTGAAAAACAACCGTTCACCACTACTCCCTGCTTTCTGTCCCTTAGCCAATTTTGTATCCACACTGGAAACCAGGAAGCTGGAATACAAGGGGGATGGAAGTTATGTTACAGGTGTGCAGAGCTCTGGTTTGACCCCATCTGGAGTAGAGCATTCAGTTCTGGGCACCGCACCTCAGGAAGGATATATTGGCCTTGGAGGAGGTGGAGCACAGATTCACCAGAATGATACCGGGGCTGAAAGGGTTAAATTACGAGGCCAGGTTGCAGAGACTAGGCTTGTATTCCCCTGAGTGTAGAAGATTAAGGGGTGATCTAATTGAGGTGTTTAAAATGATTGAAGGGTTTGATAGGGTCGATAGAGAGAAACTATTTCCTCTGGTGGGGGGAGTCCAGAACAAGGGGGCATACCCTTAAAATTAGAGCTAGGCCGTTCAGGGGTGATGTCAGGAAGCACTTCTTCACACAAAGGGGAGTGGAAATCTGGAACTCTCTCCCCCAAAAAGCTGTCGAGGCTGGGGGTCAATTGGAAAATTCAAAACTGAGATTTTTGTTAGGTAAGAGTTGTAAAGGAACCAAGGCAAGTAGATGGAGTTAAGATACAGGTCAACCTTGATCTATTTGAATGGTGGAACAGGCTCGGGGGGCTGACTGGCCTACTCCTGTTCCTATGTTCCTAAGTCTCTAGGTACTATATATGGACCCCAACACCATATTTGCTTCAGCTATTGCTTCACAACATTGCTCATGAACCTTTAGAGATCTATGCACTAGAAGGCCCAGATCTCTCTCTTTCTCCACCTGCTTTAATGCTTTATCCTGATGGGTGTGTGTTTCGAGCATTCACCCTGCCCACATGCATAACACTGCACTTCTCGAAAATAAACATCATTTGTCAGTCACGAGCCCAATCCCCCAACACATCAAGATCTGCCTGAAGCAATCGAGCATCGTCTACAGTCCTGACACTCGCGCAGATCTTGGTATCATCTGTAGAATCGTGCCCCCAACGCCTACATCTAGATCATTGATAAAAATAGTAAAGAGCAATGGTCCCTTAGACCGATCGCTGCAGGTCGCCACTGGTGACCGCTCTCCAAACAAACACAAATCGATCCATTACTACTGGCCACATACATCCTTCCAGCCAGTTCTCAATCCAGCTCATTATATAACCACTAAGAAGACTTCAATCTTGTAGCAAAGCCTCTTTTGTACTACCTTGTCAAAATCTTTTTGGAAGTCTAAGTAGACAATGTCTACTGGGCTTCCTCATCTAATTCTTCAAACAATCCAATCATCTTTGTAAGACATGACCTTTCTTTGAATGCATGTTGATTGACCCTAAAATCTTCTCTATCTAATGTAACAGATATAAGGAATCTTAAAACACCAGGTTACAGTCCAACAGTTTTATTTGAAAATCACAAGCTTTTGGAGCTTACCTCCTTCGTCAGGTGAGTGAGGAGTTCTAAAATCGCATAGCGTATATTAGGCTGGGAGACGGTCACAGCAATCAAAGGTGTCGTTGGTGTTCAGACAGGTTCGCCACGGAAAACAGTACATCCCAGTATACTGAATACACAATGGGTCAGATTACACAGACAGAGAGAGAAAGAGACCCAAAAGGCAGAGAGAGAGAGAGAGAGAATGTCCAGTTGTATTAAAAACAGATAACTTTTTTTCCCCCCGCTGGTGGGGTTACGTGTAGCGTGACATGAACCCAAGATCCCGGTTGAGGCCGTCCTCATGGGTGCGGAACTTGGCTCTCAATTTCTGCTCGACGATTTTGCGTTGTCATGTGTCTCGAAGGCAGCCAAGTTCCGCACCCATGAGGACGGCCTCAACCGGGATCTTGGGTTCATGTCACACTACACGTAACCCCACCAGTGGAAAAAAAAAGTTATCTGTTTTTAATACAACTGGACATTCTCTCCCTCTCTCTGCCTTTCAGGTCTCTCTCTCTGTCTTTGTAATCTGACCCATTGTGTATTCAGTATACTGGGATGTAATGTTTTCCGTGGCTAACCTGTCTGAACACCAATGACACCTTTGATTGGTGTGATTGTCTCCCAGCCTAATATATGCTATGCGTTTTTAGAACCTTTCACTCACTCACCTGACGAAGGAGGTAAGCTCCGAAAGCTTGTGATTTTCAAATAAAACTGTTGGACTATAACCTGGTGTTGTAAGATTCCTTACATTTGTCCACCCCAGTCCATCACCGGCATCTCCACATAATGTAACAGAGTGAGAGGCGATAGGTAAACCATAGGGATGCAACTTCACGGAACCAACCTTATTAAAAAGGACAATGGATGATCGATGACATTAATTGCCTTTAACAATTCCCAGGGTGTGAGTTGAGGAAGAAGGCCCGAAGAGACTATCTGTGAGTGTCTGGTGCAGATGGATTTTGAGGAGGAAAGAACACAGGGAAGTGTGGACCACAAGGAACAGGAAACTGCTGTGCTGTTGGGTCTAGTGTTGCCGAGTGAGCTGTGGACCTGGATGAAGGGGTAAAGACAAGACAAGGAATTTGGCTTTCGACTTAACATCATGGAAGAGGAATGAGAAAAGGAAACCATCAGAAGGAAGGAGAGATTGATTAAAACCCTCCACAAACTTTACCGAAGGCCATTTTACAGTCAGGCCTGAGATTTGCGGTGAGTGTGTCACCAAATAAAAACAACATGGCGACTCCAACTTCGCCGCTGCCAGGTCCCGACAGGATGTGGGTGTGGCCTCCGCTGCTGCTCCTACAGCCCTGACACCTTTCCGGCTGATTACCAAGAAGCACGGAGTAAAGTGACGGAAGGTGTCGTCGACAGTGCTATCAAGCGGCACTTACTCACCAATAACCTGCTCACCGATGCTCAGTTTGGGTTCCGCCAGGACCACTCGGCTCCAGATCTCATTACAGCCTTGGTCCAAATATGGACAAAAGAGCTGAATTCCAGAGGTGAGGTGAGAGTGACTGCCCTTGAGATCAAGGCAGCATTTGACCGAGTGTGGCACCAAGGAGCCTGAGTAAAATTGAAGTCAATGGGAATCAGGGGGGAAACTCTCCAGTGGCTGGAGTCATACCTAGCGCAAAGGAAGATGGTAGTGGTTGTTGGATGCCAATCATCTCAGCCCCAGGACATTGCTGCAGGAGTTCCTCAGGGCAGTGTCCTAGGCCCAACCATCTTCAGCTGCTTCATCAATGACCTTCTCTCCATCATAAGGTCAGAAATGGGGATGTTCGCTGATGATTGCACAGTGTTCAGTTCCATTTGCAACCCCTCAGATAATGAAGCAGTCCGAGCCTGCATGCAGCAAGACCTGGACAACATCCAGGCTTGGGCTGATAAGTGGCAAGTAACATTCGCACCAGACAAGTGCCAGGCAATGACCATCTCCAACAAGAGAAAGTCTAACCACCTCCCCTTGACATTCAACGGCATTACCATCGCCGAATCCCCCACCATCAACATCCTGGGGGTCACCATTGACCAGAAACTTAACTGGACCAGCCACCTAAATACTGTGGCTACAAGAGCAGGTCAGAGGCTGGGTATTCTGCGGCGAGTGACTCACCTCCTGACTCCCCAAAGCCTTTCCACCATCTACAAGGCACAAGTCAGGAGTGTGATGGAATACTCTCCCCTTGCCTGGATGAGTGCAGCTCCAACAACACTCAAGAAGCTCGACGCCATCCAGGACAAAGCAGCCCGCTTGATTGGCACCCCATCCACCACCCTAAACATTCACTCCCTTCACCACCGGCGCACAGTGGCTGCAGTGTGTACCATCCACAGGATGCACTGCAGCAACTCGCCAAGGCTTCTTCGACAGCACCTCCCAAACCCGCGACCTCTACCACCTCGAAGGACAAGAGCAGCAGGCACATGGGAACGACACCACCTGCACGTTCCCCTCCAAGTCACACACCATCCCGACTTGGAAATATATCGGCCGTTCCTTCATCGTCACTGGGTCAAAATCCTGGAACTCCCTTCCTAACAGCACTGTGGGAGAACCGTCACCACACGGACTGCAGCGGTTCAAGAAGGCGGCTCACCACCACCTTCTCAAGGGGCAATTAGGGATGGGCAATAAATGCCGGCCTCGCCAGCGACGCCCACATCCCATGAACGAATAATAAAAAAAGAGCTACACTCACCCCAGTATGACCATAAAGGCTTGGCCGAGGTTGTTGGCCTCTCAGCCGTGGTGGCGGCCTCAAATGTGTACGGGAAGGCTGTGTTCTTCCTGGGGTCGGAGCAGGCGGTGTCCCTGGCCATCAGTAAGAGGCTCACGGTGGGCGGGGCCTTCCTGCTCTTGGACCCTCTGGAGGCCACCGCGCAGATAGTCATTCCAAGGCCTTCACATCCTTCCTAAAGTGCGGTGCCCAGAACTGGACACAATACTCCAGTTGTGGTCGAACCAGTGTTTTATAAAGGTTCATCATGACTTCCTTGCTTTTGTACTCTATGCCTCCATTTATAAAGCCCAGAATCCTGTATGCTTTTTGAACCGCTTTCTCAACCTGCCTTGCACAAACAACCCCGGCCTATCCAATCTTTCCTCATGGCTAAAATTCTCCAGCCCTGGCAACATCCTCGTAAATCTCCTCTGTAATCTCTCTCGTGCAATCACATCTTTCCTGTAATGTGGTGACCAGAACTGTACGCAGTACTCAAGCTGTGGCCTAACTAGTGTTTTATACAGTTCTAGCATAACCTCCCTGCTCTTATATTCTATGCCTCGGCTAATAAAGGAAAGTATCCCGTATGCCTTTTTAACCACCTTATCTCCCTGTCCTGCTACCTTCAGGGATCTGTGGACATGCTCTCCAAGGTCCCTCTGTTCCTCTACACCTCTCAGGATCCTCCCTTGCCTTGTTTGTCCTCCCCAAATGCATTACCTCACACTTCAGGCCAACATTAGGTTAGGCTTTTTGATTACCTTCTGTCGCTGTCCACGAGATTGTAGAGATTTTTATACTTGGACCCCTAAATCTCTGCTCATCCTCAGATCCCAGACTCTTCCCATTAAGAAAATATTCTGATTTGTCTTTTTCTGATCCAAAGTGGAAGAACTCACACTTGCCCACATTAAACACCATTTGCCACAGTTTTGCCCACTCACTTAGTTTGTCTGTGTCCCTGGTTTCTAGTTCCAGAATAGGGTTAGGGTTAGGGTCAGATTCTGTTTCCAGTACAAAGTAGTAAGTAATTAAATCTACCCTTTTATTAGGTATGGGTGTCGAGGGATATGGAGCGGGTCGATTAATTTGAGGTGTGGATTGGCTAGGATCTAATAGAGTGGCAGGACCGGCTCGAGGGGCTGAATGGCCTCCTCATGTTCCTGTGTAACAGGCTCGAGGGGCTGAATGGCCTCCTCCTGTTCCTGTGTAACAGGCTCGAGGCAATGAATAGCCTCCTCCTGTTCCTGTGTGATAAGCTCGAGGGGCTGAATGGCCTCCTCCTGTTCCTGTGTAGCAGGCTTGAGGGGCTGAATGGCCTCCTCCTGTTCCTGTGTAACAAGCAAGAGGGGCTGAATGGCCTCCTCCTGTTCCTGTGTAACAGGCTCGAGGGGCTGAATGGCCTCCTCCTGTTCCAGTGTAATAAGCTCGAGGGGCTGAATGGTCTCCTCCTGTTCCTGTGTAACAGGCTCGAGGGGCTGAATGGCCTCCTCCTGTTCCTGTGTAACAGGCTCGAGGGGCTGAATGGCCTCCTCCTGTTCCAGTGTAATAAGCTCGAGGGGCTGAATGGCCTCCTCCTGTTCCAGTGTAATAAGCTCGAGGGGCTGAATGGTCTCCTCCTGTTCCTGTGTAACAGGCTCGAGGGGCTGAATGGCCTCCTCCTGTTCCTGTGTAACAGGCTCGAGGGGCTGAATGGCCTCCTCCTGTTCCAGTGTAATAAGCTCGAGGGGCTGAATGGCCTCCTCCTGTTCCTGTGTAACAGGCTCGAGGGGCTGAATGGCCTCCTCCTGTTCCAGTGTAATAAGCTCGAGGGGCTGAATGGCCTCCTCCTGTTCCTGTGTAACAGGCTCGAGGGGCTGAATGGCCTCCTCCTGTTCCTGTGTAACAGGCTCGAGGGGCTGAATGGCCTCCTCCTGTTCCAGTGTAATAAGCTCGAGGGGCTGAATGGCCTCCTCCTGTTCCTGTGTAACAGGCTCGAGGGGCTGAATGGCCTCCTCCTCTTCCTGTGTAACAGGCTCGAGGGGCTGAATGGCCTCCTCCTCTTCCTGTGTAACAGGCTCGAGGGGCTGAATGGCCTCCTCCTCTTCCTGTGTAACAGGCTCGAGGGGCTGAATGGCCTCCTCCTCTTCCTGTGTAACAGGCTCGAGGGGCTGAATGGCCTCCTCCTCTTCCTGTGTAACAGGCTCGAGGGGCTGAATGGCCTCCTCCTCTTCCTGTGTAGCAGGCCTGTATCCTTTTCCTGTGTAACTGGGACCGAACCCTATCATCACACAGCATCTTCAGGAGAGAAAGGGAGCAAAAAATAGAGCCTGCAATGAAGTTGGATGTCAAACTGGCACCAGTGCTGGGCCAGGAAGGAGCTGTACCCCTGGGATAGGCTCCACCTGAACCGGAATGGGACGAGAGTCCAAGCAGAGAGGATAAAATAGGGCAGTGTGTAAGGGTTTAAAACAGAATGGGCGGAGGGATCTGATAGCAATAACAAAAGCTCAAAGATAAAAGAGACAGGAGATGAGTGTAAATGTCAAACCAATAATAAGTAAAGATAACATCAACAGTCAAGGAACAGATACAGTTATAAAACACAAGTATAAAAGGACTGGTAAAAAATAAAGTAAAAGAACACCTAGTAAAGATGATTTAAACTGCCTCTACTCCAAAATAAAACAGGGGAACTGGAGGTAATAATCTGTAGCAAGGAACCAGATGTAATAGGAATAACTGAAACATCGCTACATAAAGAGCAGGATTGGCAACTAAATATTGCAGGTAATCAGAAAGGATAGGGAAAGAGAAAGGGGAGTGGAGTAGCTGTTCTAATTCGAGATAACATAATGACAGTCGGCAAAAGGGATATAACTAACAGAAGGATAGAAACAGAATCTATATGTATTGAAATAAAAGATAAGAAGGGATCGATCTCACTAATCGGGGTATACTACAGACCACCTAATAGTGGAAAGGAGGTGGAGGAAGAATTCTGTAAGTAATATGGATTTGAGTACAAGAGCAAGGATGTCTTACTGCAGTTGTACAGGGCCTTGGTGAGACCACACCTGGAGTATTGTGTGCAGTTTTGGTCTCCTTATCTGAGGAAGGATATACTTGCCATAGAGGGAGTGCAGCAAAGGTTCACCAGACTGATTCCTGGGATGGCAGGACTGTCCTAAGAGGAGAGATTTGGTCAACTCGGCCTGCATTCACTCGAGTTTAGAAGAATGAGAGGGGATCTCATTGAAATATATAACATTTTGACAGGGCTAGACAGACTGGATGCAGGGAGGATGTTTCCTCTGGCTGGGGGGTTCCAGAACGAGGGGTCACAGTCTCAGGATACAGGGTAGGACATTTAGGACTGAGATGAGGAGAAATTTCTTCACTCAGAGGGTGGTGAACCTGTGGAATTCTCTACCACAGAAGGCTGTGGAGGCCAAGTCACTGAATATATTTAAGAAGGAGATAGATAGATTTCTAGACACAAAAGGCATCAAGGGGTATGGGGAGAGAGCAGGAATATGGTATTGAGATAGAGGATCAGCCATGATACTATAGAATGGCGGAGCAGGCTCGAAGGGCTGAATGGCCTACTCCTGCTCCTATTTTCTATGCTTCTATGTGAGCAAGTATGTGAAATAGAATAATAATCATGGGAGATTTTAACTATCCTCAAATAAACTGGCAAGAAGAGGCAGATAAAGGGGTGCAGGGAATGGAGTTTTTACAATGTGTGCAAAACTTTCTTACCCAGTGTGATAAAAGCCCAACAAGAGAGGAAGCACTGCTGGATCTAGTAATGGGAAATGAGCCAGCACAGATAAGAGCAGTAAGCATAGGGGAACATCTAGGCAATAGCGATCACAACCTAATAAGATAAAGATTGAGAAGGACACCAGTAAGACAAAGACCAAAGTAATAAATTGGAAAAAAAGCTGATTTTAAGGGGATGAGAATGGAACCAGGGAAAATAAACGGGAAAAAATTACTGACAAACAAAGAAATAGAACATTTAAAACGGTGATCGATAGAGTCCAGGAGAACTATATCCCACTAAAAAGCAAGAACAAACTAGCCAGTAATGATATATCATGGATGAATAAATTAAGTACACTAAGTACATAGACAACAAGGAAGAGGATGACAAAAGGGAATACAAAAAGGTTAGGAAAGAAGTAAAAAGAACAATTAAGACAGCAAGGAGAAACTAAGATTAAATCATCAAGGAATACAAAAGAAGAACAAAAGAAAAATTTGGATTTGCATCGGGATAGGGCCATTAAGGGATAAATATAATAAACTCACAGGTAATGACAGCGAAATGGCAGAAATATTAAAGAATTACTTTGCCTCAGTATTTACCAGTGAGACACGGTGCTTATGATATTAGAAAAAGAGTTAAAAAAAAAATAAAGACATAAGTGGCAAGTAAGATTCACGCCAGACAAGTGCCAGGCAATGACCATCTCCAACAAGAGAGAGTCTAACCACCTCCCCTTGACATTCAACAGCATTACCATCGCCGAATCCCCCGCCATCAACATCCTCGGGGTCACCATTGACCAGAAACTTAACTGGACCAGCCATATAAATACTGTGGCTACGAGAGCAGGTCAGAGGCTGGGTATTCTGCGGCGAGTGACTCACCTCCCGACTCCCCAAATCCTTTCCACCATCCACAAGGCACAAGTCAGGAGTGTGATGGAATACTCTCCACTTGCCTGGATGAGTGCAGCCCCACAACACTCAAGAAGCTCGACACCATCCAAGATAAAGCAGCCCGTTTGATTGGCACCCCATCCACCACCCTAAACATTCACTCCCTTCACCACCGGCGCACTGTGGCTGCAGTGTGTACCATCCACAGGATGCACTGCAGCAACTCGCCAAGGCTTCTTCGACAGCACCTCCCAAACCCGCGACCTCTACCACCTAGAAGGACAAGAGCAGCAGGCACATGGGAACAACACCACCTGCACGTTCCCCTCCAAGTCACACACCATCCCGACTTGGAAATATATCGGCCGTTCCTTCATTGTCGCTGGGTCAAAATCCTGGAACTCCCTTCCTAACAGCACTGTGGGAGAACCGTCACCACACGGACTGCAGCGGTTCAAGAAGGCGGCTCACCACCACCTTCTCAAGGGGCAATTAGGGATGGGCAATAAATGCCGGCCTCGCCAGCGACGCCCACATCCCATGAACGAATAAACAAAAAGATAGAAAGAGGGATATAATTGATAAACTAATCACACATAGAGAGGATCAAACCCCTGGTCCGGATGGATTGCATCTGCGAATATTAAAAGACGTTAGGGGAGAGAAAGCAGAGGTATTCTGGTCACCCTATTACAGAAAGGATATTATTAAACTAGAAAGAGTGCAGAAAAGATTTACTAGGATGCTACCGGGACTTGATGGTTTGACTTATAGGGAGAGGTTGGATAGACTGAGACTTTTTTCCCTGGAGAGTAGGAGGTTTAGGGGTGATCTTATAGAAGTCTATAAAATAATGAGGGGCATAGATAAGGTAGATAGTCAAAATCTTTTCCCAAAGGTAGGGGAGTCTATAACGAGGGGGCATAGATTTAAGGTGAGAGGGGAGAGATACAAAAGGGTCCAGAGGGGCAATTTTTTCACTCAAAGGGTGGTGAGTGTCTGGAACGAGCTGCCAGAGGCAGTATTAGAGGCGGGTACAATTTTGTCTTTTAAAAAGCATTTGGACAGTTACATGGGTAAGATGGGTATAGAGGGATATGGGCCAAGTGCAGGCAATTGGGACTAGCTTAGTGGTATAAACTGGGCGACATGGACATGTTGGGCCGAAGGGCCTGTTTCCATGTTGTAAACTTCTATGATTCTATGATTCTATGATTATTGCACATATGTAAACATTTGTTCGAAAAGGGAATAGTGCCAGAGGACTGGTGGACAGCTAATGTGATTCCTATATTTTAAAAGGGCAATCGAACAAGTCTGGGGAGCTATGGACCAATTCGCTTAACACAATGGTAGGAAAGATAATGGAATCCTTATTCAAAGATGTAATTAAAAAGATCTAGAAACTGATAAAATAATAAAGAATAATCAGCACGGATTTCAAGAGGGAAAGTCATGCTCGACCAACCTTATTGAATTCTTTGACGAAGTAACAGAAAGAGTAGACAAGGGTAATGTGGTAGATGTAATATATTTTGGATTTTAAATAAGGGGCCATAAATATAAGATAGTCACTGATAAATCCAATAGGAAATTCAGGAGTTTACCCAGAGTAGACACATGACTCGGGTGAGAGCAGGTGGAGTCAGGGGATAAGTAGCAGAATGAATTTCAATATAAATATTTTGGTCGGAAGATTATGGAGGCCACATACTGCTTGGATAATAAGAGTCCAAAATGGGATAGAGGAGCAGAGGGATCTGGGGGTACAGATACACAAATAACCAAAAGTAGCAACACAGGTTAATAAGGCTATAAAAAAGCAAACCAAGCAAAGGTTCATTTCTAGAGGGATAGAATTGAAAAGCAGAGAAGTTATGTTAGAATCATAGAATTATAGAAAGTTACAGCACAGAAGGAGGCCATTCAGCCCATTGTGTCCGTGCTGACCGAGAAAGAGCTATTTAGCTTAATCCCACTTTCCAACACGTGGTCCATAACCCTGTAGGTCATGGCACTTCAAGTGCTTATCCAAGTACTTTTTAAATGTGACGAGGGTTTCTGCCTCTTTCAGTCAGTGAATTCCAGACCCCCACCACTCTCTGGGTGAAAAAAATTCTCCTCAGCTTCCGTCTAATCCTATCTAGTCCTGTCATGATTTTATGTACCTCAATTAAATCTCCCCTCATTCATGAAACATAAAAAGTCAACATACAGGTGCAGCAGGTAATCCGGAAGGCAAACGGAATATTGGCCTTTATTTCTAGGGGGATGGAGTATAAAAGCAGGGAAGTCATGCTACAACTGTACAGGGTGCTGGTGAGACCACACCTGGAGTACTGCATACAGTTCTGGTGACCTTATTTAAGGAAGGACATACTTGCATTGGAGGCAGTTCAGAAAAGGTTCACTCAGTTGATTCTGGGTATGGAAGGGTTGTCTTATGAGGAAAGATTGAACAGGTTGGGTCTATACTCATTGGAGTTTAGAAGAATGAGAGAAGATCTTATTGAAACATACAAGATTCTGAGGGGACTCGATAGGGTCGATGCTGAGAGGATGTTACCCCTCATGGGGGAATCTAAAACTAGGGGCATCATCTCAGAATAAGGGGTCGCCCGTTTCAGACGGAAATGAGGAGGAATTTCTTCTCCCAGAGGGTCGTGAATCTTTGGAATTCTTTACCCCAAAAAGCTGTGAAGGCCGAGTCATTGAATACATTCAAGGCTGAGTTGGACAAATTTTTGATCAGCGAGGGAGTCAAAGGATATGGGGAAAGGGCGGGAAAGTGGAGTTGAGATAAAAATCAGATAAGCCATGATCTCATTAAATGGCGGAGCAGGCTTGAGGGGCCAAATGGCCTACTCCTGCTCCTATCTCTTATGGTTATCATCTTATGGTCTCAGCCTCATTTGTTCCAAAGAAAACAACCCCAGCTTATCCAATCTTTTCTCATAGCTAAAATTCTCCAGCCCTGGCAACATTCTCGTAATCTCCTCTGTACCCTCTCTAGTGCAATCACATCTTTCCTGTAATGCAGTGACCAGAACTGTACACAGTACTCAAGCTGTGGCCTAACCAATGTTTTATACAGTTCCAGAATAACCTCCCTGCTCTTATATTCTATGCCTCGGCTAATAAAGGAAAGTATCCTGTATGCCTTTTTAACCATCTTATCTACCTGTCCTGCTACCTTCAGGGATCTGTGGACATGCACTCCAAGGTCCCTCTGTTCCTCTACACCTCTCAGTCTCCTCCCATTTATTGTGTACTCCCTTGTCTTGTTTGCCCTCCCCAAATGCATTACCTCACACTTCTCTGGATTGAATTCCATTTGCCACTTTTCTGCCCACCTGACCAGTCCATTGATATCTTCCTACAGTCTACAGCTTTCCTCCTCACTATCAACCAAACGGCCAATTTTTGTATCATCTGCAAACTTCTTGATCAAGCCCCCCACATTCAAGTCCAAATCATTAATATATACCACAAAAAGCAAGGGACCTAGTACTGAGCCTTGCAGGACTCCACTAGAAACAGCCTTCCAGTTGCAAAATCACCTGTCGACCATTACCCTTTGCTTCCTGCCACTGAGCCAATTTTGGATCCAACTTGCACATTCCCTTGGATCCCATGGGCTTTTACTTTTTTGATCAGTCTGCCATGTGGGACCTTGTCAAAGCCTTGCTAAAATCCACATACACTACATCAAACGCATTACCCTCATTGACCCTCCTTGTTACCACCTCAAAAAATTCAATCAAGTTAGTCAGACACGACCTTCCCTTAATAAATAGATGCTGACTGTCCTTGATTAACCCGTGCTTTTCCAGAGATGTTGAACTTGCATAGAACCTTGGTTAGACCACACTTGGAGTGCACAGTTCTGGTCCCCATGTTATAAAAAGGATTTAGAGGCACTGGAGAAGGTGCAAAAAGGATTTACTAAAATGATACCAGAACTGAGAGGTTATACCGATCAGGAAAGATTGAATAGGCTGGGGCTCTTTTCTCCAGAAAAGAGAAGGCTGAGATGTGACCTGATAGAGATCTTTAAAATTATGAAAGGGTTTGATAGGGTAGACGTAGAGAAGATGTTTCCAGTTACGGGGGAGAACAGATCTAAGGGCCATAAACATAAGATAGTCAGTAATAAATCCAATAGGGAATTCAGGAGAAACTTCTTTACAGAGAGAGTGGTTGGAATGTGGAACTTGCTACCACAAGGAGTAGTTGAGACAAATAGCAGAGATGCATTTTAGGGGAAGCTCGATAAACACATGAGGGAGAAAGGAATAGATGAAGTAGGGAAGGAGGGAGCATAAACACCAGCACGGTCCTGTTGGGCCGAATGGCCTGTTACTGTGCTGTACATTCTATGTAATTCCATGTAAGATATGAAGATGGAATTAAATGGCAACTGGTGGGGTCAGGTGACATGTTATTGTGAGAATTCCTTTGCAGACAGCGTCCAGCACAATGCCTGGATCCACCTGTTCTTGAATAAAATCCCAAAGTCTAATGTGCCTGATGTCTTTTTCAGTGAGGTCCCTGCCTCAGCTCATCTGCTGCTGAAACCCTCATCCATGCCTTTGTTACCTCCAGACTGGACTATTCCAATACTCTCCTGACTGGCTTTTCACCTTCTACCCTCCATAAACTTGAGCTCATCCAAAACTCTGCTGCCCCGTATCCTAACTCGCACCAAGTCCAGTTCACCCATCACCCCCTGTGCTCGCTGACCTACATTGGCTCCCGGTCCGGGAACGCCTCAATTTTAAAATTCTTATCCTTGTTTTCAAATCCCTCCATGGCCCTCGCCCCCTCCCTATCTCTGTAACCTCCTCCAGCCCTACAACCCTCCGCAATCTCTGCGCTCCTCCAATTCTGGCCTGTTGCACATCCCCGATTTTAATTGCTCCTCCATTGGCGTCCGTGCCTTCAGCTACCGAGGTCTTAAGCTCTGGAATTCCCTCCCTAGACCCCTCCACCTCCCCTCTTTTAAGATGTTCCTTAAAACCTACCTCTTTGACCAAGCTTTTGGTCACCTGTCCTCATATCTCCTCATGTGGCTTGGTGACAAATATTGTTTTACAGTCGCTCCTGTGCAGTGCCTTGGGACACTTTACTATGTTAAAGGCGCTATATAAATGCAAGCTGTTGTTGTTGTTGAGAAATGTAGAGATGCGAAGGTCGGGAGGAAATTGGGTTTGGGAAAGAATGGGCACTAAATTGAACGTTTCCTGCGTGACGTGCGCCAGACGCCATCTTGGTATCGGAGTTAGCGCGGGCGCAGATAACGAACGCTGGAATCATGTAAAGTAGGGAGAAAATGGCTTCAATCAGTGCGCAACGCTGATTTAAAGTGATAGACACCATTTTGGGACTTAACGCTCAACTCAACGCACAGTCTTAATCCCGACCATCTGAATGTGTCTTAGAGTGCCTGGAGGACCCCCCACCAGCGCTATTTAAAGGGACCATGCAGGATTTACAGGTTCGTGGCTGGATTATTGCTTTTGGCTGCCGAGACATTTGTAACTGTTTTTGGAGGTCTCCTAGACTTCAATACTAGGACGCAGGGACATTTAGAGCTAGGACGTGCAGGAGTGAAGTTAGGAAATGCTTCTACACGCAAAGGGTGGGAGATTTTTGGAACGCTCTTCTGCAGAAGGCAGTTGATGCTAGCTCAGTTGTGAATGTTAAATCAGAGATTGATAGATTTCTGTGAACCAAGGGTATTAAGGGATATGGGGCTAAGGCGGGTGTATGGAGTTAGGTCACAGGTCCACCATGATCTCACTGAATGGTGGAACAGGCTCGAGGGGCTAAATGCCACTGCCACTTGCTGCCTCTTGATATACGCCACCTTCTCCTGCAAGAAAGCGAGACGTGTGTCTGGATGATGTGCCTGTCAGGGTTGAATAGCTGCCAGTGTGTGTGGCCTGTGAGTCATGGGTGGGCGGCTTGAAACAGTGGTAATGTGTAAGGGTGAGAGGAAGCCTCTGATTGGAAGAGTTGAGTACTGATGGAAAGAGTTTGTTGGTATGTGGGTGATGGTGGGTGTAGTGTGTGGTGCAGTTGGTAGGAGACGCCACTTGACAGTTGACCTCACTCACCTTGACCTCTCATGTCAAAGCATTGAACTTCTTCCTGCATTGCATCCATGTTCATGATGCTGTGCGCCTGGCATTGACTTCGTCCCCCGCTGCCTCCCACTGCCTTTTGAGTTTATGTCTGGAGAGCCTCTTCCCCCCACTGTGGATATAGGATGTCCCTTCTTCTGTCCACCTCTTGCACCCAAGGTCTCGAGTGCATCAGCAGAGGACCTTGGTGCATGCACTCCCGCAGGCCTGGTACCAACTCAGATCGACAGATTGGTGAGGTCTGGTGTGCAGATTGGAGGATGTGGGATTTAATAATGCGCAACCTTTATTCAATGTTTTAACATAACTCATTAGTGTGTAAACATAGGGATGGGACCTGCATCTGTGTTTTACGTGTGCGATGTCTGATCTCCATTCAGACTCCGTGCAGACAGTAGACTGTTATTTTCAGCAAATAACAGGTACCAGCTACCTTTAAGAGATTTCGAAGAAACATCCTCCCTTTAAGAGATTGAGCTCCCTCTGGTGGTGGAAAGTGTGAATTGCATTGATTCCACGTGCAAGGCCTGGAAAAGAAGGCTGCTTGCAGGGAAGTCCTCGGGTGGCTCCAAACTTTCATCCTGCCCACACAGGGTCCATCGGGCACGGGGTACTAGCGCATCCCGCTACCCCCACCCGAAACGGACCCTTATCCAATTTCTCCCCCATGGTTCCTTGAATGAACAATTCAGGAGGCTCTTTTGTGACTTGTCTGTGTGAGTTAAAAAAACATGACAATGGTGTGGTCCATAGTGGTCTCGAACACATCCCAGCCCTTAACCACTATCCCCAACCACTATCCCCAATCCTAACCACTATCCCCAACCACTATCCCCAATCCTAACCACTATCCTCAATCCTAACCACTATCCTCAATCCTAACCACTATCCTCAATCCTAACCACTATCTCCAACCACTATCCCCAATCCTAACCACTATCCTCAATCCTAACCACTATCCCCAATCCTAACCACTATCCTCAATCCTAACCACTATCCTCAATCCTAACCACTATCCCCAACCACTATCCCCAATCCTAACCACTATCCTCAATCCTAACCACTATCCCCAATCCTAACCACTATCCTCAATCCTAACCACTATCCTCAATCCTAACCACTATCCCCAATCCTAACCACTATCCCCAATCCTAACCACTATCCCCAACCACTATCCCCAATCCTAACCACTATCCCCAATCACTATCCCCAATCCTAACCACTATCCCCAATCCTAACCACTATCCCCAACCACTATCCCCAATCCTAACCACTATCCCCAATCCTAACCACTATCCCCAACCACTATCCCCAATCCTAATCACTATCCCCAATCCTAACCACTATCCCCAATCACTATCCCCAATCCTAACCACTATCCCCAACCACTATCCCCAATCCTAACCACTATCCCCAATCACTATCCCCAATCCTAACCACTATCCCCAATCACTATCCCCAATCCTAACCACTATCCCCAACCACTATCCCCAATCCTAACCACTATCCCCAATCACTATCCCCAATCCTAACCACTATCCCCAATCACTATCCCCAATCCTAACCACTATCCCCAATCACTATCCCCAATCCTAACCACTATCCCCAATCCTAACCACTATCCCCAACCACTATCCCCAATCCTAACCACTATCCCCAACCACTATCCCCAATCCTAACCACTATCCCCAATCACTATCCCCAATCCTAACCACTATCCCCAATCACTATCCCCAATCCTAACCACTATCCCCAATCACTATCCCCAATCCTAACCACTATCCTCAATCCTAACCACTATCCCCAACCACTATCGCCAATCCTAACCACTATCCCCAGCCCTTAACCACTATCCCCAACCACTATCCCCAATCCTAACCACTATCCCCAACCACTATCCTCAATCCTAACCACTATCCCCAACCACTATCCCCAATCCTAACCACTATCCCCAACCACTATCCTCAATCCTAACCACTAGACCCAACCACTAACCACAACCCCAACCATTAATCCCAACCTCTAACCCCAATCCCAATCACTAGCCCCAATTACAAAAACTAACACCAATCACAAACCCTTACACCAATCCTAATCTCTATTCCCAACCACTAACCCCAATCCTGAACACTAACCCCAATCCCAACCGCTAACCCCAATCCCAAACGCTAACCCCAATCCCAAACACTAACCCCAATCCCAAACACGAAAACCAATCCCAAACACTCACCCCAATCCCAAACACTAACCCCAATCCCAAACACTAAAACCAATCCCAACCACTAACCCCAATCCCAACCACTAATCCCAATCCCAAACACTAACCCCAATCCCAAACACTAACCCCAATCCCAAACACTCACCCCAATCCCAAACGCTAACCCCAATCCCAAACACTAACACCAATCCCAAACACTAAAACCAATCCCAAACACTAACCCCAATCCCAACCGCTAACCCCAATCCCAAACGCTAATCCCAATCCCAAACACTAACCCCAATCCCAAACTCTAACTCCAATCCCAAACGCTAACCCCAATCCCAACTGCTAACCCTAATCCCAAACTCTAACCCCAATCCCAAACACTAACCCCAATCCCAAACACTAACCCCAATCCCAAACACTAACCCCAATCCCAACCGCTAATCCCAATCCCAAACACACACCCCAATCCCAAACGCTCACCTCAATCCCAACCGCTAATCCCAATCCCAAACACTAAGCCCAATCCCAAACACTAACCCCAATCCCAAACACTAACCCCAATCCCAAACGCTCACCCCAATCCCAATCGCTAATCCCAATCCCAAACACTAATCCCAAACACTCACCCCAATCCCAACCACTAATCCCAATCCCAAACACTAACCCCAATCCCAAACACTAACCCCAATCCCAACCGCTAATCCCAATCCCAAACACTAACCCCAAAATCAAACACTAACCCCAATCCCAACCGCTAATCCCAATCCCAAACGCTAACCCCAATCCCAACCACTAATCCCAATCCCAAACACTAACCCCAATCCCAAACACTAACCCCAATCCCAACCGCTAATCCCAATCCCAAACACTAACCCCAAAATCAAACACTAACCCCAATCCCAACCGCTAATCCCAATCCCAAACGCTAACCCCAATCCCAACCGCTAATCCCAATCCCAAACGCTAACCCCAATCCCAAACAGTAACCCCAATCTCAAACACAATCCCAAACACTAACCCCAATCCCAAACGCTCACCCCAATCCCAACCGCTAACCCCAATCCCAACCGCTAATCCCAATCCCAAACACTAACCCCAATCCCAAACACTCACCCCAATCCCAAACACTAACCCCAATCCCAAACACTAAAACCAATCCCAAACACTAACCCCAATCCCAAACGCTAACCCCAATCCCAACCGCTAACCCCAATCCCAACCACTAATCCCAATCCCAAACACTAACCCCAATCCCAAACGCTCACCCCAATCCCAACCACTAATCCCATTCCCAAACACTAACCCCAATCCCAACCGCCAATCCCAATCACTAATCCCAATCCCAAACACTAACCCCAATCCCAACCGCTAATCCCAATCCCAAACACTAACCCCAAAACCAAACACTAACCCCAATCCCAACCGCTAATCCCAATCCCAAACACTAATCCCAATCCCAAACTCTAACCCCAATCCCAAACACTCACCCCAATCCCAAACACTAACCCCAATCCCAAACACTCACCCCAATCCTAATCACTAGCCCCAAACACTAACTCCAATCCCAAACACTAACCCCAATCCCAACCGCTAATCCCAATCCCAAACGCTCACCCCAATCCCAACTGCTAATCCCAATCCCAAACACTCATCTCAATCCCAAACACTAACCCCAATCCCAACCGCTAATCCCAATCCCAAACACTCACCCCAATCCCAAACGCTCACCTCAATCCCAACCGCTAATCCCAATCCCAAACACTAGCCCCAATCCCAAACACTAACCCCAATCCCAAACACTAAAACCAATCCCAACCACTAACCCCAATCCCAACCACTAATCCCAATCCCAAACACTAACCCCAATCCCAAACACTAACCCCAATCCCAAACACTAACCCCAATCCCAACCACTAATCCCAATCCCAAACACTAACCCCAATCCCAAACACTAACCCCAATCCCAACCACTAATCCCAATCCCAAACACTAGCCCCAATCCTAACCACCAGCCTCAGTCACTAACCCCAATCCTAACCACCAGCCCTAACCACTAACCAGTCCTAATGTAGAAATGCATAAAGAGATACTTGACCATGTTAATGTAGAAATGCATGAAGTTACTTGACCATAGTAAAGAAGAAATGCATGATGGATAGTTGACCATATTAACTCTTTGCCTCCCATAATGGGGTAGCTACAGCACACACACAGAGAAAGACACAATTGTGTAATTACGTTTAAGCCTTGGTATGTTGATAATTAAGTTGGCTGTCCAGGTCCTTGGTACTGTCTGCCCCCCCCCCCCCACCGAGCAGATAAGGGTATTGCCGACTATAAAATATAATGAGAATACAGTTTCTTGAGAGGCCATGTGGCCTTGAGACTGACTTCAGCCCTACTGATAACCAGCTTTAGAATTTGAGGGTAGTGTTCTCAGGCCTACGAGGCCTACGTGCCAAAACAGGAATGAGCTATGGATGTCCAGAGGGGGCAGGCTCACTACTTGATTGACCAACTACCTGAACCAATAAAGAATGTACGTGTACGCCCATATTCTACGACAGGTGGGCATTACTAATTAAACTGTATAAATGTGAACTGTTTCCTTTGTTCAGTGAAGAGGTTATTCTGACCATTGTTCAGAGTACAGCTTCCCTTGTATACAAGTCAATTAAAGTAAAACTTTTCCCTTTGTGATACTGGTCTGAGTGTGTTAGTGCATTGGTATAGTGTTAAGTTTCGACACTACCAGCCCTAACCACTAACCCAGTCCTAACTACCAGCCCTAACCACTAACCCAGTCCTAACTACCAGCCCTAACCACTAACCCAGTCCTAACTACCAGCCCTAACCACTAACCCAGTCCTAACTACCAGCCCTAACCACTAACCCAGTCCTAACTACCAGCCCTAACCACTAACCCCTAATAACCAATAACCCTGAATCGTGCAGTGTCAATAGTCGTTGTGATGTCACCGATGACGCGGGGTGGCCGTGTTGCCAATAGTCATTGTGATGTCATCGATGATGCAGGTAGCTGTGCTTCCAATAGTCATTGTGATGTCATCGATGATGCAGGTGGTCGTGTTGCCATTGGTCATTGTGATGTCACCGATGACACGGGGTGGCCGTGTTGCCATTGGTCATTGTGATGTCACCGATGACACGGGGTGGCCGTGTTGCCAATAGTCGTTGTGATGTCATCGATGATGCAGGTGGCTGTGTTTCCAATAGTCATTGTGATGTCACCGATGACGCGGGGTAGCCTTGTTGCCAATAGTCGTTGTGATGTCACCGATGACGCGGTGTGGCCGTGTTGCCAATAGTCATTGCGATGTCATCGATGATGCAGGTGGACCTGTTGCCATTGGTCATTGTGATGTCATCGATGATGCAGGTGGCTGTGTTTCCAATAGTCGTTGTGATGTCATCGATGACGCAGGGTGGCCGTATTGCCAATAGTCATTGCGATGTCATCGATGATGCAGGTGGACCTGTTGCCATTGGTCATTGTGATGTCATCGATGATGCAGGTGGCCGTGTTGCCATTGGTCATTGTGATGTCACCGATGACACGGGGTGGCCGTGTTGCCATTGGTCATTGTGATGTCACCGATGACACGGGGTGGCCGTGTTGCCATTGGTCATTGTGATGTCACCGATGATGCAGGACATGTGCTGTGAACATTGCTGTCCAGGCAATTTTAATTTGTTTTTAGTAATTGTTTCCGTCCCTTTATTTTGAACAGTCATTTTGTTCTTACGTTCTGAAACTGTATTTGTTCCCTGATTGTTTATATTACCCTTATTCCTTACCTTGGTCTGACCGTTACTCTCATTTCCTATTTCTTTTTTCTCCAGACTTACGTTATCGTCCCCCGATCCCTCCCCCATCTTGCAGATAGGGCTATCGACAGTCGCTAATAAATCCAATAGGAAATTCAGGAGAAATGTCTTTACCCAAAGAGTGGTAAGAATGTGGAACTCGCTACCACAAGGAGCAGTTGAGGCAAATAGCAGAGATACAATTTAAGGGGAAGCTCGATAAACACATGAGGGAGAAGGAAATAGAAGGGTACAATGAAGTCGGGAGGGAGCAGGCTACTTCATTCAGGGGATCCTGGGCTTTAAAAATAAAGGCATGGAGTACAAAAGCCAGGAAGTTATGCCAAACCTTTATAAAACACTGGTTGGGCCTCAGCTGGAGTATTGTGTTCAATTCTGGGCACCACATTTTAGGAAGGATGTCAAGGGTTAGAGAGGGTGCAGAAGAGATTTACTAGAATGGTACCAGGGATGAGGGACTTCAGTTATGTGGAGAGACTGGAGAAGCTGGGATTGTTCTCCTTAGAATAGAGAAAGTTTAGGGGAAATTTGATAGAGGTGTTCAAAATCATGAATGGTTTTGACAGAGTAAATGAGCAGAAACTGTTTCCTGTGGCAGAAGGGTCGGTAACCAGAGGACACAGATTTAAGGTGATCGGCAAAGGAGCCAGAGGCGACATGAGGGAACATTTTTTTATGCAGCGAGTTGTTATGATCTGGAATGCGCTGCCTGAAAGGGCGGTGGAAGCAGATTCAGTAGGAACTTTCAAAAGGGAATTGGACAAATACTTGAAGGGAAAGAAATTACTGGGATATGAGGAAAGAGCGGGGGAATGGGAGTAATTGGACAGTTCTTTCAAAGAGCCGGCACAGGCACGATGGGCTGAACGGCCTCCTCCTGTGCTTCACCTACTATGATACTAGACTGGAGACTTAAACCTGTCGTTTCACTTCCAGTCAGGAACAGATCAGTTCTCTGATTTGACAGCACATTACTGTTGTCCTTCTTGACTCTAAACACTATTGTAAAGGAGCCTTCTGTTCCGTGCCTAGTAACTCTGGACCATGAAAGAGAGCGGCTGGGACACATTCCTTACACGCCTCAAGATTAACCCTGACGGTGACTTTGCTGTCAGTGAAGAGAGACGAGAAAGACCAAAGTGCCGTTTGCCCCTCTCAGTGTGGCCCTGAAGGACTGTGTCCAGGCTGAAGTTCTGTTCACACCGGACGATCCTCCCCCCAGATTGTCCTTTCTGAGCTCCAGTCAGGTGATGCTAAACACTCAGGTGGGAAAGACCAAAATCTACAACAAGATGTTTGAAACAAATCTGATTTATTTAACAGATATCCAGAATATTAAACTCCAGCCCAGTTATCGGGGTTATTAACATCAGCAGGAACAAACCCCAACTGTCAGAATGAACGTGGTTCAGTCCTGGATGTGATTAACAGCAACAATAGAATCATAGAAAGGTTGCAGCACAGAAGGAGGCCATTGGGCCCATCGAGTCTGGGCCAGCTCTCTGCAAGAGCAATCCAGCTAGTCCCACTCCCCCCGCCCTATCCCCGTAGCCCTGCAATTTTTTTCCTTTCAAGTACTTATCCAGTTCCCTTTTGAAGGCCATGATTGAATCTGCCTCCATCACACCCTCGGGCAGTGCATTCCAGATCCTAACCTCTCGCTGTGTAAAAAGTTTTTCCTCATGTCACCTTTGGTTCTTTTGCCAATCATTTTAAATCTATGTCCTCTGGTTCTTGACCCTTCCACCAATGGGAACAGTTTCTCTCTATCTACTCTGTCTGGACCCTTCATGATTTTGAATACCTCGATCAAATCTCCACTTAACCTTCCCTGTTCCAAGGAGAACAACCCCAGCTTCTCCAGTCTATCCACGTAATTAAAGTCCCTCATTCCTGGAATCATTCTAGTAAATCTCTTCTGCACTCTCTCTAAGGCCTTCACATCCTTCCTAAAGTGCGGTGCCCAGAACTGGACACAATACTCCAGTTGTGGCCGAACCAGTGTTTTATAAAGGTTCATCATGACTTCCTTGCTTTTGTACTCTATGCCTCTATTTATAAAGCCCAAGATCCCGTATGCTTTTTTAACCACTTTCTCAACCTGCCCTGCCACCTTCAACGATTTGTGCACATATACCCCCGGATCTCTCCGTTCCTGCATCCCTTTTAGAGTTGTATCCTCTAGTTTATATTGCCTCTCCTCGATCTTCCTACCGAAATGTATCACTTCGCATTTTTCTGCGTTAAATTTCATCTGCCACATGTCCGCCCATTCCACCAGCCTGTCTATGTCCTCTTGAAGTCTATCACTATCCTCCTCTCTGTTCACTACATTTCCAAGTTTCGTGTCATCTGCAAATTTTGAAATTGTGCCCTGAACACCCAAGTCCAAGTCATTAATATATATCAAGAAAAGCAGTGCTCCTAGTACCGACCCCTGGGGAACACCACTGTACACCTCCCTCCAGTCCGAGAAACAACCGTTCACCACTACTCTCTGTTTCCTGTCATTTAGTCAATTCTGTATCCATGTTGCTACTGCCCCCTTTATTCCATGGGCCACAATCTTGATGACAAGCCTACCATGCAGTACTTTATCAAATGCCTTTTGAAAGTCCATATACACCACATCAACTGCATTGCCCTCATCGACCCTCTCTGTTACCTCATCAAAAAACTCTATCAGGTTGGTTAAACACGATTTGCCTTTAACAAATCCGTGCTGGCTTTCCGTAATCAATCCACACTCGTCCAAGTGACTGTTAATTCTGTCCCAGATTATTATTTCTAAAAGTTTCCCCACCACCGAGGTTAAACTGACTGGCCTGTAGTTGCTGGGTTTATCCTTACACCCTTTTTTGAACAAGGGTGTAACATTTGCAATTCTCCAGTCCTCTGGTACCACCCCCGTATCTAAGGATGATTGGACGATTATGGCCAGTACCTCCGCAATTTCCACCCTTACTTCCCAGGATGCATCCCACAATAACAGCTGAATCCAACCCCTGCTGTCACATGTGAACTCGCTGGTGTCTCAGTAGGTTGGATGACCGAGTGAATCCCTTCTTACACTCAGTACAGGTGAACGGCCTCTCCCCAGTGTGAGTACGTTGGTGTTTTAGTAGATCATTTCTGCTTTTAAATCTCTTCTCACAGTCAGAGCATTTAAAAGGTCTCATGACAGAGTGAACTCGCTGGTGTGTCAGCAGGTGGGACGACCGAGCGAATCCCTTCCCACACTGAGTGCAGGTGAACGGCCTCTCCCCAGTGTGAACTCGCTGGTGTGTCAACAGGGTGGGTGACTGAGTGAATCCCTTCCCACACACGGAGCAGGTGAACGGCCTCTCCCCAGTGTGAGTGCGTTGGTGTTTCACCAAGTCATTTCTGCTTTTAAAGCCCTTCTCACAGTCAGAACATTTAAAAGGTCGCATGTCAGAGTGAACTCGCTGGTGTGACAGAAGGTTGGATAACTGAGTGAATCCCTTCCCACACACGGAGCAGGTGAACGGCCTCTCCCCAGTGTGAGCTCGCTGGTGTGTCAGGAGGCTGGATGACTGAGTGAATCCCTTCCCACACACGGAGCAGGTGAACGGCCTCTCCCCAGCGTGTGTGCGTTGGTGTGTCAGCAGTTCGTTTGTGCTTTTAAACCTCTTCGCACAGTCAGAGCATTTAAATGGTCTCTCATCGGTGTGAACTCGCTGGTGTGTCAGCAGGGTGGATACCTGAGTGAAGCTCTTCCCACACACGGGGCAGGAGAACGGCCTCTCCCCAGTGTGAACTCGCTGGTGTGTCAGGAGGCTGGATGACTGAGTGAATTCCTTCCCACACACGGAGCAGGAGAACGGTCTCTCCCCAGTGTGAACTCGCTGGTGTGTCAGCAGGTGGGATGAAACAGTGAATCCCTTCCCACACACGGGGCAGGTGAACGGCCTCTCCCCAGTGTGAGTGCGATGATGAATTTCCAGCTCAGACGGGTAATTGAATCCCTTCCCACAGTCCCCACATTTCCACGGTTTCTCCGTGGTCCGGGTGTCCTTGTCTCTCTCCAGGTTGGACGATCAGTTGAAGCCTCGTCCACACACAGAACACGTGGACGGTTTCTCCCCGCTGTGAATGGTGTGATGTTTTTTCAGGCTGTGCAACTGGTTAAAGCTCTTTCCACAGTCAGTGCACTGGAACACTCTGACTCGGGTGTGTGTGTCTCGGTGATTTTCCACTCACACTGATGTTTGAAATCTTCTCCCACAGACAGAACAGACAAACATTTCTCCTTCCACATTCAAAGGCCGATGATATTCAGGTCCTGATGAATCGAGTGACTCTGTCAGATCTTAACATGATGTTTGGTTTGAGTTTCTCGTCTGCAAATCCTCCCCTTCTAATACCCTGGAAAAGGAGTTTACAAAAGTCATCACTGTAAATACAGGATAGAAATTCAGAACAGACAATTCTTGTGTCTGTGGAACATTCTTTCCTCTCTTGCTCCCTCAAAGCTGTAAATCCCCGTCCCACACACTCTCCCTCCTTCCTGTGCTGAAATCCAAATCCATCCCACCATCTCCAATATTTCTTCCCTCCACTCCCAATTTTCTCCCTCCCTCTCCTCTGGTTCAGTTCCACACCCACTGTGGGCAGAGTGAGAATAAAATAAATGAAGCAATGATTTTCTCTCAAGATTCTGAGGGGACTCGATAGTGTAGATGCTGAGAGGATGTTACCCCTCATGGGGGAATCTAAAACTAGGGGGCATAGTCTCAGAATAAGGGGTCGCCCGTTTAAGACGGAAATGAGGAGGAATTTCTTCTCCCAGAGGGTCGTGAATCTTTGGAATTCTTTACCCCAAAATGCTGTGGAGGCTGAGTCATTGAACACATTCAAGGCTGAGTTAGACAAATTTTTGATCAGCAAGGGAGTCAAAGGATATGGGGAAAGGGCGGGAAAGTGGAGTTGAGGTAAAAATCAGATCAGCCATGATCTCATTAAATGGCGGAGCAGGCTCGAGGGGCCGAATGGCCTACTCCTGCTCCTATCTCTTATAATCTTATGGTCCCGGTCACTGGGACCCTGGAGCCCCGCCCACTCTTTGTTCCCAGTCACTGGGACCCTGAAGCCCCACCCACTCTTTGTTCCCGGTCACTGGGACCCTGAAACCCCGCCCACTCTTTGTTCCCGGTCACTGGGACCCTGAAACCCCGCCCACTCTTTGTTCCTGGTCACTGGGACCCTGAAGCCCCGCCCACTCTTTGTTCCCGGTCACTGGGACCCTGAAACCCCGCCCACTCTTTGTTCCCGGTCACTGGGACCCTGGAGCCCCGCCCACTCTTTGTTCCCGGTCACTGGGACCCTGGAGCCCCGCCCACTCTTTGTTCCCAGTTACTGGGACCCTGAAGCCCCGCCCACTCTTTGTTCCCGGTCACTGGGACCCTGAAGCCCCGCCCACTCTTTGTTCCCGGTCACTGGGACCCTGGAGCCCCGCCCACTCTTTGTTCCCAGTCACTGGGACCCTGAAGCCCCGCCCACTCTTTGTTCACAGTCACTGGGACCCTGAAGCCCCGCCCACTCTTTGTTCACAGTCACTGGGACCCTGAAGCCCCGCCCACTCTTTGTTCCCGGTCACTGGGACCCTGAAGCCCCGCCCACTCTTTGTTCACAGTCACTGGGACCCTGAAGCCCCGCCCACTCTTTGTTCACAGTCACTGGGACCCTGAAGCCCCGCCCACTCTTTGTTCTGTCACTGGGACCCTGAAGCCCCGCCCACTCTTTGTTCACAGTCACTGGGACCCTGAAGCCCCGCCCACTCTTTGTTCCTGGTCACTGGGACCCTGAAGCCCCGCCCACTCTTTGTTCACAGTCACTGGGACCCTGAAGCCCCGCCCACTCTTTGTTCCCGGTCACTGGGACCCTGAAGCCCCGCCCACTCTTTGTTCCCGGTCACTGGGACCCTGGAGCCCCGCCCACTCTTTGTTCCCAGTCACTGGGACCCTGAAGCCCCGCCCACTCTTTGTTCCCGGTCACTGGGACCCTGAAGCCCCGCCCACTTTGTTCCCGGTCACTGGGACCCTGAAGCCCCGCCCACTCTTTGTTCCCGGTCACTGGGACCCTGAAGCCCCGCCCACTCTTTGTTCCCGGTCACTGGGACCCTGAAGCCCCGCCCACTCTTCGTTCCCGGTCACTGGGACCCTGAAGCCCCGCCCACTCTTCGTTCACAGTCACTGGGACCCTGAAGCCCCGCCCACTTTGTTCCCGGTCACTGGGACCCTGAAGCCCCGCCCACTCTTTGTTCCTGGTCACTGGGACCCTGAAGCCCCGCCCACTCTTTGTTCCCGGTCACTGGGACCCTGAAGCCCCGCCCACTCTTTGTTCCCGGTCACTGGGACCCTGAAGCCCCGCCCACTCTTTGTTCACAGTCACTGGGACCCTGAAGCCCCGCCCACTCTTTGTTCACTGTCACTGGGACCCTGAAGCCCCGCCCACTCTTTGTTCACTGTCACTGGGACCCTGAAGCCCCGCCCACTTTGTTCCCGGTCACTGGGACCCTGAAGCCCCGCCCACTCTTTGTTCCTGGTCACTGGGACCCTGAAGCCCCGCCCACTCTTTGTTCCCGGTCACTGGGACCCTGAAGCCCCGCCCACTCTTTGTTCACTGTCAATGGGACCCTGAAGCCCCGCCCACTCTTTGTTCCTGGTCACTGGGACCCTGAAGCCCCGCCCACTCTTTGTTCCCGGTCACTGGGACCCTGAAGCCCCGCCCACTCTTTGTTCACTGTCACTGGGACCCTGAAGCCCCGCCCACTCTTTGTTCACAGTCACTGGGACCCTGAAGCCCCGCCCACTCTTTGTTCCCGGTCACTGGGACCCTGAAGCCCCGCCCACTCTTTGTTCCCGGTCACTGGGACCCTGAAGCCCCGCCCACTCTTTGTTCACTGTCACTGGGACCCTGAAGCCCCGCCCACTCTTTGTTCACAGTCACTGGGACCCTGAAGCCCCGCCCACTTTGTTCCCGGTCACTGGGACCCTGAAGCCCCGCCCACTCTTTGTTCCTGGTCACTGGGACCCTGAAGCCCCGCTCACTCTTTGTTCCCGGTCACTGGGACCCTGAAGCCCCGCCCACTCTTTGTTCACTGTCAATGGGACCCTGAAGCCCCGCCCACTCTTTGTTCCTGGTCACTGGGACCCTGAAGCCCCGCCCACTCTTTGTTCCCGGTCACTGGGACCCTGAAGCCCCGCCCACTCTTTGTTCCCGGTCACTGGGACCCTGAAGCCCCGCCCACTCTTTGTTCACTGTCACTGGGACCCTGAAGCCCCGCCCACTCTTTGTTCACAGTCACTGGAACCCTGAAGCCCCGCCCACTCTTTGTTCCCGGTCACTGGGACCCTGAAGCCCCGCCCACTCTTTGTTCCCGGTCACTGGGACCCTGAAGCCCCGCCCACTCTTTGTTCCCAGTCACTGGGACCCTGAAGCCCCGCCCACTCTTTGTTCCTGGTCACTGGGACCCTGAAGCCCCGCCCACTCTTTGTTCCCGCTCACTGGGACCCTGAAGCCCCGCCCACTCTTTGTTCACTGTCAATGGGACCCTGAAGCCCCGCCCACTCTTTGTTCCTGGTCACTGGGACCCTGAAGCCCCGCCCACTCTTTGTTCCTGGTCACTGGGACCCTGAAGCCCCGCCCACTGTTCACAGTCACTGGGACCCTGAAGCCTCGCCCACTCTTTGTTCCCGGTCACTGGGACCCTGAAGCCCCGCCCACTCTTTGTTCACTGTCACTGGGACCCTGAAGCCCCGCCCACTCTTTGTTCACAGTCACTGGGACCCTGAAGCCCCGCCCACTCTTTGTTCCCGGTCACTGGGACCCTGAAGCCCCGCCCACTCTTTGTTCCCGGTCACTGGGACACTGAAGCCCCGCCCACTCTTTGTTCCCGGTCACAGGGACCCTGAAGCCCCGCCCACTCTTTGTTCCCGGTCACTGGGACCCTGAAGCCCCGCCCACGCTTTGTTCCCGGTCACTGGGACCCTGAAGCCCCGCCCACTCTTTGTTCCCGGTCACTGGGACCCTGAAGCCCCGCCCACTCTTTGTTCCTGGTCACTGGGACCCTGAAGCCCCGCCCACTCTTTGTTCCCGCTCACTGGGACCCTGAAGCCCCGCCCACTCTTTGTTCACTGTCAATGGGACCCTGAAGCCCCGCCCACTCTTTGTTCCTGGTCACTGGGACCCTGAAGCCCCGCCCACTCTTTGTTCCCGGTCACTGGGACCCTGAAGCCCCGCCCACTCTTTGTTCACTGTCACTGGGACCCTGAAGCCCCGCCCACTCTTTGTTCACAGTCACTGGGACCCTGAAGCCCCGCCCACTCTTTGTTCCCGGTCACTGGGACCCTGAAGCCCCGCCCACTCTTTGTTCCTGGTCACTGGGACCCTGAAGCCCCGCCCACTCTTTGTTCCCGGTCACTGGGACCCTGAAGCCCCGCCCACTCTTTGTTCCCGGTCACTGGGACCCTGAAGCCCCGCCCACTCTTTGTTCACTGTCAATGGGACCCTGAAGCCCCGCCCACGCTTTGTTCCCGGTCACTGGGACCCTGAAGCCCCGCCCACTCTTTGTTCCCGGTCACTGGGACCCTGAAGCCCCGCCCACTCTTTGTTCCTGGTCACTGGGACCCTGAAGCCCCGCCCACTCTTTGTTCCTGGTCACTGGGACCCTGAAGCCCCGCCCACTCTTTGTTCCCGGTCACTGGGACCCTGAAGCCCCGCCCACTCTTTGTTCACTGTCACTGGGACCCTGAAGCCCCGCCCACTCTTTGTTCACAGTCACTGGGACCCTGAAGCCCCGCCCACTCTTTGTTCCCGGTCACTGGGACCCTGAAGCCCCGCCCACTCTTTGTTCACTGTCACTGGGACCCTGAAGCCCCGCCCACTCTTTGTTCCCAGTCACTGGGACCCTGAAGCCCCGCCCACTCTTTGTTCCCGGTCACTGGGACCCTGAAGCCCCGCCCACTCTTTGTTCCCGGTCACTGGGACCCTGAAGCCCCGCCCACTCTTTGTTCACTGTCAATGGGACCCTGAAGCCCCGCCCACTCTTTGTTCCTGGTCACTGGGACCCTGAAGCCCCGCCCACTCTTTGTTCCCGGTCACTGGGACCCTGAAGCCCCGCCCACTCTTTGTTCCTGGTCACTGGGACCCTGAAGCCCCGCCCACTCTTTGTTCCCGGTCACTGGGACCCTGAAGCCCCGCCCACTCTTTGTTCCCGGTCACTGGGACCCTGAAGCCCCGCCCACTCTTTGTTCCCGGTCACTGGGACCCTGAAGCCCCGCCCACTCTTTGTTCCCGGTCACTGGGACCCTGAAGCCCCGCCCACTCTTTGTTCCCGGTCACTGGGACCCTGAAGCCCCGCCCACTCTTTGTTCCCGGTCACTGGGACCCTGAAGCCCCGCCCACTCTTTGTTCCCGGTCACTGGGACCCTGAAGCCCCGCCCACTCTTTGTTCACGATCACTGGGACCCTGAAGCCCCGCCCACTCTTTGTTCCTGGTCACTGGGACCCTGAAGCCCCGCCCACTCTTTGTTCCCGGTCACTGGGACCCTGAAGCCCCGCCCACTCTTTGTTCCCGGTCACTGGGACCCTGAAGCCCCGCCCACTCTTTGTTCCCGGTCACTGGGACCCTGAAGCCCCGCCCACTCTTTGTTCCCGGTCACTGGGACCCTGAAGCCCCGCCCACTCTTTGTTCCCCGTCACTGGGACCCTGAAGCCCCGCCCACTCTTTGTTCCCCGTCACTGGGACCCTGAAGCCCCGCCCACTCTTTGTTCCCCGTCACTGGGACCCTGAAGCCCCGCCCACTCTTTGTTCCCGGTCACTGGGACCCTGAAGCCCCGCCCACTCTTTGTTCCCTGTCACTGGGACCCTGAAGCCCCGCCCACTCTTTGTTCCCGGTCACTGGGACCCTGAAGCCCCGCCCACTCTTTGTTCCCGGTCACTGGGACCCTGAAGCCCCGCCCACTCTTTGTTCACTGTCACTGGGACCCTGAAGCCCCGCCCACTCTTTGTTCCCGGTCACTGGGACCCTGAAGCCCCGCCCACTCTTTGTTCCCGGTCACTGGGACCCTGAAGCCCCGCCCACTCTTTGTTCCCGGTCACTGGGACCCTGAAGCCCCGCCCACTCTTTGTTCCCGGTCACTGGGACACTGAAGCCCCGCCCACTCTTTGTTCCCGGTCACAGGGACCCTGAAGCCCCGCCCACTCTTTGTTCACTGTCACTGGGACCCTGAAGCCCCGCCCACTCTTTGTTCCCGGTCACTGGGACCCTGAAGCCCCGCCCACTCTTTGTTCCCGGTCACTGGGACCCTGAAGCCCCGCCCACTCTTTGTTCCCGGTCACTGGGACCCTGAAGCCCCGCCCACTCTTTGTTCCCCGTCACTGGGACCCTGAAGCCCCGCCCACTCTTTGTTCCCCGTCACTGGGACCCTGAAGCCCCGCCCACTCTTTGTTCCCGGTCACTGGGACCCTGAAGCCCCGCCCACTCTTTGTTCCCTGTCACTGGGACCCTGAAGCCCCGCCCACTCTTTGTTCCCGGTCACTGGGACCCTGAAGCCCCGCCCACTCTTTGTTCCCGGTCACTGGGACCCTGAAGCCCCGCCCACTCTTTGTTCCCGGTCACTGGGACCCTGAAGCCCCGCCCACTCTTTGTTCCCGGTCACTGGGACCCTGAAGCCCCGCCCACTCTTTGTTCCCGGTCACTGGGACCCTGAAGCCCCGCCCACTCGGTTGTTGTTCCAAGATGTTCACGCATGCGCCGTCACCCCGCGCTAACTTCCTCTAGCAAGATGGCGGCCAGTTACGCCCCGCACCCGGGTCTGTCACCGAGGTGCAAACACGGGACCTGCGGGCTCTTGTTCGGGGCCTTCGGCCGACACCAGGCGTTTATGAAGCTTCTCTGCCCACCCGCAGGTCTAATTCCTCCCCAGCTCCCTCCTTCTCCTACCGGCCTCCGACCCGCGCGTTCCGCCTCAGCCTGTCGCCACCACTCACACTGCGCATGCTCAGAGCACAGCGCTGTCCGGCGCCTGCGCACTAGGCTCCTGTAGTGATTGATAGGGCGCATTCTGCCGCGCGGGGGCTTCTGGGTAAATGCACCGTCATTGAAAGCCCGAAATGGTGAAAAAAAATGTTTTTTTTTTAATCATCCCATCGAGATTGGGGCCGGAGGGGCAATAAATAAAATAAATGGATAAATTATGCAAAATCCCGAGTGCCCGGGCCCTCCGCCAGGGGGAGAAGTAAACTGGCCGCCACTTTTCCTGCAACCGCGTATCTCAGGCCCGCCCCGCCCAGTCTGGTTTATTTGCTAAATGTTCTCTCATCGAGTTCAGGCCTGTCATTCTCGGAGAAACTTACGAAGTCTCATTTTTTTCTGTGTCCTACCCGAGAGCTAATTCGTGGATTTAATAAGCAACAAGTTTTCTTTTAAAGTTGGAAAGGGGTGAAAAATGCCACTCGCGATGCCTCAAAACACACGGGACCCCTTACATTAAGATACCAAATCCAGGAACCACTTACATTAAGATACCAAATCCAGGAACCACTTACATTAAAGACACCAAATCCAGGAACCATTTACATTAAAGACACCAAATCCAGGAACCACTTACATTAAAGACACCAAATCCAGGGACCCCTTACATTAAAGACACCAAATCCAGGAACCACTTACATTAAAGACACCAAATCCAGGGACCCCTTACATTAAAGACACCAAATCCAGGGAGCACTTACATTAAAGACACCAAATCCAGGGACCCCTTACATTAAAGACACCAAATCCAGGGACCCCTTACATTAAGATACCAAATCCAGGAACCACTTACATTAAAGACACCAAATCCAGGGACCCCTTACATTAAAGACACCAAATCCAGGGAGCACTTACATTAAAGACACCAAATCCAGGGAGCACTTACATTAAAGACACCAAATCCAGGGACCCCTTACATTAAAGACACCAAATCCAGGGACCCCTTACATTAAGATACCAAATCCAGGAACCACTTACATTAAAGACACCAAATCCAGGGACCCCTTACATTAAAGACACCAAATCCAGGGAGCACTTACATTAAAGACACCAAATCCAGGGACCCCTTACATTAAAGACACCAAATCCAGGGACCCCTTACATTAAGATACCAAATCCAGGAACCACTTACATTAAAGACACCAAATCCAGGGACCCCTTACATTAAAGACACCAAATCCAGGAACCACTTACATTAAAGACACCAAATCCAGGAACCACTTACATTAAAGACACCAAATCCAGGAACCACTTACATTAAAGACACCAAATCCAGGGACCACTTACATTAAAGACACCAAATCCAGGGACCACTTACATTAAAGACACCAAATCCAGGGACCACTTACACTGAGACACCAAATCCAGGGACCACTTACACTGAGACACCAAATCCAGGGACCACTTACACTGAGACACCAAATCCAGGGACCACTTACATTGTGACATTCTTTTGAATTGATTTTGCACCCTATCCATCCTTTATATAATATGGAGAACAGAACTGTGCAAGTGTGGTTCTATACAAGATTAACATAACTTCTCTGCTTTTCAATTTTATTTCTCTAGAAATGAACCCTTTGCTTTTTTATGGCCTTATTAACCTCTGTCTCTACTTTTAGTGATTTGTGTATCTGTACCCCCAGATCCCTCTGCTCCTCCATCCCATTTAGACTCTTATTATCCAAGCAATGTGTGGCCTCCTTATTCTTCCCACCAAAATGCACCACCTCACACCTATATTGAAATTCATTTGCCAATTACACGCCCATTCTGCAAGTTTATTAATGTCTTCTTGCATTTTGTTGCAGTCTTCATCAGTATTAACTATACCCCCCAATTTATGTCGTCCATAAATTTTGAAGTTGTACTTCCTATTCCCAAGTCCAAATCGTTTATGTAAATTGTGAGCAAGAGTGGTCCCAGCACCGATCCCTGTGGAACACCACTTCCCACCTTTTGCCAGTCTGAGTAGCTTCCCTTAACCCCGACTCTTAGAACAGTGATCAAGAGAAACTTCTTTGCACAGGGAGTTTTGAGTCTGTGGAATTCACTTCCAGGGTTAGTGTTTGGGGCACACAGTTCTGTAATGACAAGTTCTCCTCATGTTTTTATCCAAGACAGGCCTCAGCCCAGTCATTTACTCCAAATGTTGGTGCAATAGTTCAAGCTAAGAGGTGCCAGGTATCGGGAGCAGCAGTAGCAATAAATAAAATCTAAATATAAGTAAGCACCAATATAGTTCATCTTCATCTATTTCTAGTTTAATAACTTGTGCTGAATGTAGCCCAGGCCAAGTGCCAGGATATCGAATCAGGCTCACCATAGAAAATGAGTTTGACCCCTGAGATAGACAATGTGAACCGGATTACCCTCATCCATTAACCCAGTAACTTCTTCAAAAAACTCAAGCAAGTTTGTGAGACACGACCTTCTTTCCCAGAAGCCGTGTTGAGTATCTCTAATGGCCCCTTCTCTTTCCCCGAGATCATAAACAGCATCTCTTAGGATCCCTTCAAGCATCTTCCCTCTGATCGATGTCACACTGATGGGCCTGTCATTCCCTGGCTCTGATTTGTCCCCTTCTTTGAAAATGGGAACAACGTGAGTTACCTTCCAATCTCAGGGGACAATCCCTGACTCTATTGATATAAAAACAGGAGAAGCTTAGCAAGTGAGGCAGCATCTGTGGAGAAAGAAACAGAGTGAACGTTTCAGGCCGACGACCTTTCGTCAGAACTGGAAGATGTTAAGGAGTTAAAGTTTTTAAGCAAGTGCAGGGCCAGGGAAAGAGGGGAGGGGAGGGAAGAACAAAAGGGGAGGTCTGTGATAGGGTGGAGGGCAGGAGTGATTAAATGACAAAAGGGGATGAGAAATGCAGATGGGTCAGGGAGCGTCTGTAAATGAAGCAGAAAAAGGTGACAGGTCAGGGAGAGCCCATCAGCAGAGCTGGGATATATTGCAGATGGATATCTTACAGGGTGGTGGAATGTGGGGAGAGAGAACATACACAACGATAGGAAAACAACAAACTGTAAAGAGATTGGGTGGAGAACAGGAGGTGGCTAAATGACAGAGGTTATCAACAAAGGACAAAAGGAGGGACGATGGGAGAAAGTAGAGAAATAAAAGACATAAAAGACCCAGAGGATGTGAGAATAGTTAAAGCAGGTTAGCTCAGCTGGAGATGTTGGAGGCTGCATTTATTAATGATTAAATGTTTTATCTATTCCTCAAAATCAATGAGGCTCTTGAAACCTTAAGGTCAAGATTCAAAGATTTATTAAGTGCTACTTAAAACCACACACTGGGCGATTGTGACTGGGGACTCTAACACGATACAGTTCAGAGCTCAGTATTTAGATTGATCAAACCCTTAAAATCCAAATTCCCATTGCAATTCATAAACCTCTCTCTCACCCCTGATAATGTGACCATCAGCATGTTTTCACATGACATCATGATATCAAAAGTCAAAGACAACTCCAGATAGGAGAAACTAATGGGAACCGAGAACGTTATAATAATTCAATTAATAAACTGAATTCCTCACCAATTAGTTATTTTCCTTGGAGCTTGAGCACAGAGGTTGGTAAAGACAGAAAGTGAACGTCCAACACTGTGAATTGCTAACAGAGTGAGGACTTTCAACTGGTGAGTGTGGGAATGAGGTGCAGAGGGGGAAGGAGGTGCTGAGTGATTTTAAACCAAGGGATTATAAACTAATCTATCAACTTTTAAAAACTTTTAAACCTTAAAAACACATAAAATTAAAACAAAGACTAAGTAACTACTAATTTGAAATCAAGCTAAATCCAACTACTAAATATAAGCTAGATCTCAAGTGATTCTTTTAGTCTTAGAAATAAGCTACTGATTAGATAAATAAAAACTAGAAATGGCAGTATAGGCTGTGTGTCGGGACTGTAATATGTGGGAATTTGTGGACAGCGAGACTGTCCCGGATTGCCATATTTGCAGTAAATGTCTTTGGCTTGAGACATTCCAGCTCAGAGTCTTTGAGCTGGAGTCCGACACATAAGGGAGAGGGGGGTAGAGAAGGAGGTCCCACAGACACTGGTCCTATCCAACAGGTATGAGGTACTTGATATCTTTGTGGATAAGGATAAAGCGGAGGATGCCCAGAATGCTAACCATAGAACCATGGAGCATGAGGCAGTCCAAGGGGGGGAGGTTCAGAATAGAAAGATTGTAGTCATAGGGGATTCTATATTCAGGGGGATAGATAGTGCCCTCAGCAGTCGCAATCAAGAATCCAGGAGGATGTGTTGCCTACCTGGTGCAAGGAGCAACTGGAGAGGAATTTGGAAAGGGAGGGGGGAGGATCCAGTTATTGTGATCCATGTCGGCAGCAATGACATGAGGAGGAACAAGGAGGAGATCCTGCGAAGGGAGTATCAGAAACTAGGGACTAAATTAAAAAGCAGGACCTCATGGGTGGTAATCTCGCAATTACGACCCGAAGCCTCGTGCTAATTGGCATCGGGGATGGACAGATCAGAAAGGTGAATGTGTGGCTGAAAGAGTGGTATGGGAAGGAAGGGTTTCATTTCATGGGATAGTGGAACCAGTACTGGGGCAGGAAGGAGCTGTACCGGTGGGACTGGCTCTACCTGGGCTGGAATGGGAGCAGAGTCTGAGCAGAGAGGATAGATAGGGTGGTGGAGAGGGCTTTAAACTAGCGAGATGGGTGGAGAGATGTAGTAACAATACCAAAAGCTTAAAGATAGAAGAAACAGGAGATGAGTGTAAAGGTCGGACCAGAGTAAGGATGAGAGGAATAAATACAGTTATAAAACAGAAGTTAAAAGAACTGTTAAAAATAAGGTAAAAGAAACAACTGTTAAAGATGATTTAATCTGCCTGGACAGCAATGTAAACAGCGCCCAAAATAAAACGGGGCAACTGGAGGTAATAATCCATAGTGAGGAACCAGATGTAGTAGGAATAACTGAAACATGGCTACAGAAAGGACAGGATCGGCAACTAAATATTGCAGGTTATAACATAATCAGAAAGGATAGGGAAGGAGGAAGGGGGTGGAGTAGCTGTTCTAATTAAAGATAACATATTGGCAGGAGAATAACTAATAGAAGGACAGACGGAGAATCCATATGGATTGAAATAAAAGATGAGAAGGGATCGATCACGCTAATCGAGGTATACGACAGACCACCGAATAGTGGAAAGGAGGTGGAGGAAGAAATATGTGAAATGAGTAAAGGACATAGAATAATAATCAGGGGAGATTTTAACTATCCCCAAATAAACTCGGGAGAAGAGGTAGGGAAAGGGGTAGAGGGAATGGAGTTTTTACAATGTGTCCAGGACTCCTTTCTTACCCAGTATGTAAAAAGCCGAACGAGACAGGAAGCACTGCTGGATCGACCAATGGGAAATAAACCAGATAAGAGAAGGAAGCGTAGGGGAACATCTAGGCAATAGCGATCACAACATAATAAGGTTGAAGATGAAGTTCGAGAAGGACAAAAGTAAGGCAAAGACCAAAGTAATAAATTGGAAAAAAGATGATTTTCAGGGGATGAGAATAGAACGAGGGAAAATAAACTGGAAAAATTTACAGACAAACAAACTCCCTCCTCACCCCTCCTAAGCTGTAAATCCCTCGTCCCACACACTCTCCCTCCTCGCCCCTCCTAAGCTGTAAATCCCTCGTCCCTCACACTCTCGCTCCTCGCCCCTCCTAAGTTGTAAATCCCCCGTCCCTCACACTCTCCCTCCTTGCCCCTCCAAAGCTGTAAATCCCTCGTCCCACACACTCTCCCTCCACGCCCCTCCTAAGTTGTAAATCCCTCGTCCCTCACACTCTCCCTCCTCTCCCCTCCTAAGATGTAAATCCCTCGTCCCTCACACTCTCCCTCCTTGCCCCTCCAAAGATGTAAAACCCTCGTCCCACACACTCTCCCTCCTCGCCCCTCCTAAGTTGTAAATCCCTCGTCCCACACACTATCCCTCCTCGCCCCTCCTAAGATGTAAATCCCTCGTCCCACACACTCTCCCTCCTCGCCCCTCCTAAGATGTAAATCCCTCGTCCCTCACACTCTCCCTCCTCGCCCCACCAAAGTTGTAAATCCCTCGTCCCACACACTCTCCCACCTCACCCCTCCTAAGCTGTAAATCCCCCGTCCCACACACTCTCCCTCCTCGCCCCTCCTAAGATGTAAATCCCTCGTCCCTCACACTCTCCCTCCTCACGCCTCCAAAGTTGTAAATCCCCCGTCCCACACACTCTCCCTCCTCGCCCCTCCTAAGCTGTAAATCCCTCGTCCCACACACTCTCCCTCCTCGCCCCTCCGAAGATGTAAATCCCTCGTCCCACACACTCTCCCTCCTCGCCCCTCCGAAGATGTAAATCCCTCGTCCCTCACACTCTCCCTCCTCGCCCCTCCGAAGATGTAAATCCCTCGTCCCTCACACTCTCCCTCCTCGCCCCTCCGAAGATGTAAATCCCTCGTCCCTCACACTCTCCCTCCTCGCCCCTCCTAAGATGTAAATCCCTCGTCCCACACACTCTCCCTCCTCGCCCCTCCGAAGATGTAAATCCCTCGTCCCTCACACTCTCCCTCCTCGCCCCTCCGAAGATGTAAATCCCTCGTCCCTCACACTCTCCCTCCTCGCCCCTCCTAAGATGTAAATCCCTCGTCCCTCACACTCTCCCTCCTCGCCCCTCCTAAGATGTAAATCCCTCGTCCCACACACTCTCCCTCCTCGCCCCTCCTAAGATGTAAATCCCTCGTCCCACACACTCTCCCTCCTCGCCCCTCCGAAGATGTAAATCCCTCGTCCCTCACACTCTCCCTCCTCGCCCCTCCTAAGATGTAAATCCCTCGTCCCACACACTCTCCCTCCTCACGCCTCCTAAGCTGTAAATCCCTCGTCCCTCACACTCTCCCTCCACACCCCTCCTAAGATATAAATCCCTCGTCCCTCACACTCTCCCTCCTCGCCCCTCCTAACCTGTAAATCCCTCGTCCCACACACTCTCCCTCCTCACCCCTCCTAAGATGTAAATCCCTCGTCCCACACACTCTCCCTCCTCGCCCCTCCTAAGATGTAAATCCCTCGTCCCTCACACTCTCCCTCCTCACCCCTCCTAAGATGTAAATCCCTCGTCCCACACACTCTCCCTCCTCGCCCCTCCTAAGATGTAAATCCCTCGTCCCTCACACTATCCCTCCTCGCCCCTCCTAAGATGTAAATCTCTCGTCCCTCACACTCTCCCTCCACACCCCTCCTAAGATATAAATCCCTCGTCCCTCACACTCTCCCTCCTCGCCCCTCCTAACCTGTAAATCCCTCGTCCCACACACTCTCCCTCCTCACCCCTCCTAAGATGTAAATCCCTCATCCCTCACACTCTCCCTCCTCACCCCTCCTAAGATGTAAATCCCTCATCCCTCACACTATCCCTCCTCGCCCCTCCTAAGATGTAAATCCCTCGTCCCACACACTCTCCCTCCTCACCCCTCCTAAGATGTAAATCCCTCGTCCCTCACACTCTCCCTCCACACCCCTCCTAAGATGTAAATCCCTCGTCCCTCACACTCTCCCTCCTCGCCCCTCCTAACCTGTAAATCCCTCGTCCCACACACTCTCCCTCCTCACCCCTCCTAAGATGTAAATCCCTCGTCCCTCACACTCTCCCTCCTCGCCCCTCCTAAGATGTAAATCCCTCGTCCCTCACACTCTCCCTCCACACCCCTCCTAAGATGTAAATCCCTCGTCCCTCACACTCTCCCTCCTCGCCCCTCCTAACCTGTAAATCCCTCATCCCACACACTCTCCCTCCTCGCCCCTCCTAAGATGTAAATCCCTCGTCCCTCACACTCTCCCTCCACACCCCTCCTAAGATGTAAATCCCTCGTCCCTCACACTCTCCCTCCTTTTCCCTCCTAAGCTGTAAATCCCTCGTCCCTCACACTCTCCCTCCTCACCCCTCCTAAGATGTAAATCCCTCGTCCCTCACACTCTCCCTCCTTTTCCCTCCTAAGATGTAAATCCCCCGTCCCACACACTCTCCCTCCTCACCCCTCCTAAGCTGTAAATCCCTCGTCCCACACACTCTCCCTCCTCGCCCCTCCTAAGATGTAAATCCCTCGTCCCTCACACTCTCCCTCCACACCCCTCCTAAGATGTAAATCCCTCGTCCCTCACACTCTCCCTCCTCGCCCCTCCTAACCTGTAAATCCCTCGTCCCACACACTCTCCCTCCTCACCCCTCCTAAGATGTAAATCCCTCGTCCCTCACACTCTCCCTCCTCGCCCCTCCTAAGATGTAAATCCCTCGTCCCTCACACTCTCCCTCCACACCCCTCCTAAGATGTAAATCCCTCGTCCCTCACACTCTCCCTCCTCACCCCTCCTAACCTGTAAATCCCTCGTCCCACACACTCTCCCTCCTCGCCCCTCCTAACCTGTAAATCCCTCGTCCCTCACACTCTCCCTCCTCACCCCTCCTAAGATGTAAATCCCTCGTCCCTCACACTCTCCCTCCTCGCCCCTCCTAAGATGTAAATCCCTCGTCCCTCACACTATCCCTCCTCGCCCCTCCTAAGATGTAAATCCCTCGTCCCTCACACTCTCCCTCCTCACCCCTCCTAAGTTGTAAATCCCCCATCCCTCACACTCTCCCTCCTCGCCCCTCCTAAGCTGTAAATTCCCCGTCCCATACACTCTCCCTCCTTGCCACATCCTTGCTGTTTTTACATAGAATATGCAGCACAGAAACTGGCCATTCGGCCCAACTGGTCTATGCTGGTGTTTATGCTCCACATGAGCCTCCTCCCTCCCTACTTCATCTAACCCTATCAGCATATCCTTCATTTCCTTTCTCACTCATGTTTATCGAGCTTCCCCTTCAATGTTTGTATGCTAATCTCAATCTTCTCTTTTCTCGAGAAAAGAGCCCCAGCCTGTTTAATCTTTCCTGATAGGTATAATCTCTCAGTTCTAGTATCATCCGAGTAAATCTTTTTTGCACCTTCTCCAGTGCCTCTATATCCTTTTTATAATATGGTGACTAGAACTGTTCACAGTACTTCAAGTGTGGTCTAACCAAGGTATATGGAGACCAGAACTGTGCACAGTACTCCAAATGTGGTCTAACCAAGGTATATGGAGACCAGAACTGTGCACAGTACTCCAAGTGTGGTCTAACCAAGGTATATGGAGACCAGAACTGTGCACAGTGCTCCAAGTGTGGTCTAACCAAGGTATATGGAGACCAGAACTGTGCACAGTACTCCAAGTGTGGTCTAACCAAGGTATATGGAGACCAGAACTGTGCACAGTACTCCAAGTGTGGTCTTACCAAGGTATATGGAGACCAGAACTGTGCACAGTACTCCAAGTGTGGTCTAACCAAGGTATATGGAAACCAGAACTGTGCACAGTACTCCAAGTGTGGTCTAACTCAGGTATATGGAGACCAGAACTGTGCACAGTACTCCAAGTGTGGTCTAACTAAGGTATATGGAGACCAGAACTGTGCACAGTGCTCCAAGTGTGGTCTAACCAAGGTATATGGAGACCAGAACTGTGCACAGTGCTCCAAGTGTGGTCTAACTAAGGTATATGGAGACCAGAACTGTGCACAGTACTCCAAATGTGGTCTAACCAAGGTGTATGGAGACCAGAACTGTGCACAGTGCTCCAAGTGTGGTCTAACCAAGGTATATGGAGACCAGAACTGTGCACAGTACTCCAAGTGTGGTCTAACAAAGGTATATGGAGACCAGAACTGTGCACAGTGCTCCAAGTGTGATCTAACCAAGGTATATGGAGACCAGAACTGTGCACAGTGCTCCAAGTGTGGTCTAACTAAGGTATATGGAGACCAGAACTGTGCACAGTACTCCAAGTGTGGTCTAACCAAGGTATATGGAGACCAGAACTGTGCACAGTGCTCCAAGTGTGGTCTAAACAAGGTATATAGAGACCAGAACTGTGCACAGTGCTCCAAGTGTGGTCTAACCAAGGTATATGGAGACCAGAACTGTGCACAGTACTCCAAGTGTGGTCTAACCAAGGTATATGGAGACCAGAACTGTGCACAGTACTCCAAGTGTGGTCTAACCAAGGTATATGGAGACCAGAACTGTGCACAGTACTCCAAGTGTGGTCTAACCAAGGTATATGGAAACCAGAACTGTGCACAGTACTCCAAGTGTGGTCTAACTAAGGTATATGGAGACCAGAACTGTGCACAGTGCTCCAAGTGTGATCTAACCAAGGTATATGGAGACCAGAACTGTGCACAGTGCTCCAAGTGTGGTCTAACCAAGGTATATGGAGACCAGAACTGTGCACAGTGCTCCAAGTGTGGTCTAACCAAGGTTCTATACAAGTTCGACATAACTTCTCTGCTTTTCAATTCTGTCTCTTTAGAAATGAACCCCAGTGCTTGATTTGCCTTTTTTATGGTCTTATTAACCTGCGTCGCTACTTTTAGTGATTTGTGTATCTGTACCCCCAGATCCCTTTGCTCCTCTATCCCATTTGGACTCTTATTATCCAAGCAATATGTGGCCCCCTTATTCTTCGTACGAAAATGCAGCACCTCACACTTATCTATGTTGAAATTCATTTGCATATTAAACCTCTGTTCTGTAAGTTTATTAATATCTTCTTGCATTTTGATGAATTCTTCCTTTGTATTAACTGTACCCCCCGATTTCATGTCATCCACAAATTTTGAAATTGTACTTCTGATTCCCAAGTCCAAATCGTTAATGTAAATTGTGAACAACAGTGGTCCCAGCACCAATCCCTGTGGAACACCCCTTCCCACCTTTCACCAGTCTGAGTAGCTTCCCTTAACCCCTACTCTCTGTTGTATAGTTTGTAGCCAGTTTGCTATCCATTCTGCTATCTGTCCTCAAACTCCACAAGTTCTGACCTTAGTCATGAGTCGACAATGCGGCATCTTATCTAAGGCCTTTTTGAAAGTCCAAATATATTACATCTACCACATTACCCTTGTCTACTCTTTCTGTTATTTCTTCAGAGAATTCAGTAAGGCTGGTCAAACATGACCTTCCCTTTTGAAATCTCTGCTGATTATTCTTTATTATATTTTCGGTTTTCCAGATGTTTTTCTATCACATCTTTGAGTAAGGATTCCATTAGCTTTCCTGCCACTGACGTCAAGCCAATTGGTCTATAGTTCCCTGGACTTGATATCTCCCTTTTGAAATATAGGAATCACATTACCTGTCCGCCAATCCATCCACACCAGGGGGTTTATCCTCTCTAAGTTTGATTAGTTTATTAATTATCTCCTCCCTTTCTGTCTTAAATGTCTTTATATCTTTTTTGGTCTCTTCTTCCAATGTCTTGTCCACCATCTTAGTCTCTCTGGTAAATACCGAGACAAACTTATTGTTGAATATTTCTGCCATTTCGCTGTCAGGGAGCCAGTGGGGGGGAGGTGGGGTTGGTCAGGTCCCCACAGGGTGGGGGCCAGGAGTCCAGACCCTACAGCAGGTTGCGGGGGGGCGGGGGTCCAGACTCACAATGGGGGGCCGAGTGTCCAGTGCCCACAGTGGGGGGGGCCGATCCCCACAGGGGTAGGCCAGGGTTCTAGTCCGCACAGTGCGGGGCGGGTCCAGTCCCTACGGAGGGGTGGGGGGGTCCGGGGGTCCAGTCGCCATGGTGGGGGGGGGGGGGGGGGCGGGGTCCAGTCCCCACTGTGGGGGCGCGGGGGTCCAGTCCCCCGAAGGGGGTCTGGGGGTCCAGTCCCCACAGGAGGTGGCTGGGGTCCAGTCCCCACGGGAGGGGTCCAGGGGTCTAGTCCCCACAGGGGGAGGGGCCGGGAGTCCAGTCCACAAAGGGGGAGGGGCCGGGGTCCAGTCCGCACAGGGGGGTGAGGCCGGGGGTCCAGTTCCCAACGGGGTTGGGCCGGGGGTCCAGTCCCCACAGTGGGGGGGGGCCGGGATCCCAGTCCCCACAATGGGAGGGGTCAGGAGTCCAGTCCCCACAGGAGGGGGGCCGGGGGTCCAGTCCCCATGGGAGGGGGGCCGGGGTTTGGGTCCCTACAAGGGGGGTTCCAGTCCCAGAGCTTCTGTCTGCCCTCTGTGCCCTCACCCAAAAGGCCATTCTTCAGGGGTGGGTCTAGATGCTGAGAGCCGGCAGGTCATTTAACTGCAGGGACATTAGAGCAGAGCCCATTGCTGCTCTCGCCCCTCTGCTCTCACCCGCTCTTGCCCCTCTCTCTCTCTCTCTCACCCCCTCTCGCTCTCCCTCTCTGTTGCCCCTCTCTCTCTCTGTCTCTTGCCCCTCTCTCTCACCCCCTCTCTCTCGCCTCGATCTCTCTCGCCCCTCTCTCTCTCATCCCCTCTCTCTCGCCTCGCTCTCTCTCGCCCCTCTCTCTCTCACCCCTCTCTCTCTTGCCCCATCTCTCTCTCTTGCCCCTCTCTCTCTCACCCCCTCTGCTCTCACCCCCTCTCGCTCTCCCTCTCTCTCGCCCCTCTCTCTCTCACCCCTCTCTCTCTTGCCCCATCTCTCTCTCATGCCGCTCTCTCTCTCTATCCTCTCTCTCGCCCCCTCTCTCTCGCCCCTCTCTCTCACCCCCTCTCTCTCTTGACCCTCTCGTTCTCTCTCTCGCTTCTCTCTCTCTCGCCCCTCTCTCTCTTGCCCCCCTCTCTCGCCTCCTTTCTTTCTTGCCCCTCTCTCTCACCCCTCTCTCTCTTGCCTCTCTCTCTCTCGGCCTTCTCTCTCATGGCCGCCTCTCTCTCGATCCTCTTTCTTTTGCCCCTCTCTCTCTCATGAACATAAAAACAAAAGAACATAAGAAATAGGAGCAGGAGTAGGCCAATCGGCCCCTCGAGTCTGCTCTGCCATTCAATAAGATCATGGCTGATCTGATCCGAACCACAAATCTAAATTCATGTCCAATTTCCTGCCCGCTCCCCGTAACCCCTCATTCCCTTTACTTCGAGGAAACTGTCTATTTCTGTTTTAAATTTATTTAATGATGTAGCTTCCACAGCTTCCTGGGGCAGCAAATTCCACAGACCAACTACCCTCTGAGTGAAGAAGTTTCTCCTCATCTCAGTTTTGAAAGAGCAGCCCCTTATTCTAAGATTATGCCCCCTCGTTCTAGTTTCACCCATCCTTGGGAACATCCTTACCGCATCCACCCGATCAAGCCCCTTCACAATCTTATATGTTTCAATAAGATCGCCTCTCATTCTTCTGAACTCCAATGAGTAGAGTCCCAATCTACTCAACCTCTCCTCATATGTCCGCCCCCTCATCCCCGGGATTAACCGAGCGAACCTTCTTTGTACTGCCTCGAGAGCAAGTATGTCTTTTCTAAAGTATGGAGACCAAAACTGTATGCAGTATTCCAGGTGCGGTCTCACCAATACCTTATATAACTGCAGCAATACCTCCCTGTTTTTATATTCTATCCCCCGAGCAATAAAAGCCAACATTCCGTTGGCCTTCTTGATCACCTGCTGCACCTGCAAACTAACTTTTTCATTTTCTTGCACTGGGACCCCCAGATCCCTTTGTACTGCAGTACTTTCCAGTTTCTCGCCATTAAGATAATAACTTGCTCTCCGATTTTTCCTGCCAAAGTGCATAACCTCACATTTTCCAATATTGTATTGCATCTGCCAAATCTCCGCCCACTCACCCAGCCTGCCTATATCCTCTTGTAGGTTTTTTATGTCCTCCTCACTCTCTACTTTCCCTCCCATCTTTGTATCGTCTGCAAACTTTGATACGTTACACTCGGTCCCCTCCTCCAAATCGTTAATATAGATTGTAAAGAGTTGGGGACCCAGCACCGACCCCTGCGGAACACCACTGGCTACAGATTGCCAGTCCGAGAATGTACCATTTATCCCAACTCTCTGCTTCCTGTGAGATAACCAATCCTCCACCCATGCCAGAATATTACCCCCAATCCAGTGATTCTTTATCTTGAGCAATAATCTTTTATGTGGCACCTTGTCGAATGCCTTCTGGAAGTCCAAATACACCACGTCCACTGGTTCCCCTTTATCCACCCTGTACGTTATATCCTCAAAGAACTCAAGCAAATTTGTCAGACATGACTTGCCCGTCGTAAAGCCATGCTGACTTTGTCCTATTAAATTATGTTTATCCAAATGTTCCGCTACTGTCTCCTTAATAATAGACTCCAAAATTTTGCCCACCACAGATGTTAGGCTAACTGGTCTATAATTTCCAGCCTTCTGCCTACTACCCTTTTTAAATAAGGGTGTTACATTGGCAGTTTTCCAATCTGCAGGGACCTTTGCCGAGTCCAGAGAATTTTGGAAAATTATTACCAAAGCATCCACAATCCCTACTGCCACTTCCCTCAAGACCCTAGGATGTAAGCCATCAGGTCCAGGGGATTTATCTGCCTTGAGTCCCATTAATTTACTGAGTACCAATTCCTTAGTGATTTTAATCGTATTTAGCTCCTCCCCGCCGAGAGCCCCCTGTTTGTCCAGTGTTGGGATATTCTTAGTGTCCTCTACCGTAAAGACTGAAACAAAATATTTGTTCAGCATTTTTGCCATCTCCATGTTTCCCACCATTAATTTCCCGGTCTCATCCTCTAAGGGACCTACATTTGCCTTAGCCACCCTTTTTCTTTTTACATAACTGTAGAAACTCTTGCTTTCTGTTTTTATATTTTTTGCTAATTTATTTTCATAATCTATCTTCCCTTTCTTAATCAATCCTTTAATTACTTTTTGCTGTCTTTTGAAGACTTCCCAATCTTCTATCCTCCCACTAAGTTTGGCTACCTTATATGTCCTTGTTTTTAGTCGGATACTATCCTTAATTTCTTTACTTAGCCACGGATGGCTGTCATTTCTTTTACACCCTTTTTTCCTCAGTGGAATATATATTTTTTGAAAGTTGTAAAATAACTCCTTAAATGAACACCACTGCTCATGTACCGTCTTACCCTTTAATCTATTTTCCCAGTCCACTTTAATCAATTCATGGTTCAGGACCACTATAAGATGATGCGATGGGTTTGGATTTCAGCACAGGGAGGAGGGAGAGTTTGTGGGACGGGGGATTTACAGCGTTGAGGGAACAAGAGAGGAAAGAATGTTCCGTAGAAACTAGAATTGTCTGTTCTGAATTTCTATCCTGTACTCACAGTGATGACTTTTGTAAACTTCTTTTCCAGGGTATTGGAAGGGGAGGATTTGCAGACGGGAAACTCAAACCAAAGATCACGTCAAGATCTGACAGAGTCACACGATTCATCAGGACCTGAATATCATCGGCCTTTGAATGTGGAAGGAGAAATGTTTGTCTGTTCTGTCTGTGGGAGAAGATTTCAAACATCAGTGTGAGTGGAAAAGCACCGAGACACACACACCCGAGTGAGAGTGTTCCAGTGCACTGACTGTGGAAAGAGCTTTAACCAGTTACACAGACAGAAAAAACATCACACCATTCACAGCGGGGAGAAACCGTCCACGTGTTCTGTGTGTGGACGAGGCTTCAACTGATCGTCCAACCTGGAGAGACACAAGGTCACCCGGACCACGGAGAAACCGTGGAAATATGGGGACTGTGGGAAGGGATTCAATTACCCTTCAGAGCTGGGAACTCATCGACGCAGTCACACTGGGGAGAGGCCGTTCACCTGCTCCATGTGTGGGAAAGGATTCACTCAGTCATCCACCCTGCTGAAACACCAGCGAGTTCACACTGGGGAGAGGCCGTTCACCTGCTCCGTGTGTGGGAAGGGGTTCACTCAGTCATCCCACCTCATTGAACACCAATCTGCTCACACTGAGGAGAGACCTTTTAAATGTTCTGACTGTGAGAAGAGATTTAAAAGCAAAAGGAATCTGCTGACACACCAATAAGTGGGATAGAGTTTGATATTCTGGATATGTCAAATAAAGCAGCTTTGTTTCAAACATCTTGTTGTAGATTTTGATCTTTCCCACCTGAGTGTTTAGCCTCACCTGACTGGAGCTCAGAAAGGTCAATCTGGGGGGAGGATTGTCCGGGGGGAGCAGAACTTCAGCCTGGACACCGTCCTTCAGGGCCACACTGAGAGGGGCAAACGGCACTTTGGCCTTTCTCATCTCTCTTCACTGACAGTAAAGTCGCCGTCAGGGTTAATCTTGAGGCGTGTAAGGAATGTGTCCCAGCCGCTTTCTTCCTTGGTTCAGAGCTTCTAGGGACAGAACAGAAGGCTCCTTTACAATGGTGTTTAGAGTCAAGAAAGACAATGGTGAATGCTGGTAATGTGCTGTCAAATCAGAGATTACAGGGCCTTGGTGAGACCATACCTGGCGTATTGTGTGCAGTTTTGGTCTCCTTACCTAAGAAAGGATATACTTGCCATGGAGAGAGTGCAGCGAAGGTTCACCAGACTGATTCCTGGGATGGCAGGACTGTCGTATGAGGAGAGATTGGGTCGACTAGGCCTGTATTCACTCGAGTTCAGAAGAATGAGAGGGGATCTCATTGAAATATATAAAATTCTGACAGGGCTAGACAGACTGGATGCAGGGAGGATGTTTCCTCTGGCTGGGGGGTTCCAGAACGAGGGGGTCACAGTCTCAGGATACGGGGTAGGACATTTAGGACTGAGATGAGGAGAAATTTCTTCACTCAGAGGGTGGTGAACCTGTGGAATTCTCTACCTCAGAAGGCTGTGGAGGCCAAGTCACTGAATATATTTAAGAAGGAGCTGGATAGATTTCTAGACACAAAAGGCATCAAGGGGTATGGGGAGAGAGCAGGAATATGGTATTGAGATAGAGGATCAGCCATGGTACTATAGAATGGCGGAGCAGGCTCGAAGGGCCGAATGGCCTACTCCTGCTCCTAGTTTCGATGTTTCTATTGGTGTAAAACTCTGATCTGTTCCTGATTGGAAGTGAAATGGCAGGTTTAAGTTTCCAGTCAAAAAATTACTTCTGGTAATTATTCTGTGAAGATTTAGCCTGTTTGTGTGACAGTCCTGAGTCTACCATTTAAGGCAGGCATCAACTCATTTAAAACAAACCCATTTAAAATAAATGGATTAAAGGCTGCTTTAAAATAGCAGAGGGGGGAGTTCACAGGAGCCTGTTAACTGCTGGTACAATTATACAATCGGCATTTCATCTCCAGATAAAGAAGGACCTGCAGTTAAAGGGACAGTCCCATTTATCTTGACGTGTCGGCAGATTTCACGGACGGAGCTCCTATTAACAGTCAGTCCCGTCTGTCATTAGTGCAGTGATTAGGAGCATAGGAACAGGAGGAGGCCATTCAGCCCCTCGAGCCTTTTCCGCCATTCAATGAGATCCTGGCTGATCTGTATCTTAACTCCATCTACCTGCCTGGGTTCCATAACCCTTAATACCCTCGCCTAACAAAAATCTATCAACCTTAGGTTGCCTCCAATTCCATGCGCTCTCATTTTTGTGAACAGTCTCTTATGTGGAACTTTGTCGAATGCCTTCTGGAGGTGCATATAAATAACATCCATGGACACTCCTTTATCTACTACATTAGTTACCCTTGAAGCAAAGGCCAACCTTCCATTAGCTGTTCAAATTATTTTTTGGACCTGTCCACCAGCTTTTAGTGATTTCTGTACTGGGACCTCTAAATCTCTCTGCTCTTCCACAGTTCCTAGCTTCTCGCCATTTAGTAAAACAGTCTGACATGGTCCAAAGTGGATTACCTCACATTTCCCCACATTGAACTCTATCTGCCACAATTTTGCCCGCTCACGTAATCTATCAATGTCCCTTTGCAACGTTCTGCTCCCATCTACACTATTTACTGTGCCATGTAACTTGGTGCGGTCAGCAAGCTGAGATATATGGCTCTGTATTCCTTCATCTGAGTCATTTCATTCCCAATGTTGAAATCTTTGCTCCACCCACTCGGTTCCATCGGTTTTTCTCCACAACACAAAGGGCCAGTTTTCCCCAAGAGTTTCACACCAATCAGCTTTCAAAATGAGGCAGAGTTTCAGCCAATGAGGGAGATCCGGGCTCAGCCCCGCCCACTCGGTGCCGCAGGTCCCGCCCCTCACACACTCCCATTGGTTGGAGGACCAACCGCCCGCTCGGTCCTCCAGCCCCTCCCCGCTCTTCCTCTTTGCGCCGGGTTAACGCTGAGATTGAAGCTCCTCGGTTGTGGTTGGAAAATAAACATCGATCAAGTCTGTTACAATCTTTAAAGAAACGAAATTAATAACAGAAAAGTTTTCAAGGCGAAGGTGAGCGCTCCTGCGCTGTGAGTGTTTGTGACCATTTAATGGCCGTCTCCTTTAACCGGCGTGACCCGGGCTCTCGAGTTTAGGTTTATTTGTTTTATTTCCGTTCCGCCCTTCTCGGCTCCAAAAGCGCTTTTCCCCGCCCCCAATCAGAAAAATTCACTTTCCAATGGGAGCTGCAATGGCGGCTGTCCCTACCCAGACTGCACCGCGCGCTGGAATATCCCCTATCGATATCATGTGAGGACTCTGACATCACCGCGTGATCGTCCAACAGTTTCATTTGAAGATCACAAGCGTTCGGGGCTCACCTCCTTCGTCAGGTGAGTGAGGAGCCCAGTGCGCCGGCGCGGAAGGGACTCATTGTTGAGAAGTGTGAGCCGAGCATGCGCGGGAGAGGCTGACTGTCGGGCAGCGTGAGCCGAGCATGCGCGGGAGAGGCTGACTGTCGGGGCAGCGTGAGCCGAGCATGCGCGGGAGAGTCTGATTGTCGGGCAGTGTGAGCCGAGCATGCGCGGGAGAGGCTGACCGTCGGGCAGCGTGAGCCGAGCATGCGCGGGAGAGGCTGACTGTCGGGCAGTATGAGCCGAGCATGCGCGGGAGAGTCTGATTGTCGGGCAGTGTGAGCCGAGCATGCGCGGGAGAGTCTGATTGTCGGGCAGCGTGAGCCGAGCATGCGCGGGAGAGTCTGACCGTCGGGGCAGTGTGAGCTGAGCATGCGCAGGAGAGTCTGACCGTCGGGGCAGCGTGAGCCGAGCATGCGCGGGAGAGTCTGACCGTCGGGGCAGCGTGAGCCGAGCATGCGCGGCTCGAAGGGTCTGAGGCGGGACCAGCAGGTAAGAGGAAGCCCGGAGAGAGCGGGTTAATAAACCCCGGGGGGATCGCAGGCTCCACAAACACCGAGGGCCGCCTTAGGCCCCAATGTAAAAAGGGGGAACATGACCCCCCCCCCCCCGAATGCCCTGATGTGGAGATGCCGGTGATGGACTGGGGGGGGGGGGGGGACAAATGGAAGGAGTCTTCCAACCGCAGGTTATAGTCCAACAGTTGGACTCTCACCTGGTGGTGTGAGACTCCTGACACGAAGCTCCTGAACCAGCAACTACTTGCATTTATATCAGGCCTTTAATGTAGGAAAATGTCTCAGGACGGTTCACGGGAGCGTTAACAGCGAAAAAGACATCAGGGCGGGTGAGCAAAAGCTCGGTCAAAGAGGTGGGTTTTAAGGAGCGTCTTAAAGGAGGAGGGAGAGAGAGGCGGAGAGGTTGAGGGGGGGGGAATTCCAGAGCTCGGGGGTCGAGGCGGCCGAAGGCACGGCCGCCAAACGGCGGAGCGATTAAAATCGGTGGGGGGACACGACGCGCAAGAAGCGAGAATCGGAGGAGCGGCGAGATCTCGGAGGGTTGTCGGGCCGGAGGAGGTTCCAGAGACGGGGAGGAGGGGGGGGCGAGGGCCGTGGAGGGATTGGAACACGAGGATGAGAATTTCAAATGTGAGATGTTGCTGGACCGGGAGCCGATGGAGGTCAACGAGCACGGGGCGGGAGGAGTGATGTGCGAACGGGACCGAGTGCGAGTTAGGATACGGGGCAGCAGAGTCGGCACCTTCAGGGGCGGGAGGGAGAAGGGGAACCAGTGAGTGCAGAACTGAAAAATGCTGGAGATGGTGCGATGGGTTTGGATTTCAGCGCAGGGCGGAGGGAGAGTTTGTGGGACGGGGGATTTACAGCTTTAGGGTGACAAGAGAGGAAAGGATGTTCCACAGAAACTAAAACTGTCTGTTCTGATTTTCTATCCTGTACTTAAAGTGATGAATGTTGCAGGATATTAGAACAGGAGGAATTGCAGACGGGAAATTCAAACCAAAGATCACGTCAAGATTTGACAATCACTTGATTCATCCGGACCTGAGTATCATCGGCCTTTGAATGTGGAAGGAGAAACGTTTCTCTGTTCTATCTCTGGGAGAAGATTTCAAACATCGGTGTCAGTGGAAAAGCACCGAGACACACACACCCGAGTGAGAGTGTTCCAGTGCACTGACTGTGGAAAGAGCTTTAACCAGTTACACAGCCTGAAAAAACATCACACAATTCACAGCGGGGAGAAACCGTCCACGTGTTCTGTGTGTGGACGAGGCTTCAACTGATCGTCCAAACTGGAGAGGGACAAGGACACCCGGACCACGGAGAAACCGTGGAAATGTGGGGACTGTGGGAAGGGATTCAATTTCCCATCCCAGCTCCAAATTCATCGACGCAGTCACACCGGGGAGAGGCCGTTCACCTGCTCCGTGTGTGGGAAGGGATTCACCCACTCATCCGCCCTCCGAGCGCACCAACATATTCACACTGAGGAGAGTCCTTTGAAATGTTCTGACTGTGGGAACAGGTTTAAAAGCTCTGAGGGACTCATTAGACACCGGCGAGTTCACACTGACGAGAGACCGTTCAGTTGCTCTCAATGTGGGAAGAGGTTCAGGCAGTCAGCTGACCTCATTGGCCACCAGCGAGCTCACACTGGGGAGAGGCCGTTCACCTGCTCTGTGTGTGGGAAGGAATTCACTCGGACACATCATCTGCTGGCACACCAACATGTTCACACTGGGGAGAGGCCGTTTACCTGCTCCGTGTGTGGGAAGGGATTCACTCAGTCATCCAACATGCTGGCACACCAGCGAGTTCACTCTGATAAGAGACCTTTTAAATGCTCTGACTGTGACAAGAGCTTCAAAAGCAAAGAGGAACTGCGGATACACCAGCGAGTTCACACTGGGGAGAGGCCGTTCACCTGCTCGGTGTGTGAGAAAGGATTCGCTCAGTCATCCAGCCTCCTGACACACCAGCGAGTTCACACTGGGGAGAGGCCGTTCACCTGCTGCGTGTGTGGGAAGGGGTTCACTCAGTCACACCACCTGCTGACACACCAGCGTGCTCATACTGGGGAGAGGCCGTTTACCTGCTCCGTGTGTGGGAAGGGATTCACTCAGTCATCCAACCTGCTGAAACACCAGCGAGTTCACTCTGATAAGAGACCTTTTAAATGCTCTGACTGTGAGAAGAGCTTCAAAAGCAAAGAGGAACTGCTGACACACCAGCGAGTTCACACTGGGGAGAGGCCGTTCACTTGCTCCGTGTGTGAGAGAGGATTTGCTCAGTCATCGACCCTGCAGACACACCAGCGAGTTCACACTGGGGAGAGGCCGTTCACCTGCTCCATGTGTGGGAAGGGATTCACTCAGTCACAACAGCTGCAGAGACACGAGCGAGCTCACACTGGGGAGAGGCCGTTCACCTGCTCCATGTGTGGGAAGGGATTCACTCAGTCACAACACCTGCTGAGACACCAGCGAGCTCACCTGTGACTGCAGGGCTTGGATTCTGCTGTTAATCCCATCCAGGACTGAACCATGTTCATTCTGACAGTTGGGATTTGTTTCTGCTGATGTTAAACTCCAGCCCAGTTATAGGGGTTATTAATATTAAGAACATAAGAAATAGGAGCAGGAGTAGGCCAATCGGCCCCTCGAGCCTGCTCCGCCATTCAATAAGATCATGGCTGATCTGATCCTAACCTCAAATCTAAATTCATGTCCAATTTCCTGCCCGCTCCCCGTAACCCCTAATTCTCTTTACTTCCAGGAAACTGTCGATTTCTGTTTTAAATTTATTTAATGATGTAGCTTCCACAGCTTCCTGGGGCAGCAAATTCCACAGACCTACTACCCTCTGAGTGAAGAAGTTTCTCCTCATCTCAGCTTTGAAAGAGCAGCCCCTTATTCTAAGATTATGCCCCCTCGTTCTAGTTTCACCCATCCTTGGGAACATCCTTACCGCATCCACCCGATCAAGCCCCTTCTCAATCTTATATGTTTCAATAAGATCGCCTCTCATTCTTCTGAACTCCAATGAGTAGAGTCCCAATCTACTCAACCTCTCCTCATATGTCCACCCCCACATCCCCGGGATTAACCGAGTGAACCTTCTTTGTACTGCCTCGAGAGCAAGTATGTCTTTTCTTAAGTATGGACACCAAAACTGTATGCAGTATTCCAGGTGCGGTCTCACCAATACCTTATATAACTGGAGCAATACCTCCCTGCTTTTATATTCTATCCCCCCAGCAATAAAAGCTAACATTCCATTGGCCTTCTTGATCACCTGCTGCACCTGCATACTAACTTTTTGATTTTCTTGCACGAGGACCCCCAGATCCCTTTGTACTGCAGTACTTTCCAGTTTCACGCCACTTGCTCTCTGATTTTTTCTGCCGAAGTGCATAGCCTCACATTTTCCAATATTGTATTGCATCTGCCAAATCTCCGCCCACTCACCCAGCCTGTCTATATCCCCCTGTAGGATTTTTATGTCCTCCTCACTCTCCACTTTCCCTCCCATCTTTGTATCATCTGCAAACTTTGATACGTTACACTCTGTCCCCTCCTCCAAATCGTTAATATAGATTGTAAAGAGTTGGGGACCCAGCACCGACCCCTGCGGAACACCACTGGCTACTGGTTGCCAGTCCGAGAATGAACCATTTATCCCAACTCTCTGCTTCCTGTTAGATAACCAATCCTCCACCCATGCCAGAATATTACCCCCAGTCCAGTGATTCTTTATCTTGAGCAATAATCTTTTATGTGGCACCTTGTCGAATGCCTTCTGGAAGTCTAAATACACTACGTCCACTGGTTCCCCTTTATCCACCCTGTACGTTATGTCCTCAAAGAACTCAAGCAAATTTGTCAGACATGACTTCCCCTTCGTAAAGCCATGCTGACTTTGTCCTATTAAATTATGTTTATCCAAATGTTCCGCTACTGTCTCCTTAATAATAGACTCCCAAATTTTACCCACCACAGATGTTAGGCTAACTGGTCTATAATTTCCAGCCTTCTGCCGACTACCCTTTTTAAATAAGGGTGTTACATTACCAGTTTTCCAATCTGCCGGGACTTTTGCTGAGTCCAGAGAATTTTGGAAAATTATTACCAAAGCCTCCACAATCCCTACTGCCACTTCCCTCAAGACCCGAGGATGTAAGCCATCAGGTCCAGGGGATTTATCCGCCTTGAGTCCCATTAATTTACTGAGTACCAATTCCTTAGTGATTTTAATCGTATTTAGCTCCTCCCCGCCTAGAGCCCCCTGTTTGTCCAGTGTTGGGATATTCTTAGTGTCCTCTTCCGTTAAGACTGAAACAAAATATTTGTTCAGCATTTTTGCCATCTCCATGTTTCCCACCATTAATTTCCCGGTCTCATCCTCTAAGGGACCTACGTTTGCCTTAGCCACCCTTTTTCTTTTTATATAACTGTAGAAACTCTTGCTATCTGTTTTTATATTTTTTTCTAATTTATTTTCATAATCTATCTTCCCTTTCTTCATCAATCCTTTAGTTACTTTTTGCTGTCTTTTGAAGACTTCCCAATCTTCTATCCTCCCACTAAGTTTGGCTACCTTATATGTCCTTGTTTTTAGTCGGATACTATCCTTAATTTATTTACTTAGCCACGGATGGCTGTCATTTCTTTTACACCCTTTTTTCCTCAGTGGAATATATATTTTTTGAAAGTTGTAAAATAACTCCTTGAATGAGCACCACTGCTCATGTACCGTCTTACCCTTTAATCTATTTTCCCAGTCCACTTTAATCAATTCCGCTCTCATACCATCATAGTCTCCTTTATTCAAGCTCAGTACGCTTGTTTGAGAACCAACCTTCTCACCCTCTAATTGGATATGGAATGTAACCATGTTATGGTCACTCATTCCAAGGGGATCCTTAACCAGGACATTATTAATTAATCCTGGCTCATTACACAGGACCAGGTCAAAGGTTGCTTGCCCCCTTGTAGGATCAGTTACATACTGCTCAAGAAATCCATCCCTAATACACTCAATAAACTCTTCCTCAAGGCTGCCCTGCCCAATTTGATTTGTCCAGTTATTTTGATAGTTAAAATCCCCCATAATTATAGCTGTTCCCTTATTACATGCCCCGACTATTTCCTGATTAATACTTCTTCCAGCAGAGTTGCAACTATTAGGAGGCCTATATACTACGCCCACAAGTGCTCTTTTCCCCTTATTATTCCTTATCTCTACCCAAACTGTTTCATTATCCTGATCCTTTGTCCCAATATCATTTCTCTGTAATACAGTGATTCCTTCCTTTATTAACATAGCCACCCCACCTCCCCTTCCTTCCTGCCTGTCCTTCCTGATTGTTAAATACCCTGGCATATTTAATTCCCAGTCGTTGTCACCCTGCAGCCATGTTTCTGTCATGGCCACAAGATCATACCCATATGTAGTTATTTGTGCCGTTAACTCGTCCATTTTGTTATGAATGCTACGTGCGTTCAGATAAAGAACTTTCAAATATGTTTTGTGACACTTAGTTCCTGCTTTTTCCTTTTTTAACACTTTACCTTTTACTCCATACCTTCTGTCCCTTCCTGACAGGCTTTCCTCTGTCTCCCTGCTCAGGTTCCCAACCCCCTGCCACAGCTTTGATGCTGGGTTCATCGCCTTACGCCTTCTCATTTTTATTTTATCTGTCGTGCCTAAAGTACACTTTCTTTCCGCTGCTCTACGCTTTTCCCTCTCACTTGTTCTTGAACAACTGTTTGTACTATTTGTATTGTAGATTTCCCCTGGGTCTTCCCCTCTCTTGCTGCTCTCAACTTTATTCCCTTCTGACTCCCCGCTCAGGTTCCCATCCCCCTGCCACTCTAGTTTAAACCTTCCCCAACAGCACTAGCAAACACCCCCGCGAGGACATTGGTCCTGGTCCTGCTCAGGTGTCACCCGTCACGCTTGTACAGGTCCCACCTTCCCCAGAACCGGTCCCAATGTCCCAGGAATCTAAATCCCTCCCTCCTACACCATCTCTGCAGCCACCCATTCATCCTGTCTATTCTCCTGTTCCTATACTCACTAGCACATGACACCGGTAGTAATCCTGAGATCACTACCTTTGAAGTCCTGCTTTTTAATTTATCTCCTAACTCCTTAAATTCACCTTGCAGGACCTCATCCCTTTTTTTTTACCTATGTCATTGGTACCGATATGGACCATGACTACTGGCTGTTCACCCTCCCCCTCCAGAATGCCCTGCAGCCGCTCCGTGACATCCTTGACCCTAGCACCAGGGAGGCAACATACCATCCTGGAGTCACGTTTGCGGCCGCAGAAAGGCCTATCTGTTCCCCTTACAATTGAATCCCCTATCACTATAGCCCTGCCACTCTTCTTCCTCCCCTCCTGTGCAGCAGAGCCTCCCGTGGTGCCCCGAACCTGGCTCTTGCTGCTTCCCCCTGATAAGCCATCTCGCCCAACAGTATCTAAAGCAGAATATCTGTTTGAGAGGGAGATGGCCCCAGGGGACTCCTGCTCTCCCTGCCTCGTCCTTTTACTCTGCCTGGCGGTCACCCATTTCCTTTCTGCCTGCGTAATCTTTACCTGTGGTGTGACCACCTCACTGAACGTGCTATCCACGATCGTCTCAGCATCGCGGATGCTCCACAGTGAATCCACCCGCAGCTCCAGCTCTGAAAGACGGTTAGTCAGTAGCTGCAGCTGGACACACTTCCTGCACACATGGTCGCCAGGGACACTGGTTGTGTCCATGACTTCCCACATAGTGCAGGAGGAGCATATCACGGGTGCGAGCTGTGCTGCCATGACTTGCCTTAGACTCTGAGACTCTCCTCCCGCTCTAGGTCTCTCCTTTTATACTGTGCTCACTCACCTCTCGGACTCTCCTGCCTCACCTGTGACGTCGCAGCTATTTAATAGATATCCAGAGGATATCTGTTAAATAAATCAGCTTTGTTTTAAACACCTTGTTGTAGATTTTGGTCTTTCCCACCTGAGTGTTTAGCATCACCTGACTGGAGTTCAGAAAGGACAATCTGGGGGGTGGATCGTCCGGGGGGAGCAGAACTTCAGCCTGGACACAGTCCTTCAGGGCCACACTGAGAGGGACAAACGGCACTTTGGTCTTTCTCATCTCCCTTCACTGACAGCAAAGCCGCCGTGAGGGTAAATCTTGAGGCCTGTAAGAAATGTATCCCAGTCTGCATCTGTATTAATGACTTAGATGATAGAACCGAGTGTAATGTATCCAAGTTTGCTGCTGATATAAAGCTCGGTGGGAAAGTGAGCTGTGAGGAGGGCACAAAGAGTCTGCAAAGGGATATAGACAGGTTAAGTGAGTGGGCAAGAAGGTGGCAGATGGAGTATAATGTGGGGAAATGTGAGGTTATTCACTTTGGTCGGAAAAATAGAAAAACAGAATATTTTTTAAATGGTGAAAAACTATTATATATTAGTGTTCAGAGGGATTTGGGTGTCCTCGTACAAGAAACACAAAAAGTTAACATGCAGGTACAGCAAGCAATTCGGAAAACAAATGCCATGTTGGCCTTTATTGCAAGGGGGTTGGAGTACAAGAGTAAGGCAGTCTTGCTGCAATTGTACAGGGTTTTGGTGAGACCACACCTGCAGTACTGTGTGCAATCTCCTTATCTAAGGAGGCAGTGCAACGAAGGTTCACTCGATTGATTCCTGGGATGGGAGGGCTGTCCTATGAGGAGAGATTGAGTAGAACGGGCCTATACTCTCTGGAGTTTAGAAGAATGAGAGGCGATCGCATTGAAATATATAAGATTCCAAGAGGGCTTGACGAGAGGATGTTTCACCTGACTGGAGAGTCCAGAACTAAGGGGCATCGTCTCAGGATAAGGGGTTGAATGTTTAGGACTGAGATGAGGAGGAATTTCTTCACTCAGAGGGTGGTGAATCTTGGGAATTCTCTACCCCAGAGGGCTGTGGATGCTCAGTCGTTGAGTATATTCAAGACTGAGATCGATTTTTGGACTCTAGGGGGAATCAAGGGATATGGGGATCGGGCGAGAAAGTGGAGTTGAGGTCGAAGATCAGCCATGATCTTATTGAATGGTGGAGCAGGCTCGAGGGGCCGTATGGCCCACACCTGCTCCTTTTTCTTATGTTTCTTACAATAGCAGAGGGAGGTGTTCACGGGAGCCTGTTAACTGCTGGTACAATTATACAATCGGCATTTCATCTCCAGATAAAGAAGGACCTGCAGCTTGTTTCCAAGAATTCCCTGTTTTATTGATGTGTGCGTGTTACAACACCAACAACTCACATTTATAAAGCACCGTTAACTTTGTGAATCATCCCAAGGTGCTCCATGGGAGCGTTATCAAACAAAATTTGGCCACATGAGATATTAGGACAGGGAGAGCTAGGTTTTAAGGAGGCCATTCTTGATTTAGTAATGAGTAATGAGCCAGATTTAGTTAATAATCTAACAGTAAGGGATAATTTATCTAACAGTGATCATAATATGAACAAATTCAATGTTAGTTTTATAAAGGAGAAACTTAACACAGTTGCTAAGATTCTAGACTTTGGTACGGCTAACTTCAACGGGTTGAGACGGCCGACAGCAAACTGGTCCGAACTGTCAGCAGGTAAAACTACAGATGAATAGTGGGAGGAGTTCAAAAAAGGATTTAGCTTAATACAGGACCAGTATATACCCCTAAGGGGCAAGAGCTCGACTTACCAAATAAAACAGTCACAGTCGACAAAAGAGGTGAGAGATAACATCAAACTAAAGGGACTTATAGAAGTCTATAAAATAATGAGGGGCATAGATAAGGTAGATAGTCAAAATCTTTTCCCAAAGGTAGGGGAGTCTATAACGAGGGGGCACAGATTTAAGGTGAGAGGGGAGAGATACAAAAGGGTCCAGAGGGGCAATTTTTTCACTCAAAGGGTGGTGAGTGTCTGGAACGAGCTGCCAGAGGCAGTAGTAGAGGCGGGTACAATTTTGTCTTTTAAAAAGCATTTGGACAGTTACATGGGTAAGATGGGTATAGAGGGATATGGGCCAAGTGCAGGCAATTGGGACTAGCTTAGTGGTATAAACTGGGCGACATGGACATGTTGGGCCGAAGGGCCTGTTTCCATGTTGTAAACTTCTATGATTCTAAAAGCATTCAAAAGTGCAAAGAATAGTGTAGATTCAGGGGACTGGGAGAGATGTAAAGAACAGCAAAGGAAGATAAAAAAGATAGTAAGAGCTGCAAAAATGAAATATGAAAAGGAACTAGCGAGGGATATCAAGATTAACACAATAAGTTTCTACAATTACATTAGAAGAACAAGGGTAGTCCAGGGTAATGTGGACCATTTAAACATAGATGTGGGTAATATTGCAAATGAAAATAAGGAAATGGCAGATTTGTTGAATAATTACTTTGTGTCAGTCTTTACAGTACAGGAAGAGGTTAATATACCCGACATTCCAGGGAATGAATCAAGGACTGGAACTCACTAAAGTTAAAGTAAGCAAGAAAACAGGATTAGAAAAAATAATGGCACTAAAGACTGACAAATCCCCAGGTTTCCAGGGTTTTAAAGGTGTGGAAGTGCATGAAGGGATACTTGACCATATTAACTCTTTATTAACTCACATGATCGGATTAGCCACAAACACACAGTAAGCACAATTGTGAATTGCATTTGAGCCTTGGTATGTTGATAATTAAGCCTAGCACAGCTTGGCCTTCCTTGAGATAAACTACTGAATATAATAATAATAGAGTTGATGAATGGCTACGAAGCCTTGAGACTGGCTCCAGCCTTACTGATAACAAGGAACAGGAATGTACAGAGAAAGAAAATAGCTGACATCTGCTCAGGCCTACGTGATGGCCATGGATGTTCGGGGGCAGGCTCACTACTTGATTGACCAACTACCTGAGCCAATAAAGAATGTACGTGTACGCCCATATTCTGTAACAGGTGGGCGTTGTCTACTGAATTGTATAAACATGAGCTGTTTCATTGACTCGGCGAAGTTGCACCCTCAACCATTGTTTGAGGTGCTCTTCCACTTGTATACTGGGTCAGTTGTATACAAGTTAAAATAAAGTTTCTCCTTGTACTACTTTGTTTGGGTGTTAATGCATTTGTATAGTGTTAAGTTTCGACAGTTTCATGGAGGTCCCACCGAGATCGCTTGTGATCCCCGGTAAGTACGGACACAAGTTGTTATTACAACTAGGTGTTCTGTGCAAGCCACGGACGCACTGCGATTAGTAAGTATATGCATTAACTGACGTGACTAATTCTTCTGTTTGCCTTTAGGAATTGGAAGGCGATCATAGGAAATGTGTTTCGTATAGACAAGGAGAAAACGGGAGGGGAAAAGGAATTGGTCAGATTACTCGATATTGTCAGCTGCGGTGTTGTAGTAACGGACTGAGAGAGAACAATAACGGAGTAGATCTGTGAAACCGGTAACAAAATAGCTACATTTAGAGTAAAATTAATATTCGGAACTGAGTGAGATTGTAATTTGAACAAGTCTGTAGTGGCGACAAACGCAGACTGGTGTTAATGTCGTGTCGAATTAAAATATACAAGAATCTTGTGTAAGTCAGCTGATCCAACCAATTGCAGACATTTCTCTCATACACCTAGCCTGAGCTGGTTATTAAGAGGGTTTTAACCCCACGTGAAGGCCAGGACCCTAAAGTAGGTGTAGAGAACACATAATGTCTTGTCCGATCAGCTGAATTATCGAGTATAGAATTGAGATAGAGTTAAGATAGGCCTTGATTGTTGTGTAATTACAGTGTGGAGGATTATATAGAAAGAATGGAAAATATTTTTACAAAGAGAAACAGACTCAGACCAGAATTAAAAGACCCACTGACTTTGATGGGCCTAGATTGGAGACACAAAACTGCCACCGTTTACAGACTCACGATTATGCATTCGGCGTTGCACATGATTATGGACAGATTTGGAAATTGCGTGGATTCCTGACATCAAATGGAACAACTATTAAAAATGCTGAACAGATCTTTAAGGGAAAGAACGGACTCCAGCCCCGGTTTGACGGACCCTATCAAGTACTCCTCACAACGAACACCGCCGTGAAAGTGAAGGAACGACCAATGTGGATACATGTGTCCCACTGTAAGAAGTCCCCTACAAGGCTTTTTAAAAAAATTTCTTTGAACGCTGCGTGAGCTGTTTATATTTCTGCAAAGAAGTTAGCCCTATCCAAGGACACCAACATCTCTTTTTAATTCACCAAGCAACAAGTTTTGCAGTTGTTTAAAATAAGTTTCTTAATGTAAGTGGATATTTCCCCACGTGACAGAAGGAATTATTGGGCATAATTTTGTGCTCCCTTTGCTGACTTATTCTTCCTGGAGTGAGGTAATTAGATTCATTCATGGAAACGTGTGGAGTCCTCCCTGGTCCCGAGATAAAGGGTTGACAGAAGAAAATTAATGAATTGTTTGTTATTTGTAACCCCTTTTGCTCTCGAAGAGTTTGTGTTTCTTTTTAAACAGGGACCATCGTTTTTGGGATCGCCTGAGTGTTGGTGGTGCAGGATTACCAAGAGTAGTTCTTTGACATAAAAACGGATTGTTACAGAGCAATCTTTGCTGGTGAAGTATTGGTGTGGGAACATCCAATGTTGTTAAGAATTTAAGACCTTATCTGCAGAGGTCAGCAGATATCAAATATCACTGTGTGGTGATGTTTTTGACCTAGACTTAAGCCCTATCAAAAATTCAGAATTACATCGAGAAGGAAAAGCAATCATCAGCCTTAATCCAAGTTGCTTTACCTCTTTTGAAAACGGTTTGCCAAGAGTAATTACAAGTACTTCTGTCTCTACTGTAAAACCATAAAGCCTGGACATAATTTGTTTGTGAAATTGGAATTGATAAGATAAATTAATGAGTTGCTGTTCAAACACTCGAGAAGGGAAAATTTACCTGTAGTTTAAGGGGATAATCAAATTATATTTTAAAATATAAGGAGTCCAGTCTAAATGGTTCCTGTCCAATGCTGTGTGTCAAGGAAGAATTTGAACACCTAGCTAAGGTAATGTTCTCCTAGGATATTGTCCTTTATGAAGGGCAAAAGGGGGGAATGTGGAAGTGCATGAAGGGATGCTTGACCATATTAACTCTTTATTAACTCACATGATAGGATTAGCCACAAACACACAGTAAGCACAATTGTGTAATTGCGTTTGAGCCTTGGTATGTTGATAATTAAGCCTAGCACAGCCTGGCCTTCCTTGAGATAAACTGACTACAGAATATAATAATAATAGAGTTGATGAATGGCTATGAAGCCTTGAGACTGGCTCCAGCCTTACTGATAACAAGGAACAGGAATGTACAGAGAAAGAAAATAGCTGACATCTGCTCAGGCCTACGTGATGGCCATGGATGTTCGGGGGCAGGCTCACTACTTGATTGACCAACTACCTGAGCCAATAAAGAATGTACGTGTACGCCCATATTCTGTAACAGGTGGGCGTTGTCCACTGAATTGTATAAACATGAGCTGTTTCATTGACTCGGCGAAGTTGCACCCTCAACCATTGTTTGAGGTGCTCTTCCACTTGTATACTGGGTCAATTGTATACAAGTTAAAATAAAGTTTCTCCTTGTACTACTTTGTTTGGGTGTTAATGCATTTGTTTCGTGTTAAGTTTCGACAAAGGAAGTAGGTGAAGACACTGCAAATGCTGTAGTCATAATCTTCCAAAGTTCTCTCGATTCAGGAATTGTTCCTTTAGATTGGAAAATTGCAAATGTTTTAAAATTATTTAAGAAAGGTGAGAGAGAAAAAACACAAAATTACAGACCTGTTAGTTTAATATCTGTTGTGGGGAAGTTATTGGAATCTATAATTAAGGACAGAGTGACTGAGCACTGAGAGAAATTTGAGCTGATTAGAGAGAGCAAACATGGATTCGTAAAGGGTAGGTCATGTCCAACAAAACTAATTGAATTTTTAGAAGTGACTGAAGTAGTGGACAAGGGAATGTCTATGGATGTAGTTCATATGGACTTCCAGAAGGCATTCGATAACGTTCCACATGAGAGACTGTTAGCTAAAATTAAACCTCATGGAATTGAAGGCAAATTATTGACCTGGTTAGGAGGTTGGTTAGGCGGTAGAAGACAGAGAGTAGGGATAATGGGTATGTACTCAAATTGCAAGGAAGTGACTTGTGGTGTCCCACAAGGACCTGTGCTGGGGCCTCAACTATTCACTATATTTATTAGTGACTTAGATAACACAATGAAGAGCCATATATCCAAGTTTGCTGATGACACAAAGATTGGTGGCATAGTAAGTAGTGTAGACAGGTGCATAAAATTACAAAGAGACATTGATAGATTAAGTGAGTGGGCAAAACTGTGGCAGATGGATTTCGATGCAGGTAAGTGCGAGGGTATCCATTTTAGACCAAAAAAGGACAGATCCATGCATTTTTTAAATGGTGAAACGCTAGGAATAGTGGAGGCAATGACCATCTCCAACAAGAGAGAGTCTAACCACCTCCCCATGACATTCAACGGCATTACCATCGCCAAATCCCCCACCATCAACATCCTGGGGGTCACCATTGACCAGAAACTTAACTGGACCAGCCATATAAATACTGTGGCTACAAGAGCAGGTCAGAGGCTGGGTATTCTGCGGCGAGTGACTCACCTCCTGACTCCCCAAAGCCTTTCCACCATCTACAAGGCACAAGTCAGGAGTGTGATGGAATACTCTCCACTTGCCTGGATGAGTGCAGCTCCAACAACACTCAAGAAGCTCGACACCATCCAGGGCAAAGCAGCCCGCTTGATTGGCACCCCATCCACCACCCGAAACAATCACTCCCTTCACCACCGGCGCACTGTGGCTGCAGTGTGCACCATCCACAGGATGCACTGCAGCAACTCGCCAAGGCTTCTTCAACAGCACTCCAAAACCCGCGACCTCTACCACCTAGAAGGACAAGAGCAGCAGGTACATGGGAACAACACCACCTGCACGTTCCCCTCCAAGTCATACACCATACTTGGAAATATATCGGCCGATCCTTCATCGTTGCTGGGTCAAAATCCTGGAACTCCCTTCCTAACAGCACTGTGGGAGAACCTTCACCACACGGACTGCAGCGGTTCAAGAAGGCAGCTCACCACCACCTTCTCAAGGGGCAATTAGGGATGGGCAATAAATGCCGGCCTCACCAGCGACGCCCACATCCCATGAACGAATAAAAAAAAAGGTCCAAAGAGATTTAGGGGTCCATGTACACACATCGCAAAAATATAGGAGTCAGGTACAAAAAATAATCAAGGCGGCTAATGGAATGTTAATCTTTATAACTAGAGGGCTAGACTATAAAGGGGAGGAAGTTTTGTTGCAGCTATACAAAGCCCTGGTTAGACCACATCTGGAGCACTGTCTAAAGTTCTGGATATCGTGTCTTGGAAAGGATATATTGGCCATGGAAGGAGTGCAGCGCAGATTCACCAGAATGTTACCAGGGCTCTGTTGGCGAGTTAAGGGTTAATAATCGAAGGAACCTGTATAACTCATGGAAGCAACAGGTTTTCCAAGAAAAACAGGAAACTAGAGGGGAACTGGGAGAAGAGACGATGGCCTCTTTCAAAGGTCTGCTAACAATCTGGAAGGGATGTCTGTGCAAAGAGATAGTGTTTGGGTCAAAGGTCTGATAACGATCCACAAGGGATGTTTGCAAAGAGACAGGGTTTGGGATGACATCGACCATGAGTGATTAATGTATAACTTAGGGGTTAGTGTAATAAACATAGAGATAAAGTGGATGTTTGAGTAAATAAGCTCTCAATAAACTGTTCGTGAACGGTTCCAAGAATAGTTTGTCAGGAAGTCGTCTTTACGGAATGTACTCGACTAAAACTGTTTATGTCAATAAGTTGTCCTTGTAAGAATCCAAGAACAGAGCAATCATGAAGTTTTATCTGTGAGGAATACATTTTAAGTAGGCAAACTGAGGTGTGTTAGACGAGGGAGCCTTTCCAGAGTTAGTTGGGAGAGCTCGAAAGAGGGAGATACCTGAAGCTACTCCCGTATACAGCATAAATTTATATGCAGTATACAGGAAACTTAATACAGGTGTTCAGGAAAGACAGGGAAGGAAAGAAAGGAAAGGGGTGGATGGTAGGGGTTACACTATTGATCAATAGGCTACCAAATAGTAGGAAGGAGATAGAGGAACAAATTTGTAGGCAAATTACAGAAAGATGCAAGAACTATAGAGTAGTGATAATGGGGAACTTCAATTATCCCAATATAGACAGGGACAGTAACAGTGTAAAGGGCAAAGGGGGGGAGAAATTTCTGAAATGCGTACAAGAGAACTTTCTCGAACAGTGTGTTACCAGCCCAACGAGGAAGGAAGCAGTGCTGGATCTGGTTCTGGGGAATGAAGTGGAGCTTGTTTCAGTGGGGGAGCATTTGGGGAACAGTGATCACAATATCATTAGGTTTAGAATAGTTATGGAAAAGGACCACTAACAATCAAATGTGAAAATACTTAACTGGAGGAGGGCTAATTCCAGTGAGTTAAAAAGGGATCTTGTCCAGGTGGATTGGAATCAAAAATTGGCAACAACAGTAATTGAACAATGGGAGGCCTTGAAGGAGGAGTTGGTTCAGGTACAGAGCAGACAGATCCCCACGGGGGAGACAGGAAGGGCATTCAAAGCTAGAGCTCCCTGGATGGCTAAAGAGATAGAGATTAAAATGAAACAGAAAAAGGAGGCTTATGACGAATGTCAGGTTCATAATACAGTCGTGAACCAGGCTGAATAAATAAAGTACAGAGGAGATCTAAAAAATGGAATAAGAGATGCAAAGAGAGAGTATGAGAATAGATTGGTGGTTAACATAAAAGGGAATCCAAAAGTCTTTTATAAACATACAAACAATAAAAGGGGAGTCAAAGGAAGGGTGGGGTCGATTAGGGGCAAAAAAGGAGATCTTCTTGTGGAGGCAGATGGCATGGCTGAGGCACTAAATGAATACTTTACATCCGTCTTCACCAGAGAAGAGGATTCTGCCATTGTACAGTAAAGGAGGAGGCAGTAGTGATATTGGAGATGATAAAAATAGATAAAGAGGAGGTACTTAAAAGATTAGCAGTGCTCAAAGTAAAAAAGTCTTTCGGTCCAGATGGGATGCCTCCTAGATTACTGAGGGAAGTAAGGGTGTAGATAGAGGAGGCTCTGACCACAAACTTCCAATCCTCCTTGGATATGGGAGTGGTGTCTGAGGACTGGAGGATTGCAAGTGTTACACCCCTGTTCAAAAATGTGGGAGAGGGATAAACCCGGCAATTACAGGCCAGTCAGCCTAACGTCGGTGGTGGGAAACTTCTAGAGACCAGAATCCGGGACAAAATTAATTCTCACTTGGAAGAACGTGAGTTAATTAATGACAGTCAATATAGATTTGTTAAAAGTAAAATCATGTCTGACTAATTTGATTGAGTTCTTCAATGAAATAACGGAGAGGGTTGATGAGGGTAGTGACTCGATGTTGTGTAAACGGACATTTAAAAGGCGTTTGGTAAAGTACCACCGAATGGACCTGTTGGTAAAATTGAAGCCCATGGCAGCATGGATACAAAATTGGCGGAGAGACAGAATGCAGAGAGCAGTGGTGAACCATTGTTTTACAGACTGGAAGGAAGTGTACAGTGATGTTCCGCAGGGGTTGGTATTAGGACCATGACTCTTTTTGAGATATATTAATGACCTGGACGTGTAACCAGTGGGGTGCCGCAAGGATCAGTGCTTGGGCCTCAGCTATTTACAATATATATCAATGACTTAGATGATGGGACCGAGTGCAAAGTATCCAAGTTTGCTGACGATACAAAGTTAGGTGGGAAAGTAAGCTGTGAGGAGGACACAAGGGGATATAGACAGGTTAAGTGAGTGGCCAAGAAGGTGGCAGATGGAGTATAATGTGGGGAAATGTGAGGTTATTCACTTTGGTGGGAACAATAGAAAAACAAAATATTTTTTAAATGGTGAGAAACTATTAAATGTTGGTGTTCAGAGAGATTTGGATGTCCTCATACAAGAAACACTGAAAGTTAACATGCAGGTACAGCGAGCAATCAGGAAAGCACTCAGAGGGAGGTGAACCTGTGGAATTCTCTACCACAGAAGTTAGCGGAAGCCAAGTCATTAGATGTATTCAAGGAGATCGATATATTTCTTAATGCTAAAGGGATCAAGGGATATGGGGAAAAGGCGGGAACAGGGTACTGAGTTAGACGATCAGCCATGATCATTTTGAATGGCGCAGCAGGCCCGAAGGGCCGAATGGCCTACTCTTGCTCCTATTTTCTATGCAACTGGAATGCTGGAATTTATTGCAAGGGGTTTGGAGTAGCAGAATAAGGAAGTCTTGTTGCAATTGTCAACTAATTGTTTTGGTGAGACCTCACCTGGAGTACTATGTACAGTTTTGGTCTCCTTATCTAAGGAAGCATACACTTGCCTGAGAGGCAATTTGAGTGAGTTAAAAAGGGATCTTTGCCCAGGTGGATTGGCATCAAGATTGGTAGTGAAAACAGTAAATGAACAATGGGGGGCCTTCAAGGAGGAGATGGTTCGGGTACAAAGTAGACACATTCCCACGAGGGGGAAAGGAAGGGCATCAAAGCCAGAGCTCTCTAGATGACGAAAGATTCTGGGCGTTAAATTGGGCCGTGCAGCGCCCGTTGTTTCGGACGCCATCTTGGTATAGGAGTAAGTACCCCGCGCCCAATGGCCCCAGCGCAGGCAGGACCCAAGTTTGGACCCACCCGAGGACTGACCTGCAACCAGCCTTCCTTTCCAGGCCTTGCACAATCAATGCAATTCACACTTTCCACCACCAGAGGGAGCTCAATCTCTTAAAGGGAGGATGTTTCTTCGACATCGCTTAAAGGTAGCTGGTACCTGTTATTTGCTGGAAATAACAGCCTACTGTCTGCACGGAGTCTGAACGGAGATCAGACATCGTAAAACACAGATGCAGGTCCCACCCCTATGTTTACACACCAATGAGTTATGTTAAAACATTGAATAAAGGTTGCGCACTACTAAATCCCACATCCTCCAATCTGCACACCAGACCGCACCAATCTGCTGATCTGAGTTGGTACCAGGCCTGCGAGAGTGCATGCACCAAGGTTCTCTGCTGATGCACTAGAGACCTTGGGTGCAAGAGGTGGACAGAAGAAGGGACATCCTATATCCGCAGTGGGGGGCAAGAGGCCCTCCAGACATAAACTCAAAAGGCAGTGGGAGGCAGCGGGGGATGAAGTCAATGCCAGGCGCACAGCATCATGAACATGGATGCAATGCAGGAAGAAGTTCAATGCTTTGACCTGTGTGGTCAAGGTGAGTGAGGTCAACTGTCAAGTGGCGTCTCCTACCAACTGCTCCACGCACTACACCCCCATCACCCACATACCAATAAACTCTTTCCATCAGTACTCAACTCTTCCAATCAGAGGCTTCCTCTCACCCTCACACATTACCACTGTTTCAAGCCGTCCACCCACAACTCACAAGCCACACACTGGCAGCTATTCAACCATGACAGGCACATCACCCTGACACACGTCCTGCTTTCTTGCAGGAGATGGTGGTGCATATCAAGAGGCAGCAAGTGGCAGTGGCATTTAGCCCCTCGAGCCTGTTCCACCATTCACTGAGATCATGGTGGACCTGTGACCTAACTCCATATACCCGCCTTAGCCCCATATCCCTTAATACCCTTGGTTCACAGAAATCTATCAATCTCTGATTTAACATTCACAAGTGAGCTAGCATCAACTGCCTTCTGCAGAAGAGCGTTCCAAACTTCTCCCATCCTTTGCGTATAGAAGCATTTCCTAACTGCACTCCTGCACGTCCTGGCTCCAAATGTTAGGCTATGTCCCCGCGTCCTCGTATTGAAGTCCAGGATACCTCCAAAAACAGTTACAAATGTCTCGGCAGCCAGAAGCAATAATCCAGCCACTAACCTGTGAATCCTGCGTGGTCCCTTTAAATAGCGCAGGTGGGGGGGCCCTCCAGGCACGTTTAAATAGTCGGGGTTAAGACTGTGCGTTGAGTTGAGCGTTAAGTCCCAAAATGGTGTCTATCACTTTAAATCAGCGTTGTACACTGATTGAAGCCATTTTCTCCCTACTTTACATGATTCCAGCGTTTGTTATCTGCGCCTGCACTAACTCCTATACCAAGATGGCGTCTGGCATTCGTCACGCTGGAAACGTGCGTGCACATCCATGACGCCATCTTGGATGTCAGAGAAGCCGTGTAGCGCCGAAACAACGGGCGCTACACGGCCCAATTTAGCGCCCTATCACTAGTTTAGTAGTTTCCCGGGCGACTATCACATTATAATGCGATACAACTTTATATTTCTCTTAATTAAGTGATACTCACACATAAAATCTCTTCTTTTTCCTAAGTCCTGTGGTTTCACAAAGCCATCACACGTTTGATGACAGGAGGTATAGTGGGCTGTTTATCCCCCAGAGCTCGTCTCGCTTGAGTCCGTGGTGATGCAAGTCTTTCCTATCCGTCCGATGTCAACCTCCCGAGGTATTTTCGAAAAGCATCACAACAGAAGGCCAGGGCTGGCTCACCAATGTTAAAGACTACGGGTACGGTAGCATAATGGTTATGTTACTGGACTAGTAATCCAGAGGCCTGGACTAAAATCCGGAGTCGTGAGTTCAAATCCTGCCGTGGCAGCTGGCGAGTTTAAATTCAATTAATTAATTAATTAAATTCAATTAAATAAAAATCTGGAATTAAAATACTAGTATCAGTAATAGTGGCCATGAAACTACCGGATTGTTGTCCCTTTAGGGAAGGAAACCTGCCGTCCTTACCCGGTCTGGCCAAAATGTGACTCCAGACCCACAGCAATGTGGTTGATTCTTAATTGCCCTCATGAAATGGCCGAGCAAACCACTCAGTTGTAAAATCTCGCTACGAAAAGTCATAATAAGAATAAAACCGGACGGACCACTAGGCACCGGACATGACAACGGCAAACCAAGCCCAGTCAACCCTGCAAGGTCCTCCTTACCAACATCTGGGGACTTGGGAGAGCTGTCCCACAGACTAGTCAAGCAACAGCCATACTCACAGAATCATATCTTTCAGCCAACGTCTCAGACTCTTCCATCACCATCCCTGGGTATGTCCTGTCCCACCGGCAGGACAGACCCACACAGAGGTGGCGGTACAGTGATATACAGTCAGGAGGGAGTGGCCCTGGGAGTCCTCAACATTGACTCTGGACCCCATGAAATTTCATGGCATCAGGTCAAACATGGGCAAGGAAACCTCCTGCTGATTACCACCTACTGTCCTCCCTCAGCTGATGAATCAGTCCTCCTCCATGTGTGAGCACCACTTGGAGGAAGCACTGAGGGTAGCAAGGGCACAGAATGTACTCTGGGTGGGGGACTTCAATGTCCATCACCAAGGGTGGCTCGGTAGCACCACTACTGACCGAGCTGGCCGAGTCCTGAAGGACATAGCGGCCAGACTGGGCCTGCGGCAGGTGGTGAGGGAAAAACTTACTTGACCTCGTCCTCACCAATCTACTTGTCGCAAATGCATCTGCCCATGACAGTATTGGTAGGAGTGACCACCGCACAGTCCTCGTGGAGATGAAGTCCCGTCTTCACACTGAGGACACCATCCAACGTGTTGTGTGGCACTACCACCGTGCTAAATGGGATAGATTCAGAACAGATCTGGCAGCTCAAAACTGGGCATCCATGAGGCGCTGTGGGCCATCAGCAGCAGCAGAATTGTATTCCAGCACAATCTGTAACCTCATGGCCCGGCATATTCCTCACTCTACCATTACCAACAAGCCAGGGGATCAACCCTGGTTCAATGAGGAGTGCAGAAGAGCATGCCAGGAGCAGCACCAGGCATACCTAAAAATGAGGGGCCAACCTGGTGAAGCGACAACTCAGGACTACATGCATGCTAAACAGCGGAAGCAACATGCTATAGACAGAGCTAAGCGATTCCACAACCAACGGATCAGATCAAAGCTCTGCAGTCCTGCCACATCCAGTCGTGAATGGTGGTGGACAATTAAACAACTAACGGGAGGAGGAGGCTCTGCAAACATCCCCATCCTCAATGATGGCGGAGTCCAGCACGTGAGTGCAAAAGACAAGGCTGAAGCGTTTGCAACCATCTTCAGCCAGAAGTGCCGAGTGGATGATCCATCTCGGCCTCCTCCCGATATCCCCACCATCACGGAAGCCAGTCTTCAGCCAATTTGATTCACTCCACGTGATATCAAGAAACGGCTGAGTGCACTTGATACAGCAAAGGCTATGGGCCCCGACAACATCCCAGCTGTGGTGCTGAAGACTTGTGCTCCAGAACTAGCTGCGCCTCTAGCCAAGCTGTTCCAGTACAGCTACAACACTGGCATCTACCCGACAATGTGGAAAATTGCCCAGGTATGTCCTGTCCACAAAAAGCAGGACAAATCCAATCCGGCCAATTACCGCCCCATCAGTCTACTCTCAATCATCAGCAAAGTGATGGAAGGTGTCGTCGACAGTGCTATCAAGCGGCACTTACTCACCAATAACCTGCTCACCGATGCTCAGTTTGGGTTCCGCCAGGACCACTCGGCTCCAGACCTCATTACAGCCTTGGTCCAAACATGGACAAAAGAGCTGAATTCCAGAGGTGAGGTGAGAGTGACTGCCCTTGACATCAAGGCAGCATTTGACCGAGTGTGGCACCAAGGAGCCCTAGTAAAATTGAAGACAATGGGAATCAGGGGGAAAACTCTCCAGTGGCTGGAGTCATACCTAGCACAAAGGAAGATGGTAGTGGTTGTTAGAGGCCAGTCATCTCAGCCCCAGGACATTGCTGCAGGAGTTCCTCAGGGCAGTGTCCTCGGCCCAACCATCTTCAGCTGCTTCATCAATGACCTTCCCTCCATCATAAGGTCAGAAATGGGGATGTTCGCTGATGATTGCAGTGTTCAGTTCCATTCGCAACCCCTCAAATAATGAAGCAGTCCAAGCCAGCATGCAGCAAGACCTGGACAACATCCAGGCTTGGGCTCATAAGTGGCAAGTAACATTCGCGCCAGGTAAGTGCCAGGCAATGACAATCTCCAACAAGAGAGAGTCTAACCACCTCCCCTTGACATTCAACGGCATTACCATCGCCGAATCCCCCACCATCAACATCCTGGGGGTCACCATTGACCAGAAACTTAACTGGACCAGCCATATAAATACCGTGGCTACGAAAGCAGGTCAGAGGCTGGGTATTCTGTGGCGAGTGACTCACCTCCTGACTCCCCAAAGCCTTTCCACCATCTACAAGGCACAAGTCAGGAGTGTGATGGAATACTCTCCACTTGCTTGGATGAGTGCAGCTCCAACAACACTCAAGAAGCTTGACACTGTCCAAAATAAAGCAGCCCGCTTGATTGGCACTCCATCCACCACCCGAAACATTCACTCCCTTCACCACCGGCGCACAGTGGCTGCAGTGTGTACCATCCACAGGATGCACTGCAGCAACTCGCCAAGGCTTCTTCGACAGCACCTCCCAAACCCGCGACCTCTACCACCTAGAAGGACAAGAGCAGCAGGCACATGGGAACAACACCACCTGCACATTCCCCTCCAAGTCACATACCATCCCGACTTGGAAATATATCGGCCGTTCCTTCATTGTCGCTGGGTCAAAATCCTGGAACTCCCTTCCTAACAGCACGGTGGGAGAACCGTCACCACACGGACTGCAGCAGTTCAAGAAGGCGGCTCACCACCACCTTCTCAAGGGGCAATTAGGGATGGGCAATAAATGCCGGCCTCGCCAGCGACGCCCACATCCCATGAACGAATAAATAAAAAACAACAGAATACAGCAGCCTTCTTCCAATTGAAAGAGTCGATCCTTTATTAAGTTTGGCGTGGAGAGCAGTTGAACAGAGTACAATCAAATGTAGATAGGCGTTCTTTAATTCCAGTCTGTGTCAGGGTGCAGTGGAGACATCTCCTTCAGTACTGTCCCCCACTAACAGCAAAAAGCGTGGTCTTTTCATGATACTTTTCCTTATACCTTGCACACGCCCACCGAAACCTATTTAACACACACAGACTGAGTGTCTCTGTTTGCCACTCAAACAATATTCAAAAACTGGCTTTGAAACGGCCCTTTCCCCACAAAGATTGTTGTGTCTTTGTTCACTCAAACCATGTGTGACATTCCTCCCATCCGCTGACCTCATGCAGATTACTGTGTCCTTCTTTGGAGTGAAGTGTGACTTCCCTGTACTTGACTGATCATTCCCCGGACTATCAAAGTTGGTTGTTTCTCAAGTAACAAGGTCAAAGGCGCCCAAAGTAATTCAACAGTCAACGAGATTATCCTTGTTTCCTTTGTTTGATAAGACAGAGCTGGTCAAACTTCTTATTCTTGAGACACACCATTTGTATCCACACAATAGAATGTCAACTGACATGTTTTGACATGCTTGTTCCAAGGAACTCCCTATAATTTATACTGATATCGATCATCTGTCTCGCTTCCCTTTAATTGGGTGGCTATTCAACCCAAACAGTCTTCACACTGTTTCTCTTCCAGGAACATAGGAACAGGAGTAGGCCATTCAGCCCCTCGTGCCTGCTCCGCCATTTGATAAGATCATGGCTGATCTGTGATCTAACTCCATATACCTGCCTTTGGCCCATATCCCTTAATACCTTTGGTTGCCAAAAAGCTATCGATCTCAGATTTAAATTTAGCAATTGAGCTCGTATCAACAATGGGGTCCTCGGATATACAAATGGGGGTATAGAGTACAAAAGGGCAGAGGTCATGTAAACCTGTACAAATCATTGGTTAGGCCGCAGTTCGAATATTGTGTCAAGTTTTGGGCATCTTCCACTGGGAAGGATGTCAAGGCCATGGAAAGGGTGCAGAAGAGATTCACTGAGATGATACCAGGGACGAGAGACTTTAGTTATGAGGAGAGACGAGAGGAACTGGGGCTCTTCTCATTAGAACAAAGAAGGGTAAGAGGGCCTGAGGGTGTTTTCAAAGTTTGTTCAGGTAAATCAGGAAAAACCAGTTCTCCTAGTCGGTGAGTCAGTAACTAGAGGGAATCAAATTCAAATCATCACCAAAAGACTCAGTCCCAGGGATAAAATATCGCACACACCGTACAAAAATGTTAGGGACTCTCACAGTTCTTCCAGATCTGTGTCTGGGGGAGAAACTGATGGGTTTATCTTATCTTTGGGTTAAATGTTATTCTCATCGAGGTGCTGGATGTCACTGCCAGAGAATGGGGCATTTTGAGCATCTAGTGTCTGCATGAAACACTCTCCAGACAGGTACAGCACGGGTTAGATACAGAGTAAAGCTCCCTCTACACTGTCCCACCAAACACTCCCAGGGCAGGTACAGCACGGGTTAGATACAGAGTAAAGTTCCCTCTAAACTGTCCCACCAAACACTCCCAGGGCAGGTACAGCATTGGATGCATGCAGACTAAAGCTGTGCTGTCCCTGCCATAGGAACATAGGAACAGGAGTAGGCCATTCAGCCCCTCGTGCCTGCTCCGCCATTTGATAAGATCATGGCTGATCTGTGATCTAACTCCATTTACCTGCCTTTGGCCCATATCCCTTAATACCTTTGGTTGCCAAAAAGCTATCTATCTCACATTTAAATTTAGCAATTGAGCTAGTATCAATTGCCGTTTGCGGAAGAGAGTTCCAAACTTCTACCACCCTTTGTGTGTAGAAATGTTTTCTAATCTCACTCCTGAAAGGTCTGGCTCTAATTTTTAGACTGTGCCCCCTACTCCTAGAATCCCCAACCAGCGGAAATAGTTTCTCTCTATCCACCCTATCTGTTCCCCTGAATATCTTATAAACTTCGATCAGATCACCCCTTAACCTTCGAAACTCCTGAGAATACAACCCCAATTTGTGTAATCTCTCCTCATAACTTAACCCTTGAAGTCCGGGTATCATTCTAGTAAACCTACGCTGCACTCCCTCCAAGGCCAATATGTCCTTCCGAAGGTGCGGTGCCCAGAACTGCTCACAGTACTCCAGGTGCGGTCTAACCAGGGTTTTGTATAGCTGCAGCATAACTTCTGCCCCCTTGTACTCTAGTCCTCTAGATATAAAGGGCAGCATTCCATTAGCCTTCTTGATTATTTTCTGCACCTGTTCATGACACTTCAATGATCTATGTACCTAAACCCCTAAGTCCCTTTGGCCATCCACTGTTTTTAACTTTTTACCATTTAGAAAGTACCCTGGGAATGTTTGATGGAACAGTGTCGAGGGAGCTTTACTCTGTATCTAAACTGTGCTGTCCCTGACCTGAGAGCCCCAGATGCTGACAAGAGGTGCTCTGACTGATAAAATGTCCCATTCCCCGGCACTGAGACCCATCACCATGGTGAGCACAAAGATTCATCTAAAGGGAACACAAACCCATCAGTATCTCCCCCGGACACAGATACTGAGGGACAGGGAGTGTCTGGGGCAATGTCATTTCTTACTCAGTAAGCTATTAATTGGTCCAGTACCCCTCCCCATTAATCCTGGGCTCCACACGGGTCGAATCCTGCTCCTGTTTCCCTTCCTGTAACAGCGCTGAGCTAAACCCAGCCCATAACGATCAGCGCTCTGGGAGGTTGGTTGCTGGGCACTGCAGTGATGCCATTCAGCCCATCTGGTCCTCTCCTCGTCCCTTTAAAGCTGGAGAGCTGGGACATCCTGTCTCCAATCAAATCCCACCTGTTCCTCGTGAGAATCCCAGGGGAAGGGTCAAGGCTCAGAGTGTGGAACACAACCAAAGGGTGAAAAGAGGAGGAGAGGAGAGGTAAATCAAGGAGTAGGGATTGAGGGACAATTTGAGAGCCCGTCGACTTCAGGAGGGGAAGATTGATTTCAGCAGTTTTAGGATCCAGGGAGAGAACAAGAGAGGTAGGTCAGAAGAGCAATTACTGCAGCAGCTTCGATAAATAGTGTGGGAGAGACGGTGGGGGTTAGGAGAGGACCATGGACTGTCTGTTAAAGTGTCTGTTTGCTGTGACCAGTTTTCCTTCTGTTATAAATAGCCTCCTGTAGCTCAGTGACACAAACGGCCCATTAAACTCCACCAATGTCCTCTGGCCCGGCGAGGTCTCTCTTTGTGAAACATCAGAACTGCCGACACTGTCGGCTTTAAGGAGACGTTCCCCTTTGGAGATCGGATTGAGTTTGATTAAATTGATGTTAAAAGTAACAACGCTGCTTTGCTCAGTGGCGATAAAAGATCGGAATATTTCTCAGATAGAATTTTCTGTCCTGTCGGATGCGGACGAGTTGTAGGTCCATCTTTTAAAAAGTTGTGGGAACTCAGTTCTACGATGGATTCCACTCGCTTTGTAACAATACCTCAAATCAGCTCTCGTCATCTGTTACAGATATCAAGGGTTCAAAACATTATGTGTGAACCAACACTGATTTATTCGATATATATACAGATTAAACTGCAGCTGAAACAAGCCTGAACTCTCAGAATGAACGTGGTTCAGTCCTGGATGTGATTAACAACGGCAATAACAGCAGAATCCAACCCCTGCAGTCACAGGTGAATTCGCTGGTGTTTCAGGAGGCTGGATGACTGAATGAATCCCTTCCCACACTCAGTGCAGGTGAACGGCCTCTCCCCAGTGTGAACTCGCTGGTGTCTCAGCAGGTTGGACACTGCAGTGAATCTCTTCCCACACTCAGTGCAGGTGAACGGCCTCTCCCCAGTGTGAACTCGCTGGTGTGTCAGCAGGGTGGAGGACTGAGTGAATCCCTTCCCACACACGGGGCAGGTGAACGGCCTCTCCCCAGTGTGAGTGCGTTGGTGTTTCAGCAGATCATTTCTGCTTTTAAAGCCCTTCTCACAGTCAGAGCATTTAAAAGGTCTCATGTCAGAGTGCACAAGTTGGTGTTCAACGAGGCTGGATGAACGAGTGAATCCCTTCCCACACACGGGGCAGGTGAACGGCCTCTCCCCTGTGTGAGTGCGTTGGTGTGTCAGCAGCTCGTTTCTGCCTTTAAAGCTCTTCTCACAGTCAGAACATTTAAAAGGTCTCTCATCAGTGTGAACTCGCTGATGTGACAGGAGGTGGGATGACTGAGTGAATCCCTTCCCACAAACGGTGCAGGTGAACGGCCTCTCCCCAGTGTGAGTGCATTGGTGTTTCAGCAGTTTGTTTGTGCTTTTAAAGCTCTTCTCACAGTCAGAACATTTAAAAGGTCTGTCATCAGTGTGAACTCGCTGGTGTGACAGAAGGTTGGATGACTGAGTGAATCCCTTCCCACACACGGAGCAGGTGAACGGTCTCTCCCCTGTGTGAACTCGCTGGTGTCTCAGCAGGTGCGATGACTGAGTGAATCCCTTCCCACACACGGAGCAGGTGAACGGTCTCTCCCCCGTGTGAACTCGCTGGTGTTCCAGGAGATCATTTGTTCTTTTAAAGCTCTTCTCACAGTCAGAACATTTAAAAGGTCTGTCATCAGTGTGAACTCGCTGGTGTGTCAGCAGGTTGGATAGCATGGTGAAAGCCTTCTCACACATGGAGCAGGTGAATGGCCTCTCCCTGGAGTGAACTTGCTGGTGTGTCTGGAGCTTGGCTAATTGAGTGAATCCCTTCCTACACACAGAGCAGGTGAACGGTCTCTCCCCAGTGTGAACTCGCTGGTGTGTCAGCAGGTGTGATGACTGGGTAAATCCCTTCCCACACACGGTACAGGTGAACGGCCTCTCCCCGGTGTGACTCCGTCGATGAGTTTCCAGATGGGACGGGTAATTGAATCCCTTCCCACAGTCCCCACATTTCCACGGTTTCTCCGTGGTCCGGGTGCCCTTGCGTCTCTCCAGGTTGGACGATCAGTTGAAGCCTCGTCCACACACACAACACGTGGACGGTTTCTCCCCGCTGTGAATGGTGTGATGTTTTTTCAGGCTGTGTAACTGGTTAAAGCTCTTTCCACAGTCAGTGCACTGGAACACTCTCACTTGGGTGTGTGTGTCTCGGTGATTTTCCACTCACACTGATGTTTGAAATCTTCTCCCACAGACAGAACAGACGAACATTTCTCCTTCCACATTCAAAGGCCGATGATATTCAGGTCCTGATGAATCGAGTGACTCTGTCAGATCTTGACGTGATCTTTGGTTTGAGTTTCCCGTCTGTAAATCCTCCCCTTCTAATACCCTGTAAAAGGAGTTTACAAAAGTCATCACTGTAAATACAGGATAGAAATTCAGAACAGACAATTCTAGTTTCTATGGAACATTCTTTCCTCTCTTATTCCTCAAAGCTGTAAATCCCCCGACCCACACACTCTCCCTCCTCCCTGTGCTGAAATCCAAACACATCCCACCATCTCCAACATTTCTTCCCTCCACTCCCAGTTTTCTCCCTCCCTCTCCTCTGGTTGGGTTCAGTTCTACAGGTTTCATTGGTCAGAACATTGAATACAGGAGTTGGGATGTCTTGTTGAAGTTGTACAAGACATTAGTAAGGCCACACTTGGAATACTGTGTACAGTTCTGGTCACCCTATTATAGAAAGGATATTATTAAACTAGAAAGAGTGCAGAACAGATTTACTAGGATGCTACCGGGACTTGATGGTTTGACTTATAGGGAGAGGTTGGATAGACTGAGGCTTTTTTCCCTGGAGAGTAGGAGGTTTAGGGGTGATCTTATAGAAGTCTATAAAATAATGAGGGGCATAGATAAAGTAGATAGTCAAAATCTTTTCCCAAAGGTAGGGGAGTCTATAACGAGGGGGCATAGATTTAAGGTGAGAGGGGAGAGATACAAAAGGGTCCAGAGGGGCAATTTTTTCACTCAAAGGGTGGTGAGTGTCTGGAACGAGCTGCCAGAGGCAGTAGTAGAGGCGGGTACAATTTTGTCTTTTAAAAAGCATTTGGACAGTTACATGGGTAAGATGGGTATAGAGGGATATGGGCCAAGTGCAGGCAATTGGGACTAGCTTAGTGGTATAAACTGGGCGACATGGACATGTTGGGCCGAAGGGCCTGTTTCCATGTTGTAAACTTCTATGATTCTATGATTCTGTGATACACCCGCTGTGGGCAGAGTGAGAATAAAATAAATGAGGCACTGGGACCCTGAAGCCCCGCCCACTGTTCACTGTCACTGGGACCCTGAAGCCCCGCCCACTGTTCCCGGTCACTGGGACCCTGAAGCCCCGCCCACTCTGTTCACTGTCACTGGGACCCTGAAGCCCCGCCCACTCTTTGTTCCCCATCACTGGGACCCTGAAGCCCCGCCCACTCTTTGTTCCCCATCACTGGGACCCTGAAGCCCCGCCCACTCTTTGTTGCCGGTCACTGGGACCCTGAAGCCCCGCCCACTCTTTGTTCCCGGTCACTGGGGCCCTGAAGCCCCGCCCACTATTTGTTCCCGGTCACTGGGACCCTGAAGCCCCGCCCACTCTTTGTTCCCGGTCACTGGGACCCTGAAGCCCCGCCCACTCTTTGTTCTGTCACTGGGACCCTGAAGCCCCGCCCACTCTTTGTTCCCCATCACTGGGACCCTGAAGCCCCGCCCACTCTTTGTTCCCCATCACTGGGACCCTGAAGCCCCGCCCACTCTTTGTTCCCCATCACTGGGACCCTGAAGCCCCGCCCACTCTTTGTTGCCGGTCACTGGGACCCTGAAGCCCCGCCCACTCTTTGTTCCCGGTCACTGGGGCCCTGAAGCCCCGCCCACTATTTGTTCCCGGTCACTGGGACCCTGAAGCCCCGCCCACTCTTTGTTCCCGGTCACTGGGACCCTGAAGCCCCGCCCACTCTTTGTTCTGTCACTGGGACCCTGAAGCCCCGCCCACTCTTTGTTCTGTCACTGGGACCCTGAAGCCCCGCCCACTCTTTGTTCCTGGTCACTGGGACCCTGAAGCCCCGCCCACTCTTTGTTCCTGGTCACTGGGACCCTGAAGCCCCGCCCACTCTTTGTTCCCCATCACTGGGACCCTGAAGCCCCGCCCACTCTTTGTTCCCCATCACTGGGACCCTGAAGCCCCGCCCACTCTTTGTTGCCGGTCACTGGGACCCTGAAGCCCCGCCCACTCTTTGTTCCCGGTCACTGGGGCCCTGAAGCCCCGCCCACTATTTGTTCCCGGTCACTGGGACCCTGAAGCCCCGCCCACTCTTTGTTCCCGGTCACTGGGACCCTGAAGCCCCGCCCACTCTTTGTTCTGTCACTGGGACCCTGAAGCCCCGCCCACTCTTTGTTCTGTCACTGGGACCCTGAAGCCCCGCCCACTCTTTGTTCCCCATCACTGGGACCCCGAAGCCCCGCCCACTCTTTGTTCCCGGTCACTGGGACCCTGAAGCCCCGCCCACTCTTTGTTCCCGGTCACTGGGGCCCTGAAGCCCCGCCCACTATTTGTTCCCGGTCACTGGGACCCTGAAGCCCCGCCCACTCTTTGTTCCCGGTCACTGGGACCCTGAAGCCCCGCCCACTCTTTGTTCTGTCACTGGGACCCTGAAGCCCCGCCCACTCTTTGTTCCCGGTCACTGGGGCCCTGAAGCCCCGCCCACTCTTTGTTCCCGGTCACTGGGACCCTGAAGCCCCGCCCACTCTTTGTTCCCGGTCACTGGGACCCTGAAGCCCCGCCCACTCTTTGTTCCCGGTCACTGGGACATTGAAGCCCCGCCCACTCTTTATTCCCGGTCACTGGGACCCTGAAGCCCCGCCCACTCTGTTCCTGGTCACTGGGACCCTGAAGCCCCGCCCACTCTTTGTTCCCGGTCACTGGGACCCTGAAGCCCCGCCCACTCTTTGTTCCCGGTCACTGGGACCCTGAAGCCCCGCCCACTCTTTGTTCCCAGTCACTGGGATCCTGAAGCCCCGCCCACTCTTTGTTCCCAGTCACTGGGACCCTGAAGCCCCGCCCACTCTTTATTCCCGGTCACTGGGACCCTGAAGCCCCGCCCACTCTGTTCCTGGTCGCTGTGACCATGCAGCCCCGCCCACTCTTTGTTCTGTCACTGGGACCCTGAAGCCCCGCCCACTCTTTGTTCCTGTAACAAGATGGCTGCCCGTACACCGTGATCTCTACTTGACCTCTTACTAAAATGGCGGCCAGTTACGCCCCGCACCCGGGTCTGTCACCGAGGTGCAAACACGGGACCTGCGGGCTCTTGTTCGGGGCCTTAGGCCGACACCAGGCGTTTATGAAGCTTCTCTGCCCACCCGCAGGTCTAATTCCTCCCCAGCTCCCTCCTTCTCCTACCGGCCTCCGACCCGCCCGTTCTGCCTCAATCTGTCGCCACCACTCACACTGCGCATGCTCAGAGCACAGCGCTGTCCTGCGCCTGCGCACTAGGCTCCTGTAGTGATTGATAGGGCGCATTCTGCCGCGCGGGGGCTTCTGGGTAAATGCACCGTCATTGAAAGCCCCTGTTGGTGAAAAAAAAAAATTTTTTTTTCACCCCATGGAGATTGGGGCCGGAGGGGCAATAAACAAGATTAATACATAAATTATACAGAAACCCGAGCGCCCGGGCCCTCAGCCGTGGTGCGAAGTAAACTGGCCGCCACTTTGCTGTTATTACCGCCCATCTCAGGCCCGCCCCGCCCAGTCTGGTTTAATCGCTAAATATTTTCTAACTCGAGCTCGGGCCTGTAATTCTGAGGGAAACTCGTTTTTTCTCTGTCCTATCTGAAAGGCTGTTGCAGGGCTTAATAAGCTGGCAAGAAGTTTTTATAGAGTGGAAAGAGATGAAAAACGCCACTAGCAATGCCTGCTGGTGCACTCTGTCTCCAATATGTACCGTCCAAAAGATGACAAAGGTCAGACCGTGTGGAGTGAAGGGCCAGGTAGCAGAGTGGATGGAAAGATGGCGACAAAACAGAAATCAGAGGATAGGAGTTCAGGGACATTTCTCGTACTGGCAGAAGGTGAGAAGTGGGGTCCTGCAGGGATCCGTGCTGGGTCCGCTGTTGTTCACCATGATTTGGAATCAGAAATTGGAGGTATGTTCTCGCAATTTGCAGATGACACCAAATTGGGTGGTGTAGCTAATAATGTTCAGGTTTGCACCAAAATACAGCAACACATAAACAGGCTCGCAGACTGGGCAGATAAATGGGAAATGAAATTCAATATAGTGAAATGTGAGGTGCTTTATTTTGGCAGGAGGATTAAGGAGATCACTTATTCATTAGAAGGTAAGAAACTAAATGAAGTAGAGGAGCAAAGAGATCTGGGAATACAGACACATAAATCACTAAAAGTAGCAACACCAGTTGATAAGGCCACGAAGAGTGCAAAGAAAGTACTGGGATTCATTTCTGGAATAGAATACCAGAGCAGGGAGGTAATGTTAAAATTATACTGGATCCCCTGTAAATATTAGTACCATCTCTGGATCCATTGTAAATATTAGTACCATTTCTGGATCCCCTGTAAATATTAGTACAGTCTCTGGATCCCCTGTAATTATTAGTACAGTCTCTGGATCCCCTGTAATTATTAGTACAGTCTCTGGATCCCCTGTAATTATTAGTAACATCTCTGGACCCCCTGTACATATTAGTACAGTCTCTGGACCCCCTGTACATATTAGTACAGTCTCTGGACCCCCTGTACACATTAGTACAGTCTCTGGATCCCCTGTAAATATTAGTACAGTCTCTGGATCCCCTGTAATTATTAGTACAGTCTCTGGACCCCCTGTAAATATTAGTACAGTCTCTGGACCCCCTGTAAATATTAGTATCATCTCTGGACCCCTTGTAAATATTATCATCTCTGGACTCCCTGTAAATATTAGTACAGTCTCTGGACCCCCCCCCCCCCCATAATTGTTAGTACCAACTCTGGATCCCCTGTAAATATTATCATCTCTGGACCCCCTGTAAATATTAGTACTATCTCTCAATCACTTTTTAATATTATTACAGTTGCTGGATCCCCTTTAAAAGGAGCAGCAGGTTCAGGCACCCTGCTAACAGAACCTCTCCCCCAGGGACCTATTCTGAATTAAATCTCATACCCCGAAGTTCCCTGTAACTATATTTCCCATCCCTGATCCCTTTATCAATCTATCTCCCCTCCCGGGTACCCCCTCTAATTTTTAAGCTAAATATATAGAGGCCTACCAGAAACTCACGTGTGGGACAGAGATTGACAAGAATAGTAATCCAGTGAAACACGGTTTATAGAATTAATAGCTGGATATAGAGACTTACCAGCAACTCGAATAGCATCGAGAGTGGGACAGGGAAAGACAAGGACTGTAATAAAGTGAGACAACAACAACTGCATTTATATAGTGCCTTTAACATAGTAAAACGTCCCAAGGCGCTTCACAGGAGCGATTATCAAACAAAATTTGACACTGAGCCACATAAGGAGATATTAGGACAGGTGACCAAAAGCTTGGTCAAAGAGGCAGGTTTTAAGGAGCGTCTTAAAGGAGGAGAGAGAGGTAGAGAGGCAGCGCGGTTTAGGGAGGGAATTCCAGAGCTTAGGGCCTAGGCAGCTGAAGGCACGGCCGCCAATGGTCGAGCGATTAAAATCAAGGATGCACAAGAAGCAATCATTGGAGGAGCGCAGAGATTTTGGAGGATTGTGGGGCTTGAGGAGGTTACAGAGATAAGGAGGGGCAAAGCCATGGAGGGATTTGAAAATAAGGATGAGAATTTTAAAATCGAGGAGTTCCCAGACCAGGAGCCAATGTACGTCAGTGACCACAGTGGGTGATGGGAGAACGGGACTTGGTGCGAGTTAGGATACGGGGCAGCAGAGTTTTGGATGAACTCAAGTTTATGGAAGGTGGAAGATGAGAGGCCAGCCAGGAGAAAATTGGAATAGTCAAGTCTAGAGGTAACAAAGGCATTGATAAGGCTTTCAGCAGCAGATGAGCTGAGACAGGGGCGGAGATGGGCGATGTTACGGAGGTGGAAGTAGGCGGTCTTGGTGATGGAGTGGATATGGGGTCAGAAGTTCATCTCAGGGTCAATTAAGGCACCAAGGTTGTGAACGGTCTGGTTGAGCCTCTGACAGTGGCCGGGGAGAGGGATGGAGTCGTTGGCTAGGGAACCGAGCTTGTGGCAGCGACAGAAGACAACGGCTTTGATTTTCCCAATATTTAGTTGGAGGAAGTTTTTGCTGATGTCGGACAAGCCGTGTGACAAATGAGAGACAGTGGAGGGGTCGTGAGAGGTGGTGGTGAGGCAGAGCTGGGTGACGCCAACGTACATGTGGAACCTGACGTGTTTTCGGATGGTGTCGCCGAGGGACAGCATGTAGATGAGAAATAGGAGGGGGCCAAGGATAGATCCTTGGGGGACTCCAGAGGTAACGGTGCAGGAGTGGGAAGAGAAGCCATTGCAGGTGATTCACTGGCTACGACTGGATAGTTAAGGATGGAACCAGGATCCTCGAGGGATGAAAGAGAAGAGATTGGGTAGAATGGGCCTAGATTCTCTGGAGTTTAGAAGAATGAGAGGTGATCTCATTGAAACAATGAAATTCTTAGAGGGTTTGATAGGGTAGATGCTGAGAGGTTGTTTCCCCTGGCTGGAGAGTCTAGAACTAGGGGGCATAGACTCAAGATAAGGGGTCAGCCATTTAGGACTGAGATGAGGAAAAAATTCATCACTCAGAGGGTTGTGAATCTTTGGAATTCTCTACCCCGGAGGGCTGTGGATGTTCAGTCGTTGAGTATATTCAAGACTGAGATCGATAGATTTTTCAACACAAAGGGAATCAAGGGATATGGAGATCGGGCGGGAAAGTGGAGTTGAGGTCGAAGATCAGCCATGAACTTATTGAATGGCGGAGCTGGTTCAAGGGGCCGTATGGCCTATTCCTGCTCCTATTTCTTATGTTCTTATGACTCCAGAGGTAACGGTGCGGGAGCGGGAAGAGAATTGCAGATGATTCTCTGGCTATGAATGGATAGATAAGAATGGAACCAGGCCAGCGCAGTCCCGCCCTGCTGGATAATGGAGGAGAGGTGTTGGAGGAGGATGGTGTGGTCAACCATGTCAAAGGCTGAAGACAGGTCGAGAAGGATGAGGAGAGATAGCTTACCATGGTCATGGACACATAGGATGTCATTTGTGACCTTGATAATGGCCGTTTCAGTAATGTGGCAGGGACGGAAACCTGATTGGAGGGGTTCAAACACGGAATTGTGGGAAAGATGGGCACGGATTTGGAACTTTGGAGAGGAAAGGGAGGTTGGAGATGGGGCGGTAGTTTGCAAGGACAGAGGGGTCAAGGGTGAGTTTTCTGAGGAGGGGTGTGATGATAGCAGATTTGAAGGGGAGGGGGACAGTACCTGAGGAGAGGGAGCTGTTAACAATATCAGTTAACATGGGGGCCAGGAAGGGAAGTTGGGTGGTCAGCAGTTTGCTGGGAATAGTGTTGAGGGAGCAGGAGGGGGGGGTTTCATGGTCAAGGTGAGCTCGGAGAGGGCATGAGGGGAGATAGGAGAGAAACTGGAGAAAGATGCGAGTTCAGGACGAGGGCAGGGGGGACCGTAGGGGAAGTTTGGCTTGGTGGACTAGGGGAAGGGAGGGAAGAGGCAGAGGCAGCTGAACGGATGGTCTAAAACTTAGTGACAAAGAAGTCGATGAGCTCCTCACACTTTTCGTTGGAGGTGAGGGTGGAGATGGGCGGGGAGAGGGGTTTAAGGAGATGGTTTGTAGTGGAGAAGAGAAGCCGGGGGTTATCTTTGCATTCCAGGATGATCCTGGAATCGTGAGAAGTTTTGGCAGAGGAGAGCAGGACCCGATAGTGCTTAATGTGGTCCAGCCAGACCTGGCGATGAATGGCTCGTCCAGTTGTTCACCATAAAGGTTCAAGTCTGCGTCCCTTGGACTTAAGGGAGCAGAGATGAGGGCCATACCAGAGGGAACAACCAAGGTGGGAAAGGGTAATGGTTTTAATGGGGTCAAGGGCATCAAAGGTGGAGGTGGAGGTGAGGGTGTGAATGAGCAGAACCTCAAAAGGTAATAATCTCTGGATTACCAGCTGAGCCACCCACAAATTGGGATAGGGTCAAGCAGATCAGAGAGTTAAATTCGTGGCTCAAAGACTGTTGTGCGAGACAGGGGCTTTGATTCATGAGGTACTGGCACCAGTATTGGGGAAAGAGGGTGCTGTTCCCTTGGGACGGGCTGCACTTAAGCCGGGCTGGGACCAGTGTCCTGGTGAATTGAATAACTAGCGCTGTAGATAGGACTTTAAACTAAAAGGGGGGAGGGGTTAGGTGAGGGGAAATTTAGAAATCTGAAGGGAAAAGACAAGGGGATAGAGCAGTGTAGCGATTTGGGTAATAGTTTTGGGTAGCGATGATAATAATGCATCAACAAATAAGGTCAAGGCAGGGAATAATGGTAACAAGATAGACGAATTAGTGGCACAAATAGAGATAAATGGGTTTGATCGAATAGCCAATACAGAGACGTGGTTGCAAGGTGACCAAGGCTGGGAACTAATTATTTCAGGGTACTTGACATTAAGGAAAGACAGGCAGAATGGAAAAAGGAGGGGGTGTAGCCCTGATAATAAAGGATGACATAAGGACAGTGGTAAGAAAGGATCTTGGCTCGGAAGATCAGGAAGTAGAATCAGGAAGGGTGGAAATAAGGAATAACATGGGGCAGAAAACACTCTGAGTGTAGTTTATAGGCCCCCTAACAGTATCTATACAGTTGGACAGTATTAATCAAGAAATAATAGGAGTTTGTAACAAAGGCAGTGCAATAATCATGGGGGACTTTAGTCTTCATGTACACTGGACAAATCAAATTGACAAAGATAGTCTGGAGGACGAGTTCATGGAATGCATTTGAGACAGGTTCCTAGAACAATACATCGTGGAATCAATCAGGGAACAGGCTATTTTAGATCTTGTATTGTGTAAAGAGACAGGGTTAATTAGTGATCTTGTAGTAATGGATCCTCTTGGGAAGAGTGATCATAACATGATAGAATTTCACACTGAGTTTGAGAGTGACATACATCAGTCCGAAACTAGAGCCTTAAACTTAAATAAAGCCAATTACATATGTATGCGGGGCGAGTTGGCTAAGGTAGATTGGGAAATTAGATTAAAAGGTATGACAGTAGATAAGCAATGGCAAACATTTAAAGAAATATTTCAGAATTCTCTACGAATATACATTCCATTGAGAAATAAAAATCCACAGGAAAAGTGATCCATCTGCGGCTAACTAGTGAAGTTAAGGATAGTTTTAGTTCTTGTGTTATTATGTTCTTATGGGCAGATCGTTAGCTGCAGAAATGTTGCGGTGAATGGACGGTCAAAGCCTAGATAGTTCGGAATTTGAAAGTGCCCTTATAAGTGACTGGGCGAAGGGTTTTTTCCAGGGGCGGACACAGAAGGAAGTGGGGTTGGGAGGGGGATGGGGGATGTTGGTGGATAGGAGGATAGTGATCGACTTCAAGAGGATATAGACAGGCTGGTGAAATGGGCGGACACGTGGCAGATGAAATTTAACGCTGAAAAATGCAAAGTGATACATTTTGGTCGGAAGAACAAGGAGAGGCAATATAAACTAGAGGACACAATTCTAAAAGGGGTACAGGAACAGAGAGATCTGGGGGTTATATGTGCACAAATCATTGAAGCTGGCAGGGCAGGTTGAGAAAGCAGTTAAAAAAGCATATGGGATCCTGGGCTTTATAAATAGAGGCATAGAGTACAAAAGCGAGGAAGTCATGATGAACCTTTATAAAACACTGGTTCGGCCACAACTGGAGTATTGTGTCCAGTTCTGGGCACCGCACTTTAGGAAAGATGTGAAGGCCTTAGAGAGGGTGCAGAAAAGATTTACTAGAATGATTCCAGGGATGAGGGACTTTAGTTATGTGGATAGACTGGAGAAGCTGGGGTTGTTCTTCTTGGAACAGAGAAGGTTGAGTGGAGATTTGATAGAGGTATTCAAAATCATGAAGGGTCTGGACAGAGTAGATAGAGAGAAACTGTTCCCATTGACGGAAGGGTCAAGAATCAGAGGACATAGATTTAAGGTGATTGGCAAAAGAACCAAAGGTGACATGAGGAAAAACGTTTTTACACAGCGAGTGGTTAGGATCTGAGGGGGTGGTGGAGGCAGATTCAATCGTAGCTTTCAAAAGGGAACTGGATAAGTACTTGAAAGGAAAAAAATTGCAGGGCTACGGGAATAGGGCGGGGGAGTGAGACTAGCTGGATTGCTCTTGCATAGAGCTAGCATGGACTCGATGGACCGAAAGGCCTCCTCCCGTGCTGTAAGCTTTCTATGATCAGAGATGGCCTTATCCATGATTGACACGATGGGAGTAGAGAGGCCACGTGAGATGGCACGGTCGACGGGGTGGCCATGAATATGGTTAGGGGAGTTTATATGGAGGGAGAGATTAAGGGAGGATAGGAAGGCAGTGAACTCAGAGGAGAGAGAGCATGATGAGTTGAGATGGAGGTTGAAAATCACCGAGGATGAGAAATCGCTCGGTGCAGAAGCTGAGGGAGGAAAGCAGTGAAGATGTCTAGGCGAGCAACTTGGTACTTGGGTGGGCGGTAGATAAGGACGATTTTAAAGGAGAGGTGAGAAGGGTGGAACAAGGTGAGATGCTCAAAGGAAGAGAAGGTGCCAGAGGGGTAGGGAGACCGACCAATGAGTGGTTTGGTGATAACTGCCACACCGCCACCGCGGTGGTATGTGGGGGGGGGGAGCAAGCAGTGGAAGATATAGCCAGGCGGGGAGGCTTCATTAAGGTGGAAGGTGCCATCACCATCAAGGCCGTGATATCGATGCAATCGTCAACATTAAGCTCATGGATATCAAGGGCCTTGAACGGACATTCTGGAGGGAGATGTGGAGACGATAGTGATAGCTGAGCTGCTGGCAGAGTCCACATGGTCAGCACTGGGAGGGGTGAGTGGGACGGGAAGAAGATTGGCAAGATTAGCCCTCGCTGTTACTTTCCAGCAACACCAACAACAGCGAGTGTGGGAAATTAAATGACAAGAACAGTAATGCAGTGAAACTTGGTTTACAGAATTAATAGCTGGATATAGAGACTTATCAGGAACACCAACCGCAGTCAGGAGAGGATAGTAAATTACTTCTATACCCTTAAGCACGAAATCTATCCAAAACTTTAATGATAGTAAATCATTGGTTCTACCACCCCTCAGCGGTGACCATAAGACCATAAGAGATAGGAGCAGGAGTAGGCCATTCGGCCCCTCGAGCCTGCTCCGCCATTTAATGAGATCATGGCTGATCTGATTTTTACCTCAACTCCACTTTCCCCATATCCTTTGACTCCCTTGCTGATCAAAAATTTCTCTAACTCAGCCTTGAATGTATTCAATGACTCAGCCTCCACAGCTTTTTGGGGTAAAGAATTCCAAAGATTCACGACCCTCTGGGAGAAGAAATTCCTCCTCATTTCCATCTTAAACGGGCGACCCCTCATTTTGAGACTATGCCCTCTAGTTTCCGGTAGGGAAACTTTTAGAAACGATAATCCGGGACAGAATTAACAGTCACTTGGACGAGTGTGGATTGATTAGGGAAAGCCAGCACGGATTTGTTAAAGGCAAATCGTGTTTAACTAACCTGATAGAGTTTTTTGATGAGGTAACAGAGAGGGTCGATGCGGGCAATGCGGTTGATGAGGTGTATATGGACTTTCAAAAGGCGTTTGATAAAGTGTCACATGGTAGGCTTATCGTCAAGATTGCGGCCCATGGAATCATAGAATCATAGAAGTTTACAACATGGAAACAGGCCCTTCGGCCCAACATGTCCATGTCGCCCAGTTTATACCACTAAGCTAGTCCCAATTGCCTGCACTTGGCCCATATCCCTCTATACCCATCTTACCCATGTAACTGTCCAAATGCTTTTTAAAAGACAAAATTGTACCCGCCTCTACTACTGCCTCTGGCAGCTCGTTCCAGACACTCACCACCCTTTGAGTGAAAAAATTGCCCCTCTGGACCCTTTTGTATCTCTCCCCTCTAACCTTAAATCTATGCCCCCTCGTTATAGACTCCCCTACCTTTGGGAAAAGGGGGCAGTAACAACATGGATACAGAATTAGCTAAGGGACAGGAAACAGAGAGTAGTGGTGAACGGTTGTTTCTCGGACTGGAGGGAGGTGTACAGTGGTGTTCCCCAGGGGTCGGTACTAGGACCACTGCTTTTCTTGATATATATTAATGACTTGGACTCGGGTGTACAGGGCACAATTTCCAAATTTGCAGATGACACAAAACTTGGAAGGGTAGTAAACAGTGAGGAGGATAGTGATAGACTTCAAGAGGATATAGACAGGCTGGTGGCATGGGTGGACACGTGGCAGATAAAATTTAACACAGAAAAATGAGAAGTGATATATTTCAGTAGGAAGAACAAGGAGAGGCAATATAAACTAAAGGGCACAACTCTAAAAGGGGGACAGAAACAGAGATCTGGGGGTATATGTGCACAAATCGTTGAAGGTGGCAGGGCAGGTTGCAGGTTGAGAAAGTGGTTAAAAAAGCATACGGGGTCCTGGGTTTTATAAATAGAGGCATAGAGTACAAAAGCAAGGAAGTCATGATGAAACTTTATAAAACACTGGTTCGATCACAACTGGAGTATTGTGCCCAGTTCTGGGCACCGCACTTTAGGAAAGATGTAATGGCCTTAGAGAGGGTGCAGAAGAGATTTACTAGAACGATTCCAGGGATGAGGGACTTTAGTTACATGGATAGACTTGAGAAGCTGGGGTTGTTTTCTTAGAGTGGAGAAGGTTGAGAGGAGATTTGATAGAGGTGTTCAAAATCCTGAAGGGTCTAGACAGAGTAGATAGAGAGAAACTGTTCCCATTGGCGGAAGGGTCAAGAATCAGAGGACACAGATTTAAGGTGATTGGCAAAAGACACAAAGGTGACATGAGGAAAAACTTTTTCACACAGCGAGTGGTTGTGATCTGGAATGCACTGACCGAGGGGGTGGTGGAGGCAGATTCAATCATGGTCTTCAAAAGAGAATTGGATAAGTACTTGAAAGGAAGACATCTGCAGGGCTACGGGGATAGGGCGGGGAAGTGGGACCAGCTAGATTGCTCTTGCATAGAGCCAGTGCGGACTCGAAGGGCCGAATGACCTCCTGCCATGCTGTAACCTTTTTATGATTCTAGGTGCAGCAATAGACGCTTCAGAGATACCAAGCTTATTGTCATATCCTTACTTCTTTAAAGGATGGGAGACCTTACAATTAACAACAACTTGCATTTATATAGTGCCTTTAATGTAGCAACATGGGAAGATAGGAACAGGAGTGGGCCAGTTAGCTCCTCGAGCCTGTAACGCCATTCAATGAGATCATGGTTGATCTGTGACCTTACTCCATATATCCACCGTAGCCCCATATCCGTTAATTCAGGGAGGTATTGCTGCAGTTATAGAAGGTATTGGTGAGACCGCACCTGGAATACTGCATACAGTTTTGGTGTCCATACTTAAGAAAAGACATACTTGCTCTCGAGGCAGTACAAAGAAGGTTAATCCCGGGGATGAGGGGGTGGACATATGAGGAGAGGTTGAGTAGATTGGGACTCTACTCATTGGAGTTCAGAAGAATGAGAGGCGATCTTATTGAAACATATAAGATTGTGAAGGGGCTTGATCGGGTGGATGCGGTAAGGATGTTCCCAAGGATGGGTGAAACTAGAACTCGGGGGCATAATCTTAGAATAAGGGGCTGCTCTTTCAAAACTGAGATGAGGAGAAACTTCTTCACTCAAAGGGTAGGAGGTCTGTGAAATTTGCTGCCCCAGGAAGCTGTGGAAGCTACATCATTAAATAAATTTAAAACAGAAATAGACAGTTTCCTAGAAGTAAAGGGAATTAGGGGTTACGGGGAGCGGGCAGGAAATTGGACATGAATTTAGATTTGAGGTTAGGATCAGATCAGCCGTGATCTTATTGAATGGCGGAGCAGGCTCGAGGGGCCGATTGGCCTACTCCTGCTCCTATTTCTTATGTTCTAATTCCTTTGATTAACAAAAATCTATCAATCTCAGGTTTAAAATGATCAATTGAGCTAGCTTGGACTGCCATTTGCAGAAGAGTGTTCCAAACTTCTACCACCCTTTGCGTGTAGAAGTGTTTCCTAACTTAATTCCTGAAAGTCCTGGCTCTAATTTTCTGGCTGTGTCCCCGAGTCCTAGACTCCCCAACCAGCGGAAATGGTTTCTCTCTATCTACCCTATCAGTTCCCCTTAATATCTTGAAACTTTGATCAAATCACCCCTTAATCTTCTAAATTCCAGGGATTGCAACCTTAGTTTGTGTAATCTCTCCTCGTAATTTAACTCACGAAATCCGGGTATCACTGAATATATTTAAGAAGGAGCTAGATAGATTTCTAGACACAAAAGGCATCAAGGGTTATGGGGAGAGGGTATTGAGATAGAGGATCAGCCATGATCATATTGAATGGCGGAGTAGGCTCGAAGGGCCGAGTGGCCTACTCCTGCTCCTATTTTCTATATTTCTATGTTTCTATTCGACCTAATGAAATGTCTCAAGGCGCTTCACAGGAGCGTTATCAGATCAAATTTGACACCGATCCACATAAGGAGATATTAGGACAGTTTGACCAAGCTTTTGGTCACAGAGGTAGGTTTTAGGGAATGTCTTAAAGGATGAGAGAAAGGTAGCGAGGTGGGTAGGTACAGTACAGGGTTAGATAGAGAGTAAAGCTCCCTCTATCACAGCAAACAGTCCCAGGACAGGTGCAGCATGGGTTAGATACAGAGTAAAGCTCCCTCTACACTGTCCCATCAAACATTCCCAGGGCAGGTACAGCATGGGTTAGATACAGAGTAAAGCTCCCTCTACACTGTCCCATCAAACACTTCCAGGGCAGGTACAGCATGGGTTAGATACAGAGTAAAGCTCCCTCTACACTGTCCCATCAAACATTCCCAGGGCAGGTACAGCACGGGTTAGATACAGAGTAAAGCTCCCTCTACACTGTCCCATCAAACATTCCCAGGGCAGGTACAGCATGGGTTAGATACAGAGTAAAGCTCCCTCTACACTGTCCCATCAAACACTTCCAGGGCAGGTACAGCACGGGTTAGATACAGAGTAAAGCTCCCTCTACACTGTCCCGTCAAACACTCCCAGGGCAGGTACAGCATGGGTTAGATACAGAGTAAAGCTCCTTCTACGTTGTCCTGTCAAACACTCCCAGGGCAGGTACAGCATGGGTTAGATGGATCAGTACTTGGGCCTCAGCTGTTTACAATCTATACCAACGACTTCGATGAAGGGACCGAGTGCAATGTATCCAAGTTTGTTGATAATGCAAAACTCGGTGGGAAAGTAAACTGCGAAGATTAAGTGAGTGGGCAAGAAGGTGGCAGATGGAGTGTAACGTGGGGAAATGTTAGACTGCAGGAAGATATCAATGGACTGGTCAGATTGGCAGAAAAGTGACAAATGGAGTTCAATCCGGAGATGTGTGAGGTGATGCATTTGGGGCGGGCAAACAAGGCAAGGGAATACACAATAAATGGGAGGATACTGAGAGGTGTAGAGGAACAGAGGGACCTTGGAATGCACGTCCACAGATCCCTGAAGGTAGCAAGACAGGTGCATAAGGTGGTTAAAAAGGCAAAAGGAATGCTTTCCTTTATTAGCCGAGGCGCAGAATATAAAAGCAGGGAGGTTATGCTAGAACTGTATAAAACACTAGTTAGGCCACAGCTTGAGTACTGTGTACAGTTCTGGTCACCACATTACAGGAAAGATGTGATTGCACTAGAGAGGGTGCAGAGGAGATTTACGAGGATGTTGCCAGGGCTGGAGAATTTTAGCTATGATGACAGATTGGATAGGCTGGGGTTGTTTTCCTTGGAACAGAGGAGGCTGAGGGGTGATTTGATTGAGGTGTACAAAATTATGAGGGGCCGAGATAGAGTGGATATGAAGGACCTATTTCTCTTAGCAGAGAGGTCAATAACCAGGGGGCATAGATTTAAATTGATTGATAGAAGGATTAGAGCAGAAATGAGGGAAAAGTTTTTCACCCAGAGGGTGGTGGAGGTCTGGAACTCACTGCATGAGAGGGTGGTAGAGGCAGAAACCCTCAACTCATTAAAAAAAATCCCGGGATGTGCACCTGAAGAGCTGTGACCTGCAGGGCTACGGACCAAATGCAGGAAAGTGGGATTCGGCTGGGTGGCTCGTTTCTCAGCCGGCGCGGACTCGATGGGCCGAACGGCCTCCTTCTGTGCTGTAAATTTTCTATGATTCTATGATGTGAAATTATCCACTTTGGTAGGAAGAATAGAAAAGCAGAATAATTTTTAAAAGATGGGAGTATAAGAAATGTTGCTAGTCAGAGGGATTTGCGTGTCCTTGTACACGAATCACAGAAAGTTAACATGCAGGTACAGCAAGCAATTAGGAAAGCAAATGGTATGTTGGCCTTTATTGCAAGAGGGTTGGAGTATAAGAGTAAGGAGGTCTTGCTACAGTTATATAGGGCTCTGGTGAGACCACACCTGGAGTATTGTGTACAGTTTTGGTCTCCTTACCTGAGGAAGGATATACTTGCCTTAGAGGGGGTGCAACGAAGGTTCACTGGATTGATCCCTGGGATAAGATAGGAACATAGGAACAGGAGTAGGCCATTCAGCCCCTCGTGCCTGCTCCGCCATTTGATAAGATCATGGCTGATCTGTGATCTAACTCCATATACCTGCCTTTGGCCCATATCCCTTAATACCTTTGGTTGCCAAAAAGCTATCTATCTCACATTTAAATTTAGCAATTGAGCTAGTATCAATTGCCGTTTGCGGAAGAGAGTTCCAAACTTCTACCACCCTTTGTGTGTAGAAATGTTTTCTAATCTCACTCCTGAAAGGTCTGACTCTAATTTTTAGACTGTGCCCCCTACTCCTAAAATCCCCAACCAGCGGAAATAGTTTCTCTCTATCCACCCTATCTGTTCCCCTTAATATCTTATAAACTTCGATCAGATCACCCCTTAACCTTCGAAACTCTAGGGAATATAACCCCAATTTGTGTAATCTCTCCTCGTAACTTAACCCTTGAAGTCTGGGTATCATTCTAGTAAACCTACGCTGCACTCCCTCCAAGGCCAATATGTCCTTCCGAAGGTGCGGTGCCCAGAACTGCTCACAGTACTCCAGGTGCGGTCTAACCAGGGTGGTTGTCGTATGAGGATTGAGTAGAATGGGCCGAAATTGTCTGGAGTTTAGAAGAATGAGAGGTGATCTCACTGAAACGTATAAAATTCTTAGAGGGCTTGACAGGGTAAATGCTGATGTTAATTGTCTGATTTATATCAATTGGTGTTAACTGTATTCAAGTGTTGGGTATCAATTGGGGACTCTCTTGTATCCTTTTTATAGGAGAGCTTATCGAGGGTGTGGCGTGTGTGTAAGGGGAATCTCTGTGAATACAGGTTAGAAGCAACTAAATAACAGGCTCTAGTATTCTATCGTTCACCACACGGCGATCCAATTTTTTTTTTATTCGTTCACGGGATGTGGGCGTCGCTGGCAAGGCCGGCATTTATTGCCCATCCCTAATTGCCCTTGAGAAGGTGGTGGTGAGCCGCCTTCTTGAACCGCTGCAGTCCGTGTGGTGAAGGTTCTCCCACAGTGCTGTTAGGAAGGGAGTTCCAGGATTTTGACCCAGCGACGATGAAGGAACGGCCGATATATTTCCAAGTCGCGATGGTGTGTGACTTGGAGGGGAACGTGCAGGTGGTGGTGTTCCCATGTACCTGCTGCCCTTGTCCTTCTAGGTGGTAGAGGTCGCAGGTTTGGGAGGTGCTGTCGAAGAAGCCTTGGTGAGTTGCTGCAGTGCATCCTGTAGATGATACACACTGCAGCCACAGTGCGCCGGTGGTGAAGGGAGTGAATGTTCAGGGTGGTGGATGGGGTGCCGATCAAGCGGGCTGCTTTGTCCTGGATGGTGTCGAGCTTCTTGAGTGTTGTTGGAGCTGCACTCATCCGAGCAAGTGGAGAGTATTCCATCACACTCCTGACTTGTGCCTTGTAGATGGTGGAAAGGCTTTGGGGAGTCAGGAGGTGAGTCACTCGCCGCAGAATACCCAGCCTCTGACCTGCTCTCGTAGCCACAGTATTTATATGGCTGGTCCAGTTAAGTTTCTGGTCAATGGTGACCCCCAGGATGTTGATGGTGGGGGATTCGGCGATGGTAATGCCGTTGAATGTCAAGGGGAGGTGGTTAGACTCTCTCTTGTTGGAGATGGTCATTGCCTGGCACTTATCTGGCGCGAATGTTACTTGCCACTTATGAGCCCAAGCCTGGATGTTGTCCAGGTCTTGCTGCATGCAGGCTTAGACTGCTTCATTATCTGAGGGGTTGCGAATGGAACTGAACACTGTGCAGTCATCAGCGAACATCCCCATTTCTGACCTTATGATGGAGGGAAGGTCATTGATGAAGCAGCTGAAGATGGTTGGGCCGAGGACACTGCCCTGAGGAACTCCTGCAGCAATGCCCTGGGGCTGAGATGATTGGCCTCCAACAACCACTACCATCTTCCTTTGTGCTAGGTATGACTCCAGCCACTGGAGAGTTTTCCCCCTGATTCCCATGGACTTCAATTTTACTAGGGCTCCTTGGTGCCACACTCGGTCAAATGCTGCCTTGATGTCAAGGGCAGTCACTCTCACCTCACCTCTGGAATTCAGCTCTTTTGTCCATGTTTGGACCAAGGCTGTAATGAGGTCTGGAGCCGAGTGGTCCTGGCGGAACCCAAACTGAGCATCGGTGAGCAGGTTATTGGTGAGTAAGTGCCGCTTGATAGCACTGTCGACGACACCTTCCATCACTTTGCTGATGATTGAGAGTACACTGATGGGGCGGTAATTGGCCGGATTGGATTTGTCCTGCTTTTTGTGGACAGGACACACCTGGGCAATTTTCCACATTGTCGGGTAGATGCCAGTGTTGTAGCTGTACTGGAACAGCTTGGCTAGAGGCGCAGCTAGTTCTGGAGCACAAGTCTTCAGCACTACAGCTGGGATGTTGTCAGGGCCCATGGCCTTTGCTGTATCCAGTGCACTCAGCCGTTTCTTGATATCACGTGGAGTGAATTGAATTGGCTGAAGACTGGCTTCCGTGATGGTGGGGATATCGGGAGGAGGCTGAGATGGATCATCCACTCAGCACTTCTGGCTGAAGATGGTTGCAAACGCTTCAGCCTTGTCTTTTGCACTCACGTGCTGGACTCCGCCATCATTGAGAATGGGGATGTTTGCAGAGCCTCCTCCTCCCGTTAGTTGTTTAATTGTCCACCAACATTCACGACTGGATGTGGCAGGACTGCAGAGCTTTGATCTGATCCGTTGGTTGTGGAATCGCTTAGCTCTGTCTATAGCATGTTGCTTCCGCTGTTTAGCATGCATGTCGTCCTGAGTTGTCGCTTCACCAGGTTGGCACCTCATTTTTAGGTACGCCTGGTGCTGCTCCTGGCATGCTCTTCTACACTCCTCATTGAACCAGGGTTGATCCCCTGGCTTGTTGGTAATGGTAGAGTGAGGAATATGCCGGGCCATGAGGTTACAGATTGTGCTGGAATACAATTCTGCTGCTGCTGATGGCCCACAGCGCCTCATGGATGCCCAGTTTTGAGCTGCTCGATCTGTTCTGAATCTATCCCATTTAGCACGGTGGTAGTGCCACACAACACGTTGGATGGTGTCCTCAGTGCGAAGACGGGACTTCATCTCCACGAGGACTGTGCGGTGGTCACTCCTCCCAATACTGTCATGGACAGATGCATCTGCTAAGAGGCTGTTTCCTCTGGCTGGAGAGTCTAGAACTAGGGGTCATAGTCTCAAGATAAGGGGTCAGCCATGTCGGACTGAGATGAGGAAAGATTTCTTCACTCAAAGGGATTTGAATCTTTGGAATTCTGTACCCCAGAGTGCTGTGGTTGCTCAGTCGTTGAGTATATTCAAGACTGAGATCGATGGATATTTAGACACTAGGGGAAATCAAGGGATATGGGGATCGGGTGGGAAAGTGGAGTTGAGTTAGACGATCAGCCATGATCATTTTGAATGGGGGAGCAGGCCCGAAGGGCCGAATGGCCGACTCTTGCTCCCATTTTCTATGTTTCTGTGACCCAAACCATCAGGATAATCAGTTTGGACATTTCTATTTTTGATTCAGATTATTGCATTTGCAATGTTTTAACTTTTTTTTTGTACATTTCTGATTTTAATTCATCTTATTTTATTTGCAGTTGCTTCCCTGTTTTTGTTTCGGGCTTGCAGATGTTGCATTTTAAAACAAATTCGAAACACCGGGTGCGCAGTGACGGCGGAGTCCGGATCCTTTGATTGACAGCTCTCACCTCCCTCCTCCTCCACGGCTGACACCTCCCATCACGTGATTCGCGGCAGCGTCGCTCATCTTGGCGAGCTGACGTCATCGACGAGCAGGTCCCGCTCCAGCCCGGGGGGGGGGGGAAGGCCGCGCGGTTACTAAGCAACGGTCCCTTAGCAACAGGCCGGAGACCGGGCCCCGGGAGGATGATCATGGCGACGCCTGGTGCATAATTATTATTATTATTATTATTATTATTATTATTATTTATTAGGAGGCTTCCCCTGGGTATCTCGAAGCTGTAATTCGGTCAGTGGGAGGATCAGTCTGCAATTGGTTTTGGGTGATGGAGAAGGCGGCGATCGTGGATTCAGACCGGCCCTGCTGTAAGATCAGGGTGAGGGGCTGTGAGACAGGCCCTGCCCTGCTGTAAGATCAGGGTGAGGGGCTGTGGGACCGGCCCTGCTCTGCTGTAAGATCAGGGTGAGGGGCTGTGAGACAGGCCCTGCTCTGCTGTAAGATCAGGGTGAGGGGCTGTGAGACCGGCCCTGCTCTGCTGTAAGATCAGGGTGAGGGGCTGTGAGACCGGCCCTGCTCTGCTCTAAGATCAGGGTGAGGGGCTGTGGGACCGGCCCTGCTCTGCTGTAAGATCAGGGTGAGGGGCTGTGAGACCGGCCCTGCTCTGCTGTAAGATCAGGGTGAGGGGCTGTGAGACCGGCCCTGCTCTGCTCTAAGATCAGGGTGAGGGGCTGTGGGACCGGCCCTGCTCTGCTGTAAGATCAGGGTGAGGGGCTGTGAGACCGGCCCTGCTCTGCTGTAAGATCAGGGTGAGGGGCTGTGAGACCGGCCCTGCTCTGCTGTAAGATCAGGGTGAGGGGCTGTGAGACCGGCCCTGCTCTGCTCTAAGATCAGGGTGAGGGGCTGTGGGACCGGCCCTGCTCTGCTGTAAGATCAGGGTGAGGGGCTGTGAGACCGGCCCTGCTCTGCTCTAAGATCAGGGTGAGGGGCTGTGAGACCGGCCCTGCTCTGCTCTAAAGATCAGGGTGAGGGGCTGTGAGACCGGCCCTGCTCTGCTGTAAGATCAGGGTGAGGGGCTGTGAGACCGGCCCTGCTCTGCTCTAAGATCAGGGTGAGGGGCTGTGAGACCGGCCATGCTCTGCTGTAAGATCAGGGTGAGGGGCTGTGAGACCGGCCCTGCTCTGCTGTAAGATCCCTGTGAGGGGCTGTGAGACCGGCCCTGCTCTGCTCTAAAGATCAGGGTGAGGGGCTGTGAGACCGGCCCTGCTCTGCTCTAAAGATCAGGGTGAGGGGCTGTGGGACCGGCCCTGCTCTGCTGTAAGATCAGGGTGAGGGGCTGTGAGACCGGCCCTGCTCTGCTGTAAGATCAGGGTGAGGGGCTGTGAGACCGGCCCTGCTCTGCTGTAAGATCAGGGTGAGGGGCTGTGAGACCGGCCCTGCTCTGCTCTAAGATCAGGGTGAGGGGCTGTGAGACCGGCCCTGCTCTGCTGTAAGATCAGGGTGAGGGGCTGTGAGACCGGCCCTGCTCTGCTCTAAGATCAGGGTGAGGGGCTGTGAGACCGGCCCTGCTCTGCTCTAAAGATCAGGGTGAGGGGCTGTGAGACCGGCCCTGCTCTGCTGTAAGATCAGGGTGAGGGGCTGTGAGACCGGCCCTGCTCTGCTCTAAAGATCAGGGTGAGGGGCTGTGAGACCGGCCCTGCTCTGCTGTAAGATCAGGGTGAGGGGCTGTGAGACCGGCCCTGCTCTGCTCTAAGATCAGGGTGAGGGGCTGTGAGACCGGCCATGCTCTGCTGTAAGATCAGGGTGAGGGGCTGTGAGACCGGCCCTGCTCTGCTCTAAAGATCAGGGTGAGGGGCTGTGGGACCGGCCCTGCTCTGCTGTAAGATCAGGGTGAGGGGCTGTGAGACCGGCCCTGCTCTGCTGTAAGATCAGGGTGAGGGGCTGTGAGACCGGCCCTGCTCTGCTGTAAGATCAGGGTGAGGGGCTGTGAGACCGGCCCTGCTCTGCTCTAAGATCAGGGTGAGGGGCTGTGAGACCGGCCCTGCTCTGCTGTAAGATCAGGGTGAGGGGCTGTGAGACCGGCCCTGCTCTGCTGTAAGATCAGGGTGAGGGGCTGTGAGACCGGCCCTGCTCTGCTGTAAGATCAGGGTGAGGGGCTGTGAGACCGGCCCTGCTCTGCTGTAAGATCAGGGTGAGGGGCTGAGACCGGCCCTGCTCTGCTGTAAGATCAGGGTGAGGGGCTGTGAGACCGGCCCTGCTCTGCTCTAAGATCAGGGTGAGGGGCTGTGAGACCGGCCCTGCTCTGCTGTAAGATCCCTGTGAGGGGCTGTGAGACCGGCCCTGCTCTGCTGTAAGATCAGGGTGAGGGGCTGTGAGACCGGCCCTGCTCTGCTGTAAGATCCCTGTGAGGGGCTGTGAGACCGGCCCTGCTCTGCTCTAAAGATCAGGGTGAGGGGCTGTGAGACCGGCCCTGCTCTGCTCTAAGATCAGGGTGAGGGGCTGTGAGACCGGCCCTGCTCTGCTCTAAAGATCAGGGTGAGGGGCTGTGAGACCGGCCCTGCTCTGCTGTAAGATCCCTGTGAGGGGCTGTGAGACCGGCCCTGCTCTGCTGGAAGATCAGGGTGAGGGGCTGTGAGACCGGCCCTGCTCTGCTGGAAGATCAGGGTGAGGGGCTGTGAGACCGGCCCTGCTCTGCTCTAAGATCAGGGTGAGGGGCTGTGAGACCGGCCCTGCTCTGCTGGAAGATCAGGGTGAGGGGCTGTGAGACCGGCCCTGCTCTGCTGGAAGATCAGGGTGAGGGGCTGTGAGACCGGCCCTGCTCTGCTCTAAGATCAGGGTGAGGGGCTGTGAGACCGGCCCTGCTCTGCTCTAAGATCAGGGTGAGGGGCTGTGAGACCGGCCCTGCTCTGCTCTAAGATCAGGGTGAGGGGCTGTGAGACCGGCCCTGCTCTGCTCTAAGATCAGGGTGAGGGGCTGTGAGACCGGCCCTGCTCTGCTGTAAGATCAGGGTGAGGGGCTGTGAGACCGGCCCTGCTCTGCTGTAAGATCAGGGTGAGGGGCTGTGAGACCGGCCCTGCTCTGCTGTAAGATCAGGGTGAGGGGCTGTGAGACCGGCCCTGCTCTGCTGTAAGATCAGGGTGAGGGGCTGTGAGACCGGCCCTGCTCTGCTGGAAGATCAGGGTGAGGGGCTGTGAGACCGGCCCTGCTCTGCTCTAAGATCAGGGTGAGGGGCTGTGAGACCGGCCCTGCTCTGCTGGAAGATCAGGGTGAGGGGCTGTGGGACCGGCCCTGCTCTGCTGTAAGATCAGGGTGAGGGGCTGTGAGACCGGCCCTGCTCTGCTCTAAGATCAGGGTGAGGGGCTGTGAGACCGGCCCTGCTCTGCTCTAAGATCAGGGTGAGGGGCTGTGAGACCGGCCCTGCTCTGCTGGAAGATCAGGGTGAGGGGCTGTGGGACCGGCCCTGCTCTGCTCTAAGATCAGGGTGAGGGGCTGTGAGACCGGCCCTGCTCTGCTCTAAGATCAGGGTGAGGGGCTGTGAGACCGGCCCTGCTCTGCTCTAAGATCAGGGTGAGGGGCTGTGAGACCGGCCCTGCTCTGCTCTAAGATCCCTGTGAGGGGCTGTGAGACCGGCCCTGCTCTGCTCTAAGATCCCTGTGAGGGGCTGTGAGACCGGCCCTGCTCTGCTCTAAGATCCCTGTGAGGGGCTGTGAGACCGGCCCTGCTCTGCTGGAAGATCAGGGTGAGGGGCTGTGAGACAGGCCCTGCTCTGCTCTAAGATCAGGGTGAGGGGCTGTGAGACCGGCCCTGCTCTGCTCTAAGATCAGGGTGAGGGGCTGTGAGACCGGCCCTGCTCTGCTCTAAGATCAGGGTGAGGGGCTGTGAGACCGGCCCTGCTCTGCTCTAAGATCAGGGTGAGGGGCTGTGAGACCGGCCCTGCTCTGCTGTAAGATCAGGGTGAGGGGCTGTGAGACCGGCCCTGCTCTGCTCTAAGATCAGGGTGAGGGGCTGTGAGACCGGCCCTGCTCTGCTGTAAGATCAGGGTGAGGGGCTGTGAGACCGGCCCTGCTCTGCTGTAAGATCAGGGTGAGGGGCTGTGAGACCGGCCCTGCTCTGCTGTAAGATCAGGGTGAGGGGCTGTGAGACCGGCCCTGCTCTGCTGTAAGATCAGGGTGAGGGGCTGTGAGACAGGCCCTGCTCTGCTGTAAGATCAGGGTGAGGGGCTGTGAGACCGGCCCTGCTCTGCTGTAAGATCAGGGTGAGGGGCTGTGAGACCGGCCCTGCTCTGCTGTAAGATCAGGGTGAGGGGCTGTGAGACCGGCCCTGCTCTGCTGTAAGATCAGGGTGAGGGGCTGTGAGACCGGCCCTGCTCTGCTGTAAGATCAGGGTGAGGGGCTGTGAGACCGGCCCTGCTCTGCTGTAAGATCAGGGTGAGGGGCTGTGAGACCGGCCCTGCTCTGCTCTAAGATCAGGGTGAGGGGCTGTGAGACCGGCCCTGCTCTGCTCTAAGATCAGGGTGAGGGGCTGTGAGACCGGCCCTGCTCTGCTGTAAGATCAGGGTGAGGGGCTGTGAGACCGGCCCTGCTCTGCTGTAAGATCAGGGTGAGGGGCTGTGAGACCGGCCCTGCTCTGCTCTAAGATCAGGGTGAGGGGCTGTGAGACCGGCCCTGCTCTGCTGGAAGATCAGGGTGAGGGGCTGTGAGACCGGCCCTGCTCTGCTCTAAGATCAGGGTGAGGGGCTGTGAGACCGGCCCTGCTCTGCTCTAAGATCAGGGTGAGGGGCTGTGAGACCGGCCCTGCTCTGCTGGAAGATCAGGGTGAGGGGCTGTGAGACCGGCCCTGCTCTGCTCTAAGATCAGGGTGAGGGGCTGAGACCGGCCCTGCTCTGCTGGAAGATCAGGGTGAGGGGCTGTGAGACCGGCCCTGCTCTGCTGTAAGATCAGGGTGAGGGGCTGTGAGACCGGCCCTGCTCTGCTCTAAGATCAGGGTGAGGGGCTGTGAGACCGGCCCTGCTCTGCTCTAAGATCAGGGTGAGGGGCTGTGAGACCGGCCCTGCTCTGCTCTAAGATCAGGGTGAGGGGCTGTGAGACCGGCCCTGCTCTGCTGTAAGATCAGGGTGAGGGGCTGTGAGACCGGCCCTGCTCTGCTGTAAGATCAGGGTGAGGGGCTGTGAGACCGGCCCTGCTCTGCTCTAAGATCAGGGTGAGGGGCTGTGAGACCGGCCCTGCTCTGCTCTAAGATCAGGGTGAGGGGCTGTGAGACCGGCCCTGCTCTGCTGTAAGATCAGGGTGAGGGGCTGTGAGACCGGCCCTGCTCTGCTGGAAGATCAGGGTGAGGGGCTGTGAGACCGGCCCTGCTCTGCTCTAAGATCAGGGTGAGGGGCTGTGAGACCGGCCCTGCTCTGCTCTAAGATCAGGGTGAGGGGCTGTGAGACCGGCCCTGCTCTGCTGTAAGATCAGGGTGAGGGGCTGTGAGACCGGCCCTGCTCTGCTGTAAGATCAGGGTGAGGGGCTGTGAGACCGGCCCTGCTCTGCTGGAAGATCAGGGTGAGGGGCTGTGAGACCGGCCCTGCTCTGCTCTAAGATCAGGGTGAGGGGCTGTGAGACCGGCCCTGCTCTGCTGGAAGATCAGGGTGAGGGGCTGTGAGACCGGCCCTGCTCTGCTGGAAGATCAGGGTGAGGGGCTGTGAGACCGGCCCTGCTCTGCTCTAAGATCAGGGTGAGGGGCTGTGAGACCGGCCCTGCTCTGCTGTAAAATCAGGGTGAGGGGCTGTGAGACCGGCCCTGCTCTGCTCTAAGATCAGGGTGAGGGGCTGTGAGACCGGCCCTGCTCTGCTGTAAGATCAGGGTGAGGGGCTGTGGGACCGGCCCTGCTCTGCTCTAAGATCAGGGTGAGGGGCTGTGGGACCGGCCCTGCTCTGCTCTAAGATCAGGGTGAGGGGCTGTGAGACCGGCCCTGCTCTGCTCTAAGATCAGGGTGAGGGGCTGTGAGACCGGCCCTGCTCTGCTGTAAGATCAGGGTGAGGGGCTGTGAGACCGGCCCTGCTCTGCTGTGAGATCAGGGTGAGGGGCTGTGAGACAGGCCCTGCTCTGCTGTAAGATCAGGGTGAGGGGCTGTGAGACCGGCCCTGCTCTGCTGTGAGATCAGGGTGAGGGGCTGTGAGACCGGCCCTGCTCTGCTGTAAGATCAGGGTGAGGGGCTGTGGGACCGGCCCTGCTCTGCTGTAAGATCAGGGTGAGGGGCTGTGAGACCGGCCCTGCTCTGCTGTAAGATCAGGGTGAGGGGCTGTGAGACCGGCCCTGCTCTGCTGTGAGATCAGGGTGAGGGGCTGTGAGACCGGCCCTGCTCTGCTGTAAGATCAGGGTGAGGGGCTGTGGGACCGGCCCTGCTCTGCTGTAAGATCAGGGTGAGGGGCTGTGAGACCGGCCCTGCTCTGCTGTAAGATCAGGGTGAGGGGCTGTGAGACCGGCCCTGCTCTGCTGTAAGATCAGGGTGAGGGGCTGTGGGACCGGCCCTGCTCTGCTCTAAGATCAGGGTGAGGGGCGGTGAGACCGGCCCTGCTCTGCTCTAAGATCAGGGTGAGGGGCTGTGAGACCGGCCCTGCTCTGCTCTAAGATCCCTGTGAGGGGCTGTGAGACCGGCCCTGCTCTGCTCTAAGATCAGGGTGAGGGGCTGTGAGACAGGCCCTGCTCTGCTGTAAGATCAGGGTGAGGGGCTGTGAGACCGGCCCTGCTCTGCTGTAAGATCAGGGTGAGGGGCTGTGAGACAGGCCCTGCTCTGCTGTGAGATCAGGGTGAGGGGCTGTGAGACCGGCCCTGCTCTGCTCTAAGATCAGGGTGAGGGGCTGTGAGACAGGCCCTGCTCTGCTGGAAGATCAGGGTGAGGGGCTGTGAGACAGGCCCTGCTCTGCTGGAAGATCAGGGTGAGGGGCTGTGAGACCGGCCCTGCTCTGCTCTAAGATCAGGGTGAGGGGCTGTGAGACAGGCCCTGCTCTGCTGGAAGATCAGGGTGAGGGGCTGTGAGACCGGCCCTGCTCTGCTGTAAGATCAGGGTGAGGGGCTGTGAGACAGGCCCTGCTCTGCTCTAAGATCAGGGTGAGGGGCTGTGAGACAGGCCCTGCTCTGCTGGAAGATCAGGGTGAGGGGCTGTGAGACCGGCCCTGCTCTGCTCTAAGATCAGGGTGAGGGGCTGTGAGACAGGCCCTGCTCTGCTGTAAGATCAGGGTGAGGGGCTGTGAGACCGGCCCTGCTCTGCTCTAAGATCAGGGTGAGGGGCTGTGAGACCGGCCCTGCTCTGCTCTAAGATCCCTGTGAGGGGCTGTGAGACCGGCCCTGCTCTGCTGTAAGATCCCAGTGAGGGGCTGTGGGACCGGCCCTGCTCTGCTGGAAGATCAGGGTGAGGGGCTGCGAGACCGGCCCTGCTCTGCTGTAAGATCAGGGTGAGGGGCTGTGAGACCGGCCCTGCTCTGCTGTAAGATCAGGGTGAGGGGCTGTGGGACCGGCCCTGCTCTGCTCTAAGATCAGGGTGAGGGGCTGTGAGACCGGCCCTGCTCTGCTGTAAGATCAGGGTGAGGGGCTGTGAGACCGGCCCTGCTCTGCTGTAAGATCAGGGTGAGGGGCTGTGAGACCGGCCCTGCTCTGCTGTAAGATCAGGGTGAGGGGCTGAGACCGGCCCTGCTCTGCTCTAAGATCAGGGTGAGGGGCTGTGAGACCGGCCCTGCTCTGCTGTAAGATCAGGGTGAGGGGCTGTGAGACCGGCCCTGCTCTGCTGTAAGATCCCTGTGAGGGGCTGTGAGACCGGCCCTGCTCTGCTGTAAGATCCCAGTGAGGGGCTGTGGGACCGGCCCTGCTCTGCTGGAAGATCAGGGTGAGGGGCTGTGAGACCGGCCCTGCTCTGCTTAAGATCAGGGTGAGGGGCTGTGGGACCGGCCCTGCTCTGCTGTAAGATCAGGGTGAGGGGCTGTGGGACCGGCCCTGCTCTGCTGTAAGATCAGGGTGAGGGGCTGTGAGACCGGCCCTGCTCTGCTCTAAGATCAGGGTGAGGGGCTGAGACCGGCCCTGCTCTGCTCTAAGATCAGGTTGAGGGGCTGTGGGACCAGCCCTGCTCTGCTCTAAGATCAGGGTGAGGGGCTGAGACCGGTCCTGCTCTGCTCTAAGATCCCTGTGAGGGGCTGTGAGACCGGCCCTGCTCTGCTGTAAGATCAGGGTGAGGGGCTGTGAGACCGGCCCTGCTCTGCTCTAAGATCCCTGTGAGGGGCTGTGAGACCGGCCCTGCTCTGCTCTAAGATCAGGGTGAGGGGCTGTGAGACCGGCCCTGCTCTGCTGTAAGATCAGGGTGAGGGGCTGTGAGACCGGCCATGCTCTGCTCTAAGATCAGAGTGAGGGGCTGTGGGACCGGCCCTGCTCTGCTGTAAGATCAGGGTGAGGGGCTCTGAGACCGGCCCTGCTCTGCTCTAAGATCAGGGTGAGGGGCTGAGACCGGCCCTGCTCTGCTCTCAGATCAGGGTGAGGGGCTGTGGGACCAGCCCTGCTCTGCTGTAAGATCAGGGTGAGGGGCTGTGAGACCGGCCCTGCTCTGCTCTAAGATCAGGGTGAGGGGCTGTGAGACCGGCCCTGCTCTGCTCTAAGATCCCTGTGAGGGGCTGTGAGACCGGCCCTGCTCTGCTGGAAGATCCCTGTGAGGGGCTGTGAGACCGGCCCTGCTCTGCTCTAAAGATCAGGGTGAGGGGCTGTGAGACCGGCCCTGCTCTGCTGTAAGATCAGGGTGAGGGGCTGTGAGACCGGCCCTGCTCTGCTGTAAGATCCCAGTGAGGGGCTGTGGGACCGGCCCTGCTCTGCTGTAAGATCAGGGTGAGGGGCTGTGAGACCGGCCCTGCTCTGCTGTAAGATCAGGGTGAGGGGCTGAGACCGGCCCTGCTCTGCTCAAGATCAGGGTGAGGGGCTGTGGGACCGGCCCTGCTCTGCTCTAAGATCAGGGTGAGGGGCTGAGACCGGCCCTGCTCTGCTCTAAGATCAGGGTGAGGGGCTGTGGGACCAGCCCTGCTCTGCTCTAAGATCAGGGTGAGGGGCTGTGAGACCGGCCCTGCTCTGCTGTAAGATCCCTGTGAGGGGCTGTGGGACCGGCCCTGCTCTGCTGTAAGATCCCTGTGAGGGGCTGTGAGACCGGCCCTGCTCTGCTGTAAGATCAGGGTGAGGGGCTGTGAGACCGGCCCTGCTCTGCTGGAAGATCCCTGTGAGGGGCTGTGAGACCGGCCCTGCTCTGCTGGAAGATCAGGGTGAGGGGCTGTGAGACCGGCCCGTCTCTGCTCTAAGATCAGGGTGAGGGGCTGTGGGACCGGCCCTGCTCTGCTGTAAGATCAGGGTGAGGGGCTGTGGGACCGGCCCTGCTCTGCTGTAAGATCCCTGTGAGGGGCTGTGAGACCGGCCCTGCTCTGCTCTAAGATCAGGTTGAGGGGCTGTGGGACCGGCCCTGCTCTGCTGTGAGATCCCAGTGAGGGGCTGTGAGACCGGCCCTGCTCTGCTGTGAGATCCCAGTGAGGGGCTGTGAGACCGGCCCTGCTCTGCTGTAAGATCCCTGTGAGGGGCTGTGAGACCGGCCCTGCTCTGCTGTAAGATCAGGGTGAGGGGCTGTGAGACCGGCCCTGCTCTGCTGTTCGATCTCCGGGGTGGGCTGGGATACTGGCTCCACTCGGCTGTAAGATCTCTGTGTTTGTGTCTTGTTCCAGCTGTTCCCATTTGTACCTGTGACCTGACTGGCGGTGTCTGCGAACTCGACTGGCCCTGTGACCCTGCCTGTTCCTCTGCGGATATCAGTGTCTTGTCTATCTGTCTGTGGCGTAAAGAATAGTGAGTGTGTGTAAGTGTCTGTTCGTGTGTTTATGTGTTACTACTTTGTACAACAACGCCTCGATTTTAAAATCCTCACCTTTCTGTTCAAATCCCTCCGTGGCCCTCGCCCCTCCCTATCTCTGTAAACTCCTCCAGCTCTGCAATTCCCATCATCTTGTTCACATCCCTCCATGGCCCTCACCCGTCCTTATCTCTGTATCCGCCTCCAGCCCGACAATTCTCACCCTTGTGTTGAAATCCCTTCCTTGGCCACCCCCCTCCCTACCTCTAACCTCCTCCAGTCGTACAATTGTCATCTTTATGATCAAATCCCTCAATGGCCTCGCCCCTCACTATCTCTGTAACCTCCTCCAGCCCTACAATTTACAATTCTCATCCACATGTTCAAATCCCTCCAGTTCCCCATCTCTGTAACTTCCTCCAGCCCAACAATTCTCAAACTTCTGTTCAAATCCCTCCATGTCCTTGCCCCCCCGCCCATCACTGTTACTTCCTCCAGCCCTAAAGTTATCGCTATCAACCTTGTGTTTAAATCCCTCCAGGGCCTCGCCCCTCCTTAACTCTGAAACCTCCTCCAGTCCCACAATGTCATCCTTGTTTTCATATCCAACCATTGCTTTGTCCCTCCCTATCTCTGTAACCTCCTCCAGCCCTACTATTCTCATCCGCGTGCTCAAATCCCTCCCTGGCCCTCACCCCTCCCTATCTCTGTAACCTCCTCCAGCCCTACAATTCCCATCCTCGTGTTCAAATCCCTCCCTGGCCCTCACCCCTCCCTATCTCTGTAACCTCCTCCAGCCCTACAATTCCCATCCTCGTGTTCAAATCCCTCCCTGGCCCTCGCCCCTCCCTATCTCTGTAACCTCCTCCAGCCCCACATTTCCCATCCTTACGTTCAAATCCCTCCCTGGCCCTCACCCCTCCCTATCTCTGTAACCTCCTCCAGCCCTACAATTCCCACCCTCGTGTTCAAATCCCTCCCTGGCCCTCGCCCCTCCCTATCTCTGTAACCTCCTCCAACCCTACAATTCTCATCCTCTTGTTCAAATCCCTGAATGGCCCTCACCCCTACCTATCTCTGTAACCTCCTCCAGCCCTACAATTCCTATACTCGTGTTCAAATCCAACCATTCCTTCACCCCTTCCCCTCCCTATCTCTGTAACCTCCTCGAGTCCTACAATTATCAACCGTGTGTTCAAATCCATCCCTGTCCCTTGCCCCTCCCTATCTCTAACCCCCTCCAGTCCTACAATTCCCATACTTGTATTCAAATCCATCCATGGCCCTCGCCCCTCCCTATCCCTGTAACCTCCTTCAGCCCTGCAGTTCTAATCCTTGTGTTCAAATCCATCCATGGCCCTCGCCCCTCCCTATCCCTGTAACCTCCTTCAGCCCTGCAGTTCTAATCCTTGTGTTCAAATCCATCCAAGGCCCTCGCCACTCCCGATCTCCGTAACCTTCTCCAGCCCTACAATACTCATCCTTGTGTTCAAATGCCTCGCCACTCCCTATCTCTTTAACCTCCTCCCGTCCTACAATTCTCATCCTAGTGTTCAAATCCCTCCATGGCCTCGCCCCTTCCTATAACTGTAACTTCCTCCAGCCCTACAATTCTCATATAAAACAAGTTTAGATTGGGTTGGCAGGGCAGGTGATGTGTCATAACTGCAGCACGTGGGAGTTTGTGGAGAGCAGCATGATCCTGAGCAACCACATCTGCAGTAAGTGTCTGCCATTCGAGGAACTTCAGTTCAGAATTGTTGAGCTGGAGTCTGAGCTGCAGACACCGCGATGCATCAGGGAGGGGGAGAGTTACCTGGACACTTTGAGCCAGGAGGCACTCACACCCCTTAGGTTAGGTAGTCGTTTAGATTTGGTCAGTGGTCAGGGACAGGAGGGTGTGACTGCGAGTCAGGCAGGTCTGGGGACCCAGGATGGAGAAGCCTCAGCCCTTGACCTTGTCCAACAGGTACAAGGTACTTGCTACCTGTATGGATGAGAACAAGGACTGCAGGGAGGTTGGGCAAACTGACCACGGCACCGTGGTACAGGGGGCCATTCAAGTGGGGGGAGTAAAAAGGAATGTGGTCGGGGATAGTATAGTCAGGGGGATAGACACTGTTCTCTGCAGCCACGAGCGGGAGTCCCAAAGGTTGTGTTGCCTGCCCGGTGCCAGGGTTAAGGACATCTCCTCGCGGCTGGAGAAGAACTTGGAGCATGAGGGGGAGGATCCAATTATCGTGGTCCACGTAAGAACCAACGACATAGGTAGAACTAGGAATAAGGTTCTGCTGAGGGAGTTTGAGGAGCTCGGGTCTAAGTTAATAATCTCTGGATTACTACTTGAGCCAAGCGCAAATTAGCATAGGGTCAAGCAGATCAGACAGTTAAATGCGTGGCTCAAAGAGTGGTGTGGGAGACAGGGGTTTCGATTCATGGGGCACTGGCACCAGTACTGGGGAAAGAGTTCCCTTGGGACGGGCTCCACTTAAACCGGGCTGGGACCAGTGTCTGGTGAATCGAATAACTAGGGCTGTTGATAGGGCTTTAAACTAAAAAAGCGGGGAGGGGAAATTTAGAAATCTGAAGAGAAAAGTCAAGGCCACAGAGCAGTGTAGTGATTTGGGTAAAGATATGATGTGGAGATGCCGGTGATGGACTGGGGTTGACAATTGTAAACAATTTTACAACACCAAGTTATAGTCCAGCAATTTTATTTTAAATTCACAAGCTTTCGGAGATTTTCTCCTTCCTCAGGCAAATGTTTCAAGATCTCCTTGAAGCCTACGCATTTATACATATTGAACAATAATACATGGTGTTTACAGACTGCCCCTGCAACTGCCCGTTGCCAAGGCAATCACCGTGTTCAGACAGAGAGGTGTTACCTGCAGAACCTCCGAATACACATTCAACAAAAAAACAAACAGGGAAAAAAAAGAGAGAAAAAAAAACACAGCCTTCCGGATGTTTCTGCCTCTCTCTGTGTTTTTTTTTCTCTCTTTTTTTTCCCTGTTTGTTTTTTTGTTGAATGTGTATTCGGAGGTTCTGCAGGTAACACCTCTCTGTCTGAACACGGTGATTGCCTTGGCAACGGGCAGTTGCAGGGGCAGTCTGTAAACACCATGTATTATTGTTCAATATGTATAAATGCGTAGGCTTCAAGGAGATCTTGAAACATTTGCCTGAGGAAGGAGAAAATCTCCGAAAGCTTGTGAATTTAAAATAAAATTGCTGGACTATAACTTGGTGTTGTAAAATTGTTTACAATGGGTAAAGATAAGCAGAGTATGACAGGAAGGGACAGAGAGTTTAACGGTAATAGTGCATCAGCGAATAAGATCAAATCAGGGAAAAATGGAAAAAAGTGAAAATTAAAGGCTCTTTATCTGAATGCACAAAGCATTCATAACAAGATAGACGAATTAGTGGCACGAATAGAGGTAAATGTATTTGATCTAATAGCCATTATAGGGCCGTGGTTGCAAGGTGACCAAGGTTGGGAACCAAATATTCCAGAGTCCTTGACGTTTCAAAGGCAGGCAGAATGGAAAAGGAGGGGGTGTAGCTCTAATAATAAAGGATGACATAAGGACAGTGGTGAGAAAGGATCTTGGCTCGGAGGATCAGGAGGTAGAATCAGTCTGGGTGGAAATAAGAAATAATAAGGGGCAGAAAACACTCTGAGTGTAGTTTATAGGCCCCCTAATGGTAGCTATACCATTGGGCAGGGTATTAATCAAGAAATAGTAGGAGCATTGTAACAAAGGCAGTGCAATAATCATGGGGGACTTTAGTCTTCATGTAGACTGGACAAATCAAATTGGCAAAGATAGTCTGGAGGACGAGTTCATGAAATGCATTCAAGACAGATTCCTAGAACAATACGTGGTGGAACCAACCAGGGAACAGACTATTTTAGATCTTGTATTGTGTAATGAGGCAGGGTTAATTAGTAATCTCATAATAAAGGATCCTCTGGGGAAGAGTGATCATAATATGATAGAATTTCACATTGAGTTTGAGAGTGACATACATCAGTCCGAAACTAAAATCTTAAACTTAAATAAAGCCAATTACATAGGTATGAGGGGCGTGTTGGCTAAGGCAGATTGGGAAATTAGATTAAAAGGTATGACAGTAGATAAGCAATGGCAAACATTTAAAGAAATATTTGACAAATTCTCAACGAATATACATTCCATTGAGAAATAAAAACTCTACAGGAAAAGTGATCCATCCGTGGCTAACTAGAGAAGTTAAGGATAGTATTAGATTAAAAGAAGAGGCCTATAATGTTGCGAAGAAGAGTAGTAAGCCTGAGGATTGGGAGATTTTCAGAAACCAGCGATGGATGACCAAAAAATTGATAAACGGAGAAAATAGAATGTGAGAGTAAACCAGCAACAAATAGAAAAACAGATTGTAAGAGCTTCTACAGGTTTGTAAAAAGGAAGAGATTAGCTAAAGTAAACGTGGGTCCCTTAGAGGCTGAGACAGGAGAAATTATAATGGGAAGTAAGGAAATGGCAGAGACGTTAAACAAATATTTTACATCTGTCTTCACAGCAGAAGACACAAAAAGCATACCAGAAATAGTGGGGAACCAGGGGCTAATGAGAGGGAGGAACATAAAGTAATTAGTATCAGTAGAGAAAAAGTAGTAGAGAAACTAATGGGACTAAAAGCCGACAAATGCCCTAGACCTGATAACCTACATCCGTTCTAAAAGGGGTGGCTGCAGAGATAGTGGATGCATTGGTTATAATCTTCCAAAATTCCCCAGATTCTAGAATGGTCCCCGTGGATTGGAAGGTCGCAAATGTAACCCTGCTATTCAAGAAAGGAGGGAGAGAGAAAACAGGGAACTACAGGCCAGTTAGCCTGACATCAGTCATTGGGAAAATGCTAGAAACTATCATTAAGGACGTAGTAACAGGGCACTTAGAACATCATAATATGATTAGGCAGAGTCAACATGGTTTTATGAAAGGGAAATCGTATTTGACAAATTTATTAGAGTTTTTTGACGATGTAACTAGCAGAATAGATATAGGGGAACCAATGGATGTAGTATATTTGGATTTTACAAAAGGCATTCGATACGGTGCCACATAAAAGATTGTTACGCAAGATAAGGGCTCATGGGATTGGGGGTAATATATTAGCATGGATTGAGGATTGGTAAATGGACAGAAAAGAGAGTAGAGATAAACGGGTCATTTTCAGGTTGGCAGGTTGTAACTAGTGGGGTGCCGTGAGGATCAGTGCTTGGGCCTCAGCTATTTACAATCTATATTAATGACTTAGATGAAGGGACTGAGTGTTATGTATCCAAGTTTGCTGACGATACAAAGCTAGATGGGAAAGTAAGCTGTGAGGAGGACGCAAAGAGTCTACAAAGGGATATAGACAGGTTAAGTGAGTGGGCAAGAAAGTGGCAGATGGAGTATAATGTGGAGAAATATGAAGTTATTCACTTTGGTAGGAAGAATAGAAAAACAGAATATTTTGTAAATGGTGAGAAACCATTAAATGTTGACATTCAGAGATTTGGGTGTCCTCGTACAAGAAACACAAAAAGTTAGCATGCAGGTACAGCAAGCAATTAGGAAGGCAAATGGCATGTTGGCCTTTATTGCAAGGGGGTTGCAGTACAAGAGTGAGGAAGTTTAGTTACAATTGTACAGGGCCTTGGTGAAACCATACCTGGAGTACTGTGTACAGTTTTGGTCTCCTTCCCTAAGGAAGGATATACTTGCCTTAGAGGCGATGCAACGAAGATTTAGTGGATTGATTCCTGGGCTGAGAAGGCTGAGATTGAGTAGAATGGGCCTGTATTCCCTAGAGTTTGGAAGAATGAGAGGTGATCTCATTGAAACATAGAAGATTCTGAGAGGGCTTGATGGGAGGTGCTGAGAGATTGTTTCCCCTGGCTGGAGAGTCTGGAGCTAGGAGGCACAGTCTATTTAAGACTGAGATGAGACTCAGAGGGTTGTGAATCTTTGGAATTCTCTACCCCAGAGGGTTGTGGATGCTCAATCTTTGAATATATTGAGTTAGAAAGATTTTTCAACTCTACAGGAATCAATAGATATGGGGATCGGGGCGGGGGGAAAGTGGAGTTGAGGTCGAAGATCATCCTCTGTAATCTCTCCAGTGCAATCACATCTTTCCTGTAATGTGACCACAACTGTACGCAGTACTCAAGCTGTGGCTTAACCAATGTTTTGTACAGTTCTAGCATAACCTCCCTGCTCTCATATTCTATGCCTCGGCTAATAAAGGAAAGTATCCCGTATGCCTTTTTAACCACCTTATCTACCTGTCCTGCTACCTTCAGGGATCTGTGGACATGCACTCCAAGGTCCCTTTGTTCCTCTACACCTCTCAGTACCGTCCCATTTATTGTGTACTCCCTTGCCTAGTTTGCCCTCCCTGAATGCATTACCTCACATTTCTCTGGATTGAATTCTATTTGCCACTTTTCTGCCCACCTGACCAGTCCATTGATATCTTCCTGCAGTCTACAGCTTTCCTCCTCACTTTCAACCACACGGCCAATTTTTGTATCATCTGCAAACTTCTTGATCAAGCCCCCCACATTCAAGTCCAAATCATTAATATATACCACAAAAAGCAAGGGACCTAGTACTGAGCCTTGCGGGACCCCAATAGAAACAGCCTCCAGTCGCAAAAACACCCGTCAACCATTACCCTTTCTTCCTGCCACTGAGCCAATTTTGGATCCAACTTGCCACTTTCCCTTGGATCCCATGGGCTTTTAGGTTTTTGACCAGTCTGCCATGTGGGACCTTGTCAAAAGCCTTGGTAAAATCCTTGTAGACTACATCAAATGCGTTACCCTCATCAACCCTTTTTCTTTTCTCCTCATATTCAATCAAGTTGGTCAGATACAACCTTCCCTGAACAAATCCACACTGACTTTTTTATTGCCCATCCCTAATTGCCCTTGAGAAGATGGTGGTGAGCAGCCTTCTTGAACCGCTGCAGTCCGTATGATGAAGGTTCTCCCACAGTGCTGTCAGGAAGGGAGTTCCAGGATTTTGATCCAGTGACTATGAAGGAACGGCGATATATTTCCAAGTCGGGATGGCGTGTGACTTGGAGGGGAAAGTGCAGGTGGTGTTGTTCCCATGTGCCTGCTGCCCTTGTCCTTCTAGGTGGTAGAGGTCGCGGGTTTGGGAGGTGCTGTCGAAGAAGCCTTGGCGAGTTGCTGCAGTGCATCCTGTGGATGGTGCACACTGCAGCCACAGTGTGCCGGTGGTGAAGGGAGTGAATGTTTAGGGTGGTGGATGGGGTGCCAATCAAGTGGGCTGCTTTGTCCTGGATGGTGTCGAGCTTCTTGAGTGTTGTTGTAGCTGCACTCATCCAGGCAAGTGGAGAGTATTCCATCATACTCCTGACTTGTGCCTTGTAGATGGTGGAAAGGCTTTGGGGAGTCAGGAGGTGAGTCACTTGCCGCAGAATACCCAGCCTCTGACCTGCTCTTGTAGCCACAGTATTTATGTGGCTGGTCCAGTTAAGTTTATGGTCAATGGTGACCCCCAGGATGTTTATGGTGCGGGGTTCGGCGATGGTAATGCCGTTGAATGTCAAGGGGAGGTGGTTAGACTCTCTCTTGTTGGAGATGGTCATTGTCTGGCATTTGTCTGGCACAAATGTTACTTGCCACTTATCAGCCCAAGCCTGGATGTTGTCAAGGTCTTGCTGCATGTGGGCACGGACTGCTTCATTATCTGAGGGGTTGTGAATGGAACTGAACACTGCAATCATCAGCAAATATCCCCATTTCTGACCTTATGAAGGAGGGAAGGTCATTGATGAAGCAGCTGAAGATAGTTGGGCCTCGGACACTGCCCTGAGGAACTCTTGCAGCAATGTCCTGGGGCTGAGATGATTGGCCTCCAATAACCACTACCATCTTCCTTTGTGCTCGGTATGACTCCAGCCACTGGAGAGTTTTCCCCCTGATTCCCATTGACTTCAATTTTACTAGGGCTCCTTGGTGCCACACTCGGTCAAATGCTGCCTTGATGTCAAGGGCAGTCACTCTCACCTCACCTCTGGAATTCAGCTCTTTTGTCCATGTTTGGACCAAGGCTGTAATGAGGTCTGGAGCCGAGTGGTCCTGGCGGAACCCAAACTGAGCATCGGTGAGCAGGTTATTGGTGAGTAAGTGCTGCTTGATAGCACTGTCAACGACACCTTCCATCACTTTGCTGATGATTGAGAGTAGGCTGATGGGCGGTAATTGGCCGGATTGGATTTGTCCTGCTTTTTGTGGACAGGACATACCTGGGCAATTTTCCACATTGTCGGGTGGATGCCAGTGTTGTAGCTGTACTGGAACAGTTTGACTAGAGGCGCGGCTGGGTCTGGAGCACAAGTCTTCAGCACTACAGCCAGGATGTTGTCGGGGCCCATAGCCTTTGCTGTATCCAGTGCACTCAGCTATTTCTTGATGTCACGTGAAGTGAATCGAATTGGCTGAAGACTGGCTTCTGTGATGGTGGGGATATTGGGAGGAGGCCGAGATGGATCATCCACTCGGCACTTCTGGCTGAAGATGGTTGCAAACGCTTCAGCCTTGTCTTTTGCACTCGCGTGCTGGACTCCGCCATCATTGAGGATGGGGATGTTTACAGAGCCTCCTCCTCCCGTCCTTGATTAACCCGTGCCTTTCTAAATGACGATTTATTCTGCCCATCAGAATCGATTCCAATAATTTGCCCACCACCGAGGTTAGACTGACTGGCCTATAATTACTCGGTCTATCTCTTTCTCCCTTTTTAAACAATGGTACAACATTAACAGTCCTCCAATCCTCCAGCACCACACCTGTAGCCAGGGAGGATTGGAAAATGATGGTCAGAGCCTCCGCTATTTCCTCCCTTGCTTCTCTTAAGAGCCTGGGATACAATTTATCCAGGCCTGGTGATTTATCTACTTTCAAAGATGCTAAACCCCTCACTATATTTATCCCATCCAATATTTCACACTCCTCCTCCTTAACTACAATCTTTGCATCATCCCCCTCTTTTGTAAAGACAGACGCAAAGTATTCACTAACAACCATACCCACATCTTCCGCCTCCATACATAGGTTTCCTTTTTCATCTCTAATAGACCCTACTCTTTCCTTAGTTATCCTCTTGCTCTTTATGTATTTATAAAACATTTTTGGGTTTTCCCTAATTTTACTTGCCAGTATTTTTCATGCCCTCTTTGCTTTCCTAATTTTCTTTTTAAATTTCACCCCTGCACTTTCTATACTCCTCTCGGCTTTCTGCAGTATTGAGCTCTCGGTGTCTGACATAAGAAGCTTCCCTTTTTTGTCTTATCTCACCCTGTTTTGTGTCATTTGCAAATTTTGAAATTGTGCCCCAAGTCCAAGTCATGAATATATATCAAAAAAAGCAGTGGTCTTGGCACCGACCCCTGGGGAACACCACTCTATACCTTCTTTCAGTCTGAAAAACAACCGTTCACCACTATGCTCTGTTTCCTGTCACTTAGCCAATTCTGTATCCATGCTGCCACTGCCCCTTTTATTACATGGGCTTCAATTTTGCTGACAAGCCTATTATGTGGCACTTTATCAAACGCCTTTTGAAAGTCCACATACACAACATCAACTACATTGCCCTCATCAACCCTCTCTGTTACCTCACCAAAAAACTCTATCAAGTTAGTTAAACATGGTTTGCCTTTAATAAATCCGTGCTGGCTTTCCTTTATTAATCCACACTTGTTCAAGTGACTATTAATTTTGTCCTGGATTATTGTTTCCAAAAGCTTCCCCACCACCGAGGTTAAACTGACTGGCCTGTAGTTGCCGGGTTTATCCTTACACCGTTTTTTGAACAAGGGTGTAACATTTGCAATTCTCCAGTCCTCTGGCACCTTTCGAAGGAGGATTAGAAATTTATGGCCAGCACCTCTGCAATTTCCACCCTTACTTCCCTCAGCAACCGAGGATGCATCCTATCCAGACCGGGTGACTTATCTACTTTAAGTACAGCCAGCCTTTCTAGTACCTCCTCTATCAATTTTTAGCCCATCCAGTATCTCAGCTACTCCCCCTTTTACTGTGACTTTGGCAGCATCTTCCTTGGTAAAGACAAATACAAAGTACTCATTTAGTACCTCAGCCGTGCCCTGTGCCTCCATGCGTAGATCTCCTTTTTGGTCCCTAATTGGCCTGTTTACTATTTATGATTATAGGAGACTTTTGGATTCCCTTTTATGTTGGCCGCCAGTTGATTCTCAAACTCTCTCTTTGCCCCTCTTATTTCCTTTTTCACTTCTCTGTACTTTCTATATTCAGCCTGGTTCTCACTTGTATTATCAACCTGACATCTGTCATATGCCGCCTTTTTCTGCTTCATCTTACTCTCTATCTCTTTTGTCATCGAGGGAGCTCTGGTTTCGGTTGCTGTACCTTTCCTCCTCGTGGCAATGTACCTAGACTGTACCCGAACCATCCCCTCTTTAAAGGCCACCCATTTGCATTTTTGCCTGCCAATCTTGGATTCCAATTTAAACGGGCCAGACCCGTTCTCAACCCACTTAAGTTGGCCCTCCTCCAATAAAGGAGCGGGACCAGGAAATGTAAGCAAAGCAGGGATATCTAGGAGCAGGACCAGTGACCGAGAGCAGGGCAGCGATATAAAGGAGAGGGACCAGTGACCAAGAGCAGGGTGGGGATATAAAGGAGGGGGACCAGTGACCGAGAGCAGAGCGGGGATATAAAGGAGAGGGACCAGTGACCGAGAGCAGGGCGGGGATATAAAGGAGAGGGACCAGTGACCGAGAGCAGGGCAGCGATATAAAGGAGAGGGACCAGTGACCGAGAGCAGGGTGGGGATATAAAGGAGAGGGACCAGTGACCGAGAGCAGGGTGGGGATATAAAGGAGAGGGACCAGTGACCGAGAGCAGGGTGGGGATATAAAGGAGTGGGACCAGTGACCGAGAGCAGAGCGGGGATATAAAGGAGAGGGACCAGTGACCGAGAGCAGAGCGGGGATATAAAGGAGAGGGACCAGTGACCGAGAGCAGAGGGGGGATATAAAGGAGTGGGACCAGTGACCGAGAGCAGAGCGGGGATATAAAGGAGAGGGACCAGTGACCGAGAGCAGAGTGGGGATATAAAGGAGTGGGACTAGTGACCGAGAGCAGGGCAGCGATATAAAGGAGAGGGACCAGTGACCGAGAGCAGAGCGGGGATATAAAGGAGAGGGACCAGTGACCGAGAGCAGAGCGGGGATATAAAGGAGTGAGACCAGTGACCGAGAGCAGAGTGGGGATATAAAGGAGAGGTACCAGTGACCGAGAGCAGAGCAGGGATATAAAGGAGTGGGACCAGTGACCGAGTGCAGAGCAGGGATATAAAGTTTCGGGTCCTGCGACAGCGAGCAGGGCGGGGATATAATAAGTCAGGAGCGGCTCCGAGAGCAGAGCGGTGATATAAAGGAGTGGGACCAACAACCGAGAGCAGGGTGGGGATATAAAGTAGCTGGACAATTTGTCGTCAATTTTGACTCTGTTCAATGGTCGAGACTGACACCCCATTATGGTTAATAGCCATATGACTCTATTTAGCAGAAGTAAGAATCAGTACCTTATGCTATTTAAGCTGTAGCTTACAAAGCACAATTGATAATTATATTACCCCATTGTCCTTTGGGTGGAAGCCATGACCTTGTTCCCTATTCCTTCATGCATGAACTGTTGTTCTCGTTTCCTGTCCTCTACCCTGAGTGTGAGTTGGGTCTGGCTACTTGTACACTGAGTTAACCCCCTAGCTCCCCTTTCCACTGGAGCAAACGTCACTTATAGATGCTTCCTTTATCAGCACTTTTAGGGGCCCATCATTCGTTCTTCCTTAATTCTGGAATGTATTTGCTTAGCGATATGTTCGGACATGCAGGCCCATCCTATTTTTCACTGTTTTTGCCTCAGATAGAATGGTTGTGTGTTTTGAACCACCAGTATTACTGCACTAAGGCTGGTTCCTGTTATTTCTCACGCATAACCCTTTTGAGTCTTTGAATTGCTCATACATTGTGTGAAAACTATATTCCTTTACAATAGTAACGGGGAAAAATCCTTTCCTGAGTTTACCAAAGTGGGGGTCGCAGCTGCGCTGAGTGTTTGTGACGGTTTGAATAGCACCAAGTGGTTTCAGTTTATTTCACTATCCTTGCTCCAAACTCGTTCTCCCTGCTTCCAATCCCTTTGGTGTCAGATCGGAGGGTAAGGGTCATTAATGGCGGCTGCACCACCCAGCATGCAAGGCGGTATCGAATAAACCCTATCTTAATCAGAGGAGACTAGTGCGCAGGCGTACCAGAAGCTCATTGTTGGGCAGTGTGTCCTGAGCATGCGCGGCCAGTGGAGGTTGAGGGAGTGGGAGCGGTCGGTTCAGGTAAGAGGATCGGAGCAATTCGGGCTCAGGCTTCACAAACACCGAGTGCGGCCCCGGGCCCGAATATAAAACAGTGAACGTTGCGACCCCCTCACCACCCGTCCGTTTCCGGTTTCTCCCTTTTCGCTCCGTCCTGACTCTCAATGAAAAGCCCGCGGCCCCGCGCATGCGCGGTGTAACCTGGGACCTCAGCAAGTCTGGAAATGAAGGAGAAATGGTGATCGGTCAGGGAGCGTCTGTAAATGAAGGAGAAATGGTGATCGGTCAGGGAGCGTCTGTAAATGAAGGAGAAATGGTGATCGGTCAGGGAGCATCTGTAAAATGAAGGAAGGGATGGTGATCGGTCAGGGAGCGTCTGTAAATGAAGGAGAAATGGTGATCGGTCAGGGAGCGTCTGTAAATGAAGGAGAAATGGTGATCGGTCAGGGAGCATCTGTAAAATGAAGGAAGGGATGGTGATCGGTCAGGGAGCGTCTGTAAATGAAGGAGAAATGGTGATCGGTCAGGGAGCGTCTGTAAATGAAGGAGAAATGGTGATCGGTCAGGGAACATCTGTAAAATGAAGGAAGGGATGGTGATCGGTATGGGAGTGTCTGTAAATGAAGGAGAAATGGTGATCGGTCATGGAGCGTCTGTAAATGAAGGAGAAATGGTGATCGGTCAGGGAGCATCTGTAAAATGAAGGAAGGGATGGTGATCGGTCAGGGAGCGTCTGTAAATGAAGGAGAAATGGTGATCGGTCAGGGAGCATCTGTAAAATGAAGGAGAAATGGTGATCGGTCAGGGAGCGTCTGTAAATGAAGGAGAAATGGTGATCGGTCATGGAGCGTCTGTAAATGAAGGAAGGGATGGTGATCGGTCAGGGAGCGTCTGTAAATGAAGGAAGGGATGGTGATCGGTCAGGGAGCGTCTGTAAATGAAGGAGAAATGGTGATCGGTCAGGGAGCGTCTGTAAATGAAGGAGAAATGGTGATCGGTCAGGGAGCGTCTGTAAATGAAGGAGAAATGGTGATTGGTCAGGGAGTGTCTGTAAATGAAGGAGAAATGGTGATCGGTCAGGGAGCGTCTGTAAATGAAGGAAGGGATGGTGATCGGTCAGGGAGCGTCTGTAAATGAAGGAGAAATGGTGATCGGACGGGGAGTGTCTGTAACTGAAGGAGAAATGGTGATCGGTCAGGGAGTGTCTGTAAATGAAGGAGAAATGGTGATCGGTCAGGGAGCGTCTGTAAATGAAGGAAGGGATGGTGATCGGTCAGGGAGCGTCTGTAAATGAAGGAGAAATGGTGATCGGGCGGGGAGTGTCTGTAAATGAAGGAGAAATGGTGATCGGTCAGGGAGCGTCTGTAAATGAAGGAGAAATGGTGATCGGACGGGGAGTGTCTGTAAATGAAGGAGAAATGGTGATCGGTCAGGGAGCGTCTGTAAATGAAGGAGAAATGGTGATTGGTCAGGGAGTGTCTGTAAATGAAGGAGAAATGGTGATCGGTCAGGGAGCGTCTGTAAATGAAGGAAGGGATGGTGATCGGTCAGGGAGCGTCTGTAAATGAAGGAGAAATGGTGATCGGACGGGGAGTGTCTGTAAATGAAGGAGAAATGGTGATCGGTCAGGGAGCGTCTGCAAATGAAGGAGAAATGGTGATCGGTCAGGGAGCGTCTGTAAATGAAGGAAGGGATAGTGATCGGTCAGGGAGCATCTGTAAATGAAGGAGAAATGGTGATCGGTCAGGGAGCGTCTGTAAATGAAGGAGAAATGGTGATCGGTCAGGGAGCGTCTGTAAATGAAGGAGAAATGGTGATCGGACGGGGAGTGTCTGCAAATGAAGGAAGGGATGGTGATCGGTCAGGGGGAGTCTGTAAATGAAGGTGAAATGGTGATCAGTCAGGGAGTGTCTGGAAATGAAGAAGAGATGGTGATCAATCAGGGAGTGTCTGGAAATGAAGCAGAACTGGTGATCAGTCAGGGAGTGTCTGGAAATGAAGGAGAAATGGTGATCAGTCAGGGAGCGTCTGGAGTTGAAGGAGAAATTGGTGACGGGTCAGGGACCGTCTGTAAAGGAAGGAGAAATAGTGAAGGGTCAGGGAGAGCCGATCAGCAGGACGGGGAGATATTGCAGATGGATAGCTTACAGGGAGGGACAGAGTGATGGGACGTGGGGAGCGAGAGTGGGAGAGAGAACATACAGGAAAACAACGAACTGTAAAGTGACTGGGTGGAGAACCGAAGGTGGGTAAATGACAGAAATTATAAATACAAAAAGAGGCGCGATGGGAGAAAGTAGAGAAATAAAAGACATACAAGACCCAGAGGATGTGAAAATAGTTAAAGCAGGTTAGCTCAATTGGAGATGTTGGAGGCTGCATTTATTTATGATTGGATGTTTTATCTATTCCTCAAAATCAATGAGGTTCTTAAGGTCAAGATTCAAAGATTGATAGTGACTGGGGACTCCAATACAATACAGTTCAGAGCTCAGTATTTAGATTGATCAAACCCTTAAAATCCAAATTCCCATTCCAATTCATAAATCTCTCTCTTACCCCTGACATGTGACCATCAGCATGTTTTCACATTAAATCATGATATCAAAAGTCAAAGACAACTCTAGATAGGAGAAACTAATGGGAACCGAGAACTTTATAATAATTCAATTAATAAACTGAATTCCTCACCAATTAGTTCTTTTCCTTGGAGCTTGAGCACAGAGGTTGGTAAAGACAGAGAGTGAACGTCCAACACTGTGAATTGCTAACAGAGTGAGGACTTTCAACTGGTGAGTGTGGGAATGAGGTGCAGAGGGGGAAGGAGGTGCTTAGTGATTTTAAACCAAGGGATTATAAACGAAACTTTCAACTTTTAAGAGGGGAAGATCGGAGGGGGGGAAGATCGGGAGGACATCGGTGGGGGGGGTGAAGAGTGGGACATTGGAGAGGGGGACATCGGAGCAGGGCGCAAAGGTAGGTTCATTTTGTGTTTTCACTTCCGTCTATGGATTTTATTTAATTTATTTAGTTTCTTGTTCCCTGATCCAGCCCTTCACTCCTGGTTTTACCCGGCGTGAATCAGAAGCGGTGGGCAAGCCGCCCAGGTAAGTTTAAAAATTGTTCTAATCATTAATCTGTCACAGGTGCCTTAAGTACCTCAGTGAGGTACATTTGGCTTTTATAACTGTCATCCTGCCGGCTTTAATTGCCAGCGGGACTTCCGTTTTCGGGTCGCCCTGCGCACATAGGTGGGTCCCTGGGAAACTCGGAAGTCGGCGGGTTGGAGCCGACTTCCGAACCCGAACGGGATTTCCGCAATTTTCAGAGCCCCCCCACCCACAACGCACCCGCAATTGCCTCCTAAAATTGAGCCCATAGAGTACAAAAGCAAAGAAGTTATGATGAAACTTTATAAAACACTGGTTCGGCCACAACTGGTATATGGTGTCCGATTCTGGGCACCGCACTTGAGGAAGGATGTGAAGGCCTTAGAGAGGGTGCAGAAAAGATTTACTAGAACGGTTCCAGGTTTGAGGGACTTCAGTTACTGAATAGACTGGAGAAGCTGGGGTTGTTCTCCTTAGAGCAGAGAAGGTTAAGAGGAGATTTGATCGAGGTGTTCAAAATCATGTGGGGTCTAGACAGAGTAGAGAGAGAGAAACTGTTGCCAATGGCGGAAGGGACGAGAACCAGAGGACACAGATTTAAGGTGATTGGCAAAAGAACCAAAGGCGACATGAGGAAAAACTTTTTTACACAGCGAGTGGTTGTGATCTGGAATGCACTGCCCGAGGGGGTGGTGGAAGCAGATTCAATCATGGCCTTCAAAAGGGAATTGGATAAGTACTTGAAGGGGAAAAATTTGCAGGGCTACGGGGAAAGGGCGGGGGAGTGGGATTAACTGGATTGCTCTTACATAGAGCTGGCACGGGCCGACTGGCCTCCTTCTGTGCTGTAACCATTCTATGATTCTATCTTTCCTACCACCAACGTTAATTGGTCTAAAATTCCCTGCACTTGTTCTATCTTCCTTTTTAAATATAGGAATCACATTATCTGTCCGCCAGTCCTCTGGCACTATTCCCTCTTCTAATGAATTTTTATAGTGCTTTTACTATCTCTTCCCTAACTTCTTTTAATATTCACGGATGCAATCCATCCGCACTGGGGGTTTTATCTTCTCTAAGTTTGATTAGTTTATCAATTACCTCCCCCCTTTCTGTATTAAATGTCTTTATATCTTTTTTGATCTCTTCTTCCAATATCATGCCCACCATCTTAGTCTCTGTGGTAAATATTGAGGCAAAGTAATTATTCAATATTTCTGCCATTTCGCTGTTGTTGCCTGTGCCAGGGGTCCAGTCCCCACTGTGATGGGGGAGTGTCCAGTCCTCCAGTCCACACAGTGGTAGAGGGGGCCATGGGTCCAGTCCCCACGGTGGTTGTGGGGGGGTTCCAATTCCCAGAGCTCCTGTCTGCCCTCTGTTCCCTCACCTGCTCTCCCTCTCACTCAACCGCACTCTCCCCTTTCTCTCACTCTCACTCACTCATGGTTCAGGGCCACTGAAAGATAATGCAATGTGTTTGGATTTCAGCACAGGGAGGAGGGAGAGTGTGAGGGACAGGGATTTACAGCTTTGAGGGAACGAGAGAGGAAAGAATGTTCCATAGAAACTAGAATTGTCTGTTCTGAATTTCGATCCTGTACTTACAGTGATGACTGTTGTAAACTCCTTTTCCAGGGTATGAGAAGGGGAGGATTTGCAGACAGGAAACTCAAACCAAAGATCACATAAAGATCTGACAGAGTCACTCGATTCATCAGGACCTGAATATGATCAGCCTTTCAATATAGGAGAAATGTTTGTCTGTTTTGTCTGTGGGAAAAGATTTCAAATATCAGTGTGAGTGGAAAAGCAGCGAGACACACACACCCGAGTGAGAGTGATCCAGTACACTGACTGTGGAAAGAGCTTCAACCAGTTACACAGCCTGAAAAAACATCACACCATTCACAGCGGGGAGAAACCGTACACGTGTTCTGTGTGTGGACGAGGCTTCAACTGATCGTCCAACCTGGAGAGACACAAGGACACCCGGACCACGGAGAAACCGTGGAAATGTGGGGACTGTGGGAAGGGATTCAATTACCCGTCTGAGCTGGAAACTCATCGACGCAGTCACACTGGGGAGAGGCCGTTCACCTGCTCTGTGTGTGGGAAGACATTCACTGTTTTATCCAACCTGCTGAAACACCAGCGAGTTCACACTGATGAGAGACCTTTAAAATGTTCTGACTGTGAGAAGAGCTTTAAAAGCACAAACAAACTGCTGACACACCAACACAGTCACACTGGGGAGTGGCCGTTCACCTGCTCCATATGTGGGAAAGGATTCACTAATTCATCTGACCTTCTGACACACCAGCGAGTTCACTCTGATGAGAGACCTTTTAAATGTTCTGACTGTGAGAAGAGGTTTAAAAGCTCAAACGAACTGCTGACACACCAACGCACTCACACGGGGGAGAGACCGTTCACCTGCTCCGTGTGTGAGAAGGGATTCACTCAGTCATCCAACCTTCTGATACACCAGCGAGTTCACACTGGGGAGAAATTGTTCACCTGCCCCGTGTGTGGGAAAGGATTCACTCAGTCATCCACCCTGCTGAGACATCAGCGAGTTCACACTGGGGAGAGGCCGTTCACCTGCTCCGTGTGTGGGAAGGGATTCACTCAGTCATCCCACCTCCTGTCACACCAGCGAGTTCACACTGATGAGAGACCTTTTAAATGTTCTGACTGTGAGAAGAGGTTTAAAAGCTCAAACGAACTGCTGACACACCAACGCACTCACACGGGGGAGAGGCCGTTCACCTGCTCCGTGTGTGAGAAGGGATTCACTCAGTTATCCCACCTGATTCGACATCAGCGAGCTCACACTGGGGAGAGGCCGTTCTCCTGCTCTGTGTGTGGGAAAAGATTCACTCAGCCATCCCACCTTCTGTCACATCAGCATGTTCACACTGATGAGAGACCTTTTAAATGCTCTGACTGTGAGAAGAGCTTTAAAAGCAGAAATGAACTGCTGACACACCAACGCAGTCACACTGGGGAGAGACTGTTCACCTGCTCTGTGTGTGGGAAGGGATTCACTCACTCATCGACCCTGCTGACACACCAGCGAGTTCACACTGGGGAGAGGCCGTTCACCTGCACTGAGTGTGGGAAGGGATTCACTCAGTCATCCACCTTGTTGAAACACCAGCGAGTTCACACTGGGGAGAGGCCGTTCACCTGCTCCGTGTGTGGGAAGGGATTCACTCAGTCATCCCACCTGCTGACACACCAGCGAGTTCACACTGGGGAGAGGCCGTTCACCTGCACTGAGTGTGGGAAGGGATTCACTCAGTCATCTGCCCTGCTGAAACACCAGCGAGTTCACACTGGGGAGAGACCGTTCACCTGCTCCGTGTGTGGGAAGGGATTCACTCAGTCATCCCACCTCATTGAACACCAATCTGCTCACACTGAGGAGAGACCTTTTAAATGTTCTGACTGTGAGAAGAGATTTAAAAGCAAAAGGAATCTGCTGACACACCAACACACTCACACTGGAGGGAGGCTGTTTAAATGTTCTGAGTGTGGGAAGGGATTCACTCAGTCATCCCACCTGCTGAGACACCAGCGAGTTCACCTGTGACTGCAGGGGTTGGATTCTGGTGTTATTGTTGCTGTTAATCCCATCCAGGACTGAACCACGTTCTTTCTGACAGTTGGGGTTTGTTTCTGCTGATGTTAATAACCCCTGTAACTGGGTTGGAGTTTAATATTCTGGATATCTGTTAAATAAATCAGCTTTATTTTAAACCCTCGTTGTAGATTTTGGTCTTTCCCACCTGAGTGTTTAGCCTCACCTGTCTGGAGCTCAGAAAGGACAATCTGGGGGGAGGATCGTCCGGTGGGAACAGAACTTCAGCCTGGACACAGTCCTTCAGGGCCACACTGAGAGGGGCAAACGGCACTTTGGTCTTCCTCGTCTCTCTTCACTGACAGTAAAGTCGCCGTGCGGGTTAATCTTGAGGCGTGTAAGAAATGTGTCCCAGCCGCTTTCTTCCTTGGTTCAGAGCTTCTAGGCACGGAACAGAAGGGTCCTTTCCAATGGTGTTGACAGTCGAGAAGGACAACAGTGAATGCTGGAAATGTGCTGTCAAATCAGAGATTGGTGTAAAACTGTGATCTGTTCCTGACTGGAAGTGAAACGGCAGGTTTAAGTCTCCAGTCTAAAAGTAACTGTGGTAATCGTTCTATGAAGATTTAACCTGTTTGTGTGACAGTCCTGAGTCTACCATTTAAGGCAGGCGTTAACTCATTTAAAATAAACCCATTTAAAATAAATGGGTTAAAGTCTGCATTAAAATAGCAGAGGGGGGAGTTCACAGGAGCCTGTTAACTGCTGGTACAATTATACAACAGTCATTTGATTTCCATTTGCTACATTTTGGCAGGGGATGGGCACCAGGAAGTAGCATTAGAAAGGAGAAACAAGGTGCATAAAGGATTGGGAGAGGCGGATGTAACAAATTCGGAAGTGACACCAATTGGTAATCAAAGTTTCATTTATTAATAGTCAAATCAAACATGGAAAGGTATCAAATATTTAGACAACAAAGATCAAACAATATTACCCTGTTTGATCTCTGGGCAGAGGTCGTAATTAAGTTGGCGATGTAGTCGTTTCAAGTCTTCTCATAGTCAGGTGTTCTTTCGACATCTGGGAGGTCTTCGCTGATTCCTCTGCCCTGAGCTCAAAAGACGTTGGGTTTTTATGCCCCCCTTGGCAGGAAACTCTCACCATATATGGAATAATATTTACAAGATCCTTATCGATTGGCAAAGTTGTTTTTCCAAAGAGTTCCAGATGGTCCTTTTTTTTTTAACATTACTCATTTAACCACAAGAACCTTGTCCAGCTATCTCGTCAAGGTCCTGGTCTTGTTGCTACCTTTGGATTATTGTTCCTCTATCACGTAGCTGCTATGTCTAGCAGGGGGAGGGTGACCGGGGTCAGTCATCAGTCAAAGGTTAACAGTTTACAATTCAGCAAAATAGGCAGCAGAGCCTGCAGAGCATGATGGTTAGTGGCTTTAAAAAAAAGTCATTTTTTTCCCATTTCCAATATCCTTACACAGATAGCACTAGAGTAAGAAATAATACAATATTAAGTGGGTTCAGACTAAGAGAGAATACGAGAAGGTCTAAATTAGGTTTACAGTGCATGTGTGTAAACGCACGAAGCATGGTTAATAAGGTTGGTGAGTTGCAGGTGCAAATAGCCACATGGGAATATGATGTAATGGCGATAACGGAGATCTGGCTCAAAAAAGGGCAGGATTGGCAACTAAATATTCCTGGGATACAAGGTGTTCAGGAAAGATAGGGAAGGAAAAAAAGGAGGTGGGGGGTGGCAGCATTGATTAAGGAAAATGTTGCAGTGCTGGTGAGAGAGAATGTCCTGGAGGGGTCAAGGACAGAATCTATTTGGTTAGAGTTAAGAAACAATAGAGGCACCATTACACTACTGGGTGTATTCTATAGGCCACCAACTAGTGGGAAGGAAATAGCGGATCAAATTTGCAAGGAAATTACAGAGAGGTGTAAGAACTATAGAGTAGTGATAATGGGGGACTTCAACTATCCTAATATAGACTGGGATAGTAATAGTATAAAGGGCGAAGAGGAATTTCTAAAGTGTGTTCAGGAGAACTTCCTTGATCAGTATATTTCCGGCCCAACGAGGAAGGAGGTATTGCTGGATCTAGTTCTGGGAAATCAAGTGGGTCACATGGAGCAAGTGTCAGTGGGGGAACATTTAGGGAACAGTGATCATAGTATCATATGGTTTAGATTAGTTATGGAAAAGGATCTTATTGAAACATATAAGATTGTGAAGGGGCTTGATCGGGTGGATGCGGTAAGGATGTTCCCAAGGATGGGTGAAACTAGAACTAGGGGGCATAATCTTAGAATAAGGGGCTGCTCTTTCAAAACTGAGATGAGGAGAAACTTCTTCACTCAGAGGGTAGTAGGTCTGTGGAATTTGCTGCCCCAGGAAGCTGTGGAAGCTACATCATTAAATAAATTTAAAACAGAAATAGACGGTTTCCTAGAAGTAAAGGGAATTAGGGGTTACGGAGAGCGGGCAGGAAATTGGACATGAATTTAGATTTGAGGTTAGGATCATAGAAGTTAGAAGTTTACAACATGGAAACAGGCCCTTCGGCCCAACATGTCCATGTCGCCCAGTTTATACCACTAAGCTAGTCCCAATTGCCTGCACTTGGCCCATATCCCTCTATACCCATCTTACCCATTTAACTGTCCAAATGCTTTTTAAAAGACAAAATTGTACCCGCCTCTACTACTGCCTCTGGCAGCTCGTTCCAGACACTCACCACCCTTTGAGTGAAAAAATTGCCCCTCTGGACCCTTTTGTATCTCTCCCCTCTCCCCTTAAATCTATGTCCCCTCGTTATAGACTCCCCTACCTTTGGGAAAAGATTTTGACTATCTACCTTATCTATGCCCCTCATTATTTGATAGACTTGTATAAGATCACCCCTCAACCTCCTACTCTCCAGGGAAAAAAGTCCCAGTCTATCTAACCTCTCCCTATAAGTCAAATCATCAAGTCCCGGCAGCATCCTAATAGAATCATAGAAGCCATGATCTATTGAATGGCGGAGCAGGCTCGAGGGGCCGATTGGCCTACTCCTGCTCCTACTTCTTATGTTCTTGGACAAGGAGCAATCAAGAGTAGAAATACTTAATTGGAGGAGGGCCAATTTCATTGGGTTGAGAACGGATCTGGCCCGGGTAAATTGGAATCAAAGATTGGCAGGCAAAACTGTAATTGAACAGTGGGCGGCCTTTAAAGAGGAGATAGTTCAGGTACAGTCTGGGTACATTGCCACGAGGGGGAAAGGTAGGGCAACTAAAGCCAGAGCTCCCTGGATGATGAAAGAGATAGAGTAAGATGAAGCTGAAAAGGGAGGCGTATGACAGATGTCAGGTTGATAATACAAGTGGCAACCAGGCTGAATATAGAAAGTTCAGAGGGGAAGTGAAAAAGGAAATAAGAGGGGCAAAGAGAGAGTATGAGACTAGACTGGCGGCCAACATAAAAGGGACTCCAAAAGTCTTCTATAGGCATGTAAACAGTAAATGGGTACCTACTCATGGAGGCAGAGCGGATGGCTGAGATACTAAATGAGTACTTTGCATCTGTCTTCACCAAGGAAGAAGATGCTGCCAAAGTCACAGTAAAAGAGGAGGTAGCTGAGATACTGGATGGGCTAAAAATTGATAAAGAGGAGGTACTAGAAAGGCTGGCTGTACTTAAAGTAGATAAGTCACCCGGTCCGGATGGGATGCATCCTGGGTTGCTGAGGGAAGTAAGGGTGGAAATTGCGGAGGTACTGGCCATAATCTTCCAATCATCCTTAGATACGGGGGTGGTGCCAGAGGACTGGAGAATTGCAAATGTTACACCCTTGTTCAAAAAAGGGTGTAAGGACAAACCCAGCAACTACAGGCCAGTCAGTTTAACCTCGGTGGTGGGAAAATTTCTAGAGAAAGTAATCCGGGACAAAATCTAGGAGAGTGCATGGGACGGGGGATTTACAACTTAGGAGGGGCAAGGAGGGTGAGTGTGTGGGACAGGGAGGAAAGAATTGCTTTAATTGAGGTGTTTAAGACGTTCAAAGGGGTTGATAGGGTAAATAGAGAGAAATTATTTCCCTTGGTGGGGGAGTCCAGAACAAGGGGGCATATCCTTAAAATTAGAGCCAGGACGATGTCAGGAAACACTTCTTCACACAAAGGGTAGTGGAAATCTGGAACTCTCTCCCCCAAAAAGCTGTTGAGGCTGGGGGTCAATTGGAAATTTCAAAAGCGATACTGATAGATTTTTGTTGGGTCAGGGTATTAAGGGTTACAGAACCAAGGTGGGTAAATTCAGTTAAGATACAGATCAGCCATGATCTAACTGAATAGTGGAACAGGCTTGAGGGGCTGAATGGCCTTCTCCTGTTCCTGTAAACGAGACAGGAGAAAAGATCCAAAAATGGAACGGTTGGTAACAGGACATCAATTAGCCTCTAATTACTAGATTTAATAATGAGTAATGAGCCAGACTTAGTTAATAATCTAACAGTAAGGGATAATTAATCTAACAGTGATCATAATATGATCGAACTTAATGTTAGGTTTGAAAAGGAGAAACTTAACACAGTTACTAAGATTCTAGATTTGTACGGCTAACTTTAACGGGATGAGACAGAGACTGCCGACAGCAAACTGGTCCAAATTGTTATAGGGTAAAACTACAGGTGAATAGTGGGAGGAGTTCAAAAAAGAATTTAGCTTAATACTGGACCTGTATAAGCCCCTAAGGGTAATAGCTCTGCTTTCCAAATAAAACAGCCACAGTCGACAAAAAAGGTGAGCGATAACATAGAACTAAAGGAAAAAGCATTCAAAAATGCAAAGAACAGTTTAGATCCAGGGGACTGGGAGAGATATAAAGAACAGCAAAAGAAGACAAACAAAAAATTAAGAGTTGCAAAAAGGGAATATGAAAAGAAACTTGCGAGGGATATCAAGATTAACACAAAGTTTTTAGAATTATATTAGAAGAGAAGGGGTAGTCAAGGGTAATGTGGGTCCGTTAAAAACAGATGTGGGTAATACTGCAAATGAAAATAAGGAAATGGGAGATTTGTTGAATAATTACTTTGTGTCAGTCTTCACAGTAGAGGAAGAGGATAATATACCCGACATTCCAGGGAAACTAATAATAAATCAAGGACTGGAACTCACTAAAGTTAAGGTAAGCAAGAAAACCTTCTTAGAACTGAACTCATAACTAAATATTTCAAGCAACAATCAAACGTGATGATACAGATCTGGAAGAGAGCTAATTTCAGTGGTGTGGCCCAGGTGGATTGGAAACAAAGATTGACAGGTATAATATTAAATGAGCAATGGGAGGCCTTCAAGGAGACAGTTTGGGTACAGACTGGACACATTCCTATGAGGGGGACAGGAAGGGCATCCAAAGCTAGAGCTCCCTGGATAACTAAAGATATAGTGATTAAAATGAAACAGAAAAAGGAGGCTTATGGTAAATGTCAGGTTTATAATACAGTAGAGAACCAAGCCGAATACAGAAAGCAGACAGGAGAACTGAAAATGGAAAGAGGATGTATGAGAAAAGATTAGTGGGTAACTTAAAAGGGAAAAGCCTTATAAACAGATAAATAGTAAAAGGGTAGTCAAAGGAAAGGTGGGGCCGATTAGGGACCAAAAAGGATATATTCTTGAGAAGGCAGAGGGCTTGGCTGAGGTACTAAATGAATACTTTGCATCTGTCTTCACAAAAGAAGAGGATGCTGCCAATGTTACAGTAAAGGACGAGGCAGTAGCAATATTGGATAGGATAAAGGAGGTACTTTTCGGCCGGCAGAAACATGATGGGCCAAATGGCCTCCTTCTGTGCTGTAAATTTCTATGATTCTATACTTAAAAGATTGGCGGTACTCAATGTACAAAATTCACCCGGTCCAGATGGGATGCATCCAAGGTTGCCGAGGGAAGTAAGGGTGGAAATAGCGGACGCTCTGACTATAATCCCCAATTCTCCTTGGATATATGTAAGGAATCTTACAACACCAGGTTATAGTCCAACATTTTTATTTTAAAATCACAAGCTTTCGGAGATTATCTCCTTCGTCAGGTGAGTGAGTGAATGAGAGGTTCTCAAATCGCATATCTCCGAAAGCTTGTGATTTTAAAATAAAATTGTTGGACTATAACCTGGTGTTGTAAGATTCCTTACATTTGTCCACCCCAGTCCATCACCGGCCTCTCCACATCACTCCTTGGATATGGGAGTGGTGTCTGAGGATTGGAGGGTTGCAAGTGTTACAGCCCTGTTCAAAAAAGGGGAGCTGGATAACCCAGGTAACCAAAGGCCAGTCAGCCTAACGTCACTGGTGGGGAAACTTCGAGAGATCATAGTCCGGGACTAAATTAATTCTCACTTGGAAGAACGTGGGTTAATAAATGACAGCCAATATAGATTTGTTAAAAGTAAAATCATGTCTGACGAATTTGATTGAGTTCTTCAATGAAATAACAGAGAGGGTTGATGAGGGTAGTGCGGTTGATGATGTGTATATGGACTTTTAAAAGGCGTTAGATAAAGTACCACATATTGGACCTGTTAGTAAACTTGAAGCCCATGGCAGCATGGATACAAAATTGGCTGAGGGACAGAATGCAGAGAGTAGTGGTGAACGGTTGTTTTTCAGACTGGAGGGAAGTATACAGTGGTGTTCCCCAGGGGTCAGTATTAGGACCACTGCTCTTTTTGATATATATTAATGACCTAGACTTGGGTATAGGAGGCAAAATGTCAAAGTCTGCAGCTAACACAAAGCTTGGAAATGTAGTAAACAGCGAGGACGACAGTAACAGGCTTCAGGAGGACACAGACAGGCTGGTGAAATGGGCAGGCACATGCCAGATGACATTTAACGCAGAGAAGTGTGAAGTGATGCATTTTGGAAGGAAGAATGGGGAGAGGCAATATAAACTAAATGGTCCAATTTTAAACAGAGACACCTGGGAGCTCACGTACACAAATCTTTGAAGGTGGCAGGACAAGTTGATAAAGTTGTTAAAAAAGCTTAGGGATTCCTTGGCTTTAAACGAAATGGAGTAAAGGAGTAAAGTGATCTGGGATTACAGACACATAAGTCACTAAAAGTAGCAACACAAGTTGAAAAGGCCATGAAGAGTGCAAAGAAAGTTATGGGGTTCATTTCTAGACTGGAATACAAAATCAGGGAGGTAATGTTAAATTTATATCGACTATGGTCAGACCACACTTGGGAGTACTGTGTGTAGTTCTGGTCTCCATACTATAAAAAGGATATTGAAGCACTGGAGAAAGGGCTGAAAAGATTAACAAGGATGTTACCAGCATTGAGAGGATACAACAATCAGGCAAGATTGAGCAAGCTGGGGCTCTTTTCTCTTGAAAAGAGAAGGCTAAGAGAAGACCAGAGAGAGACATAGGAACAGGAGTAGGCCATTCAGCCCCTCGTGTCTGCTCTGCCATTTGATAAGATCATGGCTGATTTGTGATCTAACTCCATATACCTGCCGTTGGCCCATATCCCTTAGCTTTTTGGCAACCAAAGGTATTATCTATCTCAGATTGAAATTTTGCAATTGAGCTAGTATCAATTGCCGTTTGTGGAAGAGAGTTCCAAACTTCTACCACCCTTTGTGTGTAGAAATGTTTTCTAATCTCACTCCTGAAAGGTCTGGCTCTAATTTTTAGACTGTGCCCCCGACTCCTCGAATTCCCAACCAGTGGAAATAGTTTCTCTCTATCCACCCTATCCGTTCCCCTTAATATCTTATAAACTTCAATCAGATCACCCCTTAACCTTCAAAACTCCAGAGAATACAACCCCAATTTGTGTAATCTCTCCTCGTAACTTAACCCTTGAAGTCCGGGTATCATTCCAGTAAACCTACGCTGCACTCCCTCCAAGGCGAATATGTCCTTCTGAAGGTGCGGTGCCCAGAACTGCTCACAGTACTCCAGGTGCGGTCTAACCAGGGTTTTGTATAGCTGCAGCATAGCTTCTGCCCCCTTGTACTCCAGTCCTCTCGATATAAAGGCCAGCATTCCATTAGCCTTATTGATTATTTTCTGCACCTGTTCATGACACTTCAATGATCTATGTACCTGAACCCCTAAGTCCCTTTGGACATCGACTGTTTTTAACTTTTTACCATTTAGAAAGTACCCTGTTCTATCCTTTTTTGATCCAAAGTGGATGACCTCACATTTGGCGACACTGAATTCCATTTGCCACAGTTTTGCCCATTCACCTAATCTATCAATATCCCTTTGTAATTTTATGTTTTCATCCACACTGCTTACAATGCCACCAATCTTTGTGTCATCGGCAAACTTAGATATGAGACTTTCTATGCCTTCATCTAAGTCGTTAATAAATTTTGTGAATAATTGAGGCCCCAAGACAGATCTCTGCTCCGCGGACTCCACGAGTCACATCCTGCCAATGTGAGTACCTTCCCATTATCCCTATTTAAAGTTATGAAGGAGTTCGACAGGGTGGATGTGGAGAAACGGTTTTCACTTACGGTTGAGTCTGAACAAGGAGCCAGCGATATAAGATAGCCACCAACAGATCAAAGAAAGAATTTAGGAAGAAGTTATTTACTCAGAGTGGTGAGAATGTGGAACTCACTGCTGCATAGAGTGGTCGAAGCAGATAGCAATGATGCATTTAAGGGCAGGATTGATGTATTCATGAAGGAGAAGGAAATAGAGGGATGCAGGGGTGTTAAAATTTATTAGCCGTGTGGTGAAGGATAGAATACTAGAGCCTGTTATTTCGTTGCTTCTAACCTGTATTCACAGAGATTCCCCTTACACACACGCTACACCCTCGATAAGCTCTCCTATAAAACAGGTACCAGAGTCCCCAATTGATACCCACCACTTGAATACAATTAACACTAATATGATATAAATCATACAATTAACAGGGGCAGGGTAGGAAGAGGTTGGGTTCAGTTCTGCACTCAAAGGTTGCCCTCCCTCACGATGCGAACTCTGGCTGGGTTCAGTTCTACACTCACTGCTTCTCCTCCCTCTCTCTCCTCCCCTGAAGGTGCTGACTCTGACTGGGTTCAGTTCCACACTCACTGGTTCCCCTCTCTCTCCTCCCCTGAAGGTGCTGACTCTGACTGGGTTCAGTTCCACACTCATTGGTTCCCCCCTCTCCTCCCCTGAAGGTGCTGACTCTGACTGGGTTCAGTTCCACACTCACTGGTTCCCCTCTCTCTCCTCCCCTGAAGGTGCTGACTCTGACTGGGTTCAGTTCCACACTCACTGGTTCCCCTCTCTCTCCTCCCCTGAAGGTGCTGACTCTGACTGGGTTCAGTTCTACACTCATTGGTTCCCCCCTCTCCTCCCCTGAAGGTGCTGACTCTGACTGGGTTCAGTTCCACACTCATTGGTTCCCCCCTCTCCTCCCCTGAAGGTGCTGACTCTGACTGGGTTCAGTTCTACACTCACTGGTTCCCCTCTCTCCTCCCCTGAAGGTGTTGACTCTGACTGGGTTCAGTTTCACACTCATTGGTTCCCCCCTCTCCTCCCCTGAAGGTGCTGACTCTGGCTGGGTTCAGTTCGACACTCACTGGTTCCCCTCCCTCCCCTGAAGGTGCTGACTCTGACTGGGTTCAGTTCTACACTCACTGGTTCCCCTCCCTCCCCTGAAGGTGCTGACTCTGACTGGGTTCAGTTCTACACTCACTGGTTCCCCTCCCTCTCTCTCCTCCCCTGAAGGTGTTGACTCTTACTGGGTTCAGTTCTACACTCACTGGTTCCCCTCCCTCTCTCCTCCCCTGAAGGTGTTGACTCTTACTGGGTTCAGTTCTACACTCACTGGTTCCCCTCCCTCTCTCCTCCCCTGAAGGTGTTGACTCTGACTGGGTTCAGTTCGACACTCACTGGTTCCCCTCCCTCCCCTGAAGGTGCTGACTCTGACTGGGTTCAGTAATACACTCACTGGTTCCCCTCCCTCTCCTCCCCTGAAGGTGCTGACTCTGACTGGGTTCAGTTCTACACTCACTGGTTCCCCTCCCTCTCTCTCCTCCCCTGAAGGTGTTGACTCTGACTGGGTTCAGTTCCACACTCACTGGTTCCCCTCTCTCTCCTCCCCTGAAGGTGCTGACTCTGACTGGGATCAGTTCTACACTCACTGGTTCCTCTCTCTCTCCTCCCCTGAAGGTGCTGACTCTGACTGGGTTCAGTTCTACACTCACTGGTTCCCCTCCCTCTCCTCCCCTGAATGTGCTGACTCTGACTGGGTTCAGTTCCACACTCACTGGTTCCCCTCTCTCTCCTCCCCTGAAGGTGCTGACTGTGGTTGGGTTCAGTTCGACACTCACTGGTTCCCCTCCCTCTCCTCCCCTGAAGGTGCTGACTCTGACTGGGTTCAGTTCTGCACTCACTGGTTCCCCTCCCTCTCCTCCCCTGAAGGTGCTGACTCTGACTGGGTTCAGTTCTACACTCACTGGTTCCCCTCTCTCTCCTCCCCTGAATGTGCTGACTCTGGCCAGCTTCAGTTCTACACTCACTGGTTCCCCTCCCTCTCTCTCCTCCCCTGAAGGTGCTGACTCTGACTGGGTTCAGTTCTACACTCACTGGTTCCTCTCTCTCTCCTCCCCTGAAGGTGCTGACTCTGACTGGGTTCAGTTCCACACTCATTGGTTCCCCTCCCTCTCTCTCCTCCCCTGAAGGTGCTGACTCTGACTGGGTTCAGTTCCACACTCATTGGTTCCCCTCTCTCCTCCCCTGAAGGTGCTGACTCTGACTGGGTTCAGTTCTACACTCACTGGTTCCCCTCTCTCCTCCCCTGAAGGTGCTGACTCTGACTGGGTTCAGTTCCACACTCACTGGTTCCCCTCTCTCCTCCCCTGAAGGTGCTGACTCTGACTGGGTTCAGTTCTACACTCACTGGTTCCCCTCTCTCTCCTCCCCTGAAGGTGTTGACTCTGACTGGGTTCAGTTCTGCACTCACTGGTTCCCCTCCCTCTCTCCTCCCCTGAAGGTGCTGACTCTGACTGGGTTCAGTTCTACACTCACTGGTTCCCCTCTCTCCTCCCCTGAAGGTGCTGACTCTGACTGGATTCAGTTCTACACTCACTGGTTCCCCTCTCTCCTCCCCTGAAGGTGTTGACTCTGACTGGGTTCAGTTCTACACTCACTGGTTCCCCTCTCTCCTCCCCTGAAGGTGTTGACTCTGACTGGGTTCAGTTCTACACTCACTGGTTCCCCTCCCTCCCCTGAAGGTGCTGACTCTGACTGGGTTCAGTTCTACACTCACTGGTTCCCCTCTCTCCTCCCCTGAAGGTGCTGACTCTGACTGGGTTCAGTTCTACACTCACTGGTTCCCCTCTCTCCTCCCCTGAAGGTGTTGACTCTGACTGGGTTCAGTTCGACACTCACTGGTTCCCCTCCCTCCCCTGAAGGTGCTGACTCTGACTGGGTTCAGTTCTGCACTCACTGGTTCCCCTCCCTCCCCTGAAGGTGCTGACTCTGACTGGGTTCAGTTCGACACTCACTGGTTCCCCTCCCTCCCCTGAAGGTGCTGACTCTGACTGGGTTCAGTTCGACACTCACTGGTTCCCCTCCCTCCCCTGAAGGTGCTGACTCTGACTGGGTTCAGTTCTGCACTCACTGGTTCCCCTCCCTCCCCTGAAGGTGCTGACTCTGACTGGGTTCAGTTCTGCACTCACTGGTTCCCCTCCCTCTCTCTCCTCCCCTGAAGGTGTTGACTCTGACTGGGTTCAGTTCCACACTCACTGGTTCCCCTCTCTCTCCTCCCCTGAAGGTGCTGACTGTGGTTGGGTTCAGTTCTACACTCACTGGTTCCCCTCCCTCTCTCCTCCCCTGAAGGTGCTGACTCTGACTGGGTTCAGTTCTACACTCACTGGTTCCTCTCCCTCTCCCTCCCATGAAGGTGCTGACTCTGACTGGGTTCAGTTCTACACTCACTGGTTCCTCTCCCTCTCTCCTCCCCTGAATGTGCTGACTCTGACTGGGTTCAGTTCTACACTCACTGGTTCCTCTCCCTCTCTCCTCCCCTGAATGTGCTGACTCTGACTGGGTTCCCCTCCCTCTCCTCCCCTGAATGTGCTGACTCTGACTGGGTTCAGTTCTACACTCATTGGTTCCCCTCCCTCTCTCTCCTCCCCTGAAGGTGCTGACTCTGACTGGGTTCAGTTCCACACTCATTGGTTCCCCTCCCTCTCTCTCCTCCCCTGAAGGTGCTGACTCTGACTGGGTTCAGTTCCACACTCATTGGTTCCCCTCTCTCCTCCCCTGAAGGTGCTGACTCTGACTGGGTTCAGTTCTGCACTCATTGGTTCCCCTCCCTCTCTCTCCTCCCCTGAAGGTGTTGACTCTGACTGGGTTCAGTTCTGCACTCACTGGTTCCCCTCTCTCTCCTCCCCTGAAGGTGTTGACTCTGACTGGGTTCAGTTCTACACTCACTGGTTCCCCTCTCTCTCCTCCCCTGATGGTGCTGACTCTGACTGGGTTCAGTTCTACACTCACTGGTTCCCCTCTCTCTCCTCCTCTGAAGGTGCTGACTCTGACTGGGTTCAGTTCTACACTCACTGGTTCCCCTCTCTCTCCTCCCCTGAAGGTGCTGACTCTGACTGGGTTCAGTTCTACACTCACTGGTTCCCCTCCCTCCCCTGAAGGTGCTGACTCTGACTGGGTTCAGTTCTACACTCACTGGTTCCCCTCCCTCTCCTCCCCTGAATGTGCTGACTCTGACTGGGTTCAGTTCTACACTCACTGGTTCCCCTCCCTCACCTGAAGGCACTGACTCCAGCTGGGTGCAGATCTACATTCACTAGTTCCCCCATCTCTCTCTCTCCCTTCCCTCCCCTGAATATTCACTGTTTTATATTATGTTTGTCGGACCTGCATCCTCCCTGGAACATATGGGCAGCTGGGACTTGTCCATGAGAGCAACTTAAGGTTTCAGAACTGAAATAATCTTGAGGAAGAAACAAGAGAAGGCCCAAAATTGGAACAGTCGGTAACAGGACATCAATTAGTTTCTTATCTTGGAGAAATCAAGCACTGGATATCGTGGAGGGTTTTTTTAGGAGGCAATTGCGGGTGCGTTGGGGGCGGGGAGCTCTGAAAATCGCGGAAAACCTGTTTGGATTCGGAAGCCGGCCCCAACCCGCCAACTTCCAAGTGATCCACCTGTGTGCGCACAGGCGACCCGAAAATGGAAGTCCCGCCGGCTTTGACAGTTATAGAGCCAAATGTACCTCATTGAGGTATTTAAGGCGCTTTACCTGTGACAGATGAAGTGATTAGAACCATTTTTAACTTACCTGGGCGGCTTGCTCACCGCTTCTGATTCACGCCTGGTGAAACCAGATGTGAAGGGCCGGATCAGGGAACAAGAAACTAAACAAATTAAATAAAAAACCATGGACAGAAGTGAAAACACAAAATGAACCTACCTTTGCACCCTGCTGCGATGTCTCCCCTCCCCCCCCCGCCGATGTCTCACTCTTCACCGCCCCCCCCGATGTCCCACTCTTCACCCCCCCCCCGATGTCCTCCCGATGTCCCACTCTTCACCCCCTCCCGATGTCCCACTCTTCACCCCCCCCCGATGTCCTCCCGATGTCCCACTCTTCACCCCCCCCGATGTCCCACTCTTCACCCCCCCCCGATGTCCTCCCGATGTCCCACTCTTCACCGCCCCCCCCGATGTCCTCCCGATGTCCCACTCTTCACCCCTCCCGATGTCCCACTCTTCACCCCCCCCGATGTCCTCCCGATGTCCCACTCTTCACCCCCCCCCGATGTCCCACTCTTCACCCCCCCCCAATGTCCTCCCGATGTCCCACTCTTCACCCCCCCCCAATGTCCTCCCGATGTCCCACTCTTCACCCCCCCGATGTCCCACTCTTCACCCCCCCTCCCGATGTCCCACTCTTCACCGCCCCCCCGATGTCCTCCCGATGTCCCACTCTTCACCCCCCCCCGATGTCCCACTCTTCACCCCTCCCGATGTCCCACTCTTCACCCCCCCCCGATGTCCTCCCGATGTCCCACTCTTCACCCCCCCCCGATGTCCCACTCTTCACCCCTCCCCCGATGTCCCACTCTTCACCCCTCCCCCGATGTCCCACTCTTCACCCCTCCCCCGATGTCCCACTCTTCACCCCCCCCCGATGTCCCACTCTTCACCCCCCCCCGATGTCCCACTCTTCACCCCCCCCCGATGTCCCACTCTTCACCCCCCCCCCCGATGTCCCACTCTTCACCCCCCCCCCGATGTCCCACTCTTCACCCCCCCCCCCGATGTCCCACTCTTCACCCCCCCCCGATGTCCCACTCTTCACCCCCCCCCGATGTCCCACTCTTCACCCCCCCCCGATGTCCCACTCTTCACCCCCCCCCGATGTCCCACTCTTCACCCCCCCCCGATGTCCCACTCTTCACCCCCCCCCGATGTCCCACTCTTCACCCCCCCCGATGTCCCACTCTTCACCCCCCCCCGATGTCCCACTCTTCACCCCCCCCCGATGTCCCACTCTTCAGCCCCGCCCCCCTCGATGTCCCACTCTTCAGCCCCCCCCCGCCCCCCGATGTCCCACTTTCCAGCCATGCCCCCCCCCCGATGTCCCACTCTTCAGCAACCCCCCCACCGATGTCAATCAGGCTGGCTGCCGGGGGCGAAACCCAGGGAGGACGTAAATCATCAGCAACCAATAAGTTTTGTTCGTGCAGGTTTGCCACGCAGACCTTCACCCCACCGCCGCTGCCAACCCGCCACCATTGCAAAATCGAGCCCACTGTGTGTTTGAAATAATGCTGGTGTATTTGATCTCTATCCAGAATATTAAACATCAGTGCAGTAATAGGGGTTATTAATATCAGCAGAAACAAATCCCAACTGCCAGAATGAACATAGTTCAGTCCTGGAAATGACCAACAGCAGAATCCAAAACCTGCCATCACACGTGAACTCGCTGGTGTCTCTGCAGGCTGGATTGCTCAGGGAATCCCTTCCCACACACGGAGCAGCTGAACGGCCTCTCCCTGCTGTGAGTCCGTTCGTGTTTCCGCAGATCCTTTTTACATTTAAAGCTCTTCTCACAGTCAGAACATTTAAAAGGTCTTATATCAGCGTGAACAAGCTGGTGTTCAGTGAGGTGGGATAAACAAGTGAATCCCTTCCCACACACGGAGCAGCTGAACGGCCTCTCCCCAGTGTGAACTCGCTGGTGTTTAATGAGGTGGGATGAATCAGGAGGGAGAAATTGTCTCTTCTGGCAAGTGGGTCGGTAAAATAAGAAATAGGAGCAGGTGTGGGCCATACGCCCCCTTGAGCCTGCTCCACCATTCAATAAGATCATGGCTGATCTTTGACCTCAACTCCACTTTCTCGCCCGATCCCCATATCCCTTGATTCACTTAAGAGTCCAAAAATCTATCAATCTCAGTCTTAAATATACTCAACGACTGAACATTCACAGCCCTCTGGGGTAGAGAATTCCAAATATTCACGACCCTTTGAGTGAAGAATTCCTCCTCATCTCAGTCCTAAATGTCTGACCCCTTATCCTGAGACCATGCCCCCTATATCTGGACTCTCCAGCCAAGGGAAACATCCTCTGAGCATCTGCCCTGTCAAGCCCTCTTAGAATCTTATATGTTTCAATGAGATCACCTCTCATTGTTCTAAACTCCAGAGAGTAGAGGCCCATTTTATTCAATCTCTCCTCATAGGTCAACCCTCTCATCCTAGGAATCAATCCAGTAAACCTTTGTTGCACCACCTCTAAAGCAAGTATATCCTTCCTTAGATAAGGAGACCAAAACTGTACACAATACTCCAGGTGTGGTCCCACCAAAGCCCTGCACAATTGCAGCAAGACTGCCTTACTCTTGCAATAAACCCCCTTGCAATAAAGGCCAACATTCCATTTGCCTTCCTAATTGTTTGCTGTACCTGCATGCTAACTTTCTGTGTTTCATGTACAAGGACACCCAAATCTCACTGAACGCCAACAATTAATAGTTTCTCACCATTTAAAAAATATTCTGTTTTTCTATTTTCTACCAAAGTGAATAACCTCACATTTCCCCACATTATACTCCATCTGCCACCTTCTTGCCCACTCACTTAACCTGTCTATATCCCTTTGCGTCCTCCTCACAGTTTACTTTCCCACCTAGCTTTGTATTGTCAGCAAACTTGGATACATTACACTCGGTCCCTTCATCTAAGTCATTAATATAGATTGGAAATAGCTGAGGCCCAAGCACTGATCCTTGCGGCACCCCACTAGTTACAGCCTGTCAACCTGAAAATGACCCGTTCATCCCTACTCTCTGTTTTCTGTCCGTTAAACAATCCTCAATCCATGCTAATACATTACCCCAATCCCATGAGCCCTAATCTTGTGTAGCAACCTCTTGTGTGGCAGCTTATCGAATGACTTTTGAAAATCCAAATATACTATATCCACTGGTTGCCCTTTATCTAGCCTGCTAGTTACATCCTCAAAAAACTCTTAATAGATTTGTCAAACACGGTTTCCCTTTCATAAAACTATGTTGACTCTGCCTAATCACATAATGATTTTCTAAGTGCCCTGTTACTATGTCTTTAATAATGGATTCCAGCATTTTCGCTACTACTGATGTCAGGCTAACTGGCCCATAGTTCCCTGTTTTCTCTCTCCCTCCTTTCTTGAACAGCGAAGTTACATTTGCTACCTTCCAATCCACGGGGACCGTTCTAGAATCTAGGGAATTCTGGAAGATCAAAACCATTGCATCCACTATCTCTGCAGCCACCTCTTTTAAAACTCTAGGATGTAGCCCATCAGGTCCAGGGGATTTGTCGACTTTTAGTCCCATTAATTTTTCTAATACTTTTTCTTTACTAATCTTAATCACTTTAGGTTCCTCCCTCTCATTAGCCCCTTGGTTCCCCACTATTTCTGGTATGTTTTTTGTGTCTTCTACTGTGAAAACAGATATAAAATATTTGTTTAACGTCTCTGCCATTTCCTTATTCCACAATATAATTTCTCCTGTCTCTGCCTCTAAGGAACCCACGTTTACTTTTGCTAATCTCTTCCTTTTTATATACTTGTAGAAGCTCTTACAATCTGTTTTTACATTTCTTGGTAGTTTACTCTCATATGCAATTTTTCTCCCTCTTTATCAATTTCTTGGTCATCCTTTGCTGATTTCTAATACCCTCCCAATCCCTCGGCTTATTGCTCTTTTTGGCAACATTGTAAGCCTCTTCTTTTAATCTAATACCATCCTTAACTTCTCTAGTTAGCCACGGTTGGATCACTTTTCCTGTGGAATTTTTATTCTTCAAGGGTATGCATTTTCATTGGGAATTATGAATTATTTGACCAGAGGTCACAGATTTAAAATAATTGGCAGAAGAACTAGAGGGGAATTGAGGAGAATTTTTTTTCACACAGAGCGTTGTTAAGATCTGGAATGCGCTGCCTGAAAGGGGGGTGGAAGCAGATTCCATAGGAACTTTCAAAAGTCAATTGGACATGTACTTGAAGAATTTGCAGGGTTGGGGGAAAAGGCTGGAGTGCGGGACTAAATTGGACAGCTCTTTCAGAGAGCCAGCACAGGCACGACGGGCCAAATGGCCTCCTTCTGTGCTGTCAGAATCTATGATTCCACCATCTTCAACATTTTTCCTTTCGGTCAACTTTACTCCCTCCCCGAAGGTGCTGACTCTGGCTGGGTTCAGTTACATAGCAACAGTTTCAGGCAGGAAGACCTTTGGTCCATCTATCCCTGCTATCCTCAGTGTTCCCATCTAAGTTTGCCAATGACACAAAGATTGGTGGCATTGTAAGCAGTGTGGATGAAAACATAAAATTACAAAGCGATATAGATAGATTAGGTGAATGGGCAAATGGAATTCAATGTAGACAAATGTGAGGTCATCCACTTTGGATCAAAAAAGGATAGAACAGGGTACTTTCTAAATGGTAAAAAGTTAAAAACAGTGGATGTCCAAAGGGACTTAGGGGTTCAGGTACATAGATCATTGAAGTGTCATGAACAGGTGCAGAAAATAATCAATAAGGCTAATGGAATGCTGGCCTTTATATCTAGAGGACTAGAGTACAAGGGGGCAGAAGTTATGCTGCAGCTATACAAAACCCTGGTTAGACCGCACCTGGAGTACTGTGAGCAGTTCTGGGCACCGCACCTTCGGAAGGACATATTGGCCTTGGAGGGAGTGCAGCGTAGGTTTACTAGAATGATACCCGGACTTCAAGGGTTAAGTTACGAGGAGAGATTACACAAATTGGGGTTGTATTCGATGGAGTTTCGAAGGTTAAGGGATGATCTGATCGAAGTTTATAAGATATTAAGGGAACAGATAGGGTGGATAGAGAGAAACTATTTCCGCTGGTTGGGGATTCTAGGAGTAGGGGGCACAGACTAAAATTTAGAGCCAGACCTTTCAGGAGTGAGATTAGAAAACATTTCTACACACAAAGGGTGGTAGAAGTTTGGAACTCCCTTCCGCAAACGGCAATTGATGCTAGCTCAATTGCTAAATTTAAATCTGAGATAGATAGTTTTTTGGCAACCAAAGGTATTAAGGGATATGGGCCAAAAGCAGGTATATGGAGTTAGATCACAGATCAGCCATGATCTTATCAGATGGCGGAGCAGGCACGAGGGGCTGAATGGCCTCCTCCTGTTCCTATGTTCCATGGTGCATTATTAATAACCTAGAATCCCATTTGTTGACAAGAAGCTGTCTACTTGTTTCTTGAAACCCATCAAGATTTCTTGTTCCCACCAACCGTGCCAGTAATCTGGTCCACATACTTACCACCCTTGCAGTGAAAATCCATAATTTGTATATATGACACCTTCTGTTTCAAAATAAAAACAGAAAATGCTGGAAAGACTCAGCAGGTCAGGCAGCATCTGTGGAGACAGAAACGGAGTTAACGTTTTAGGTCGACAACCTTTCATCAGAACTGGAAGAAGTCAGAGCTTCAACAGTTCATAAGCAAGGACAGTAAAAAGAGGGAGGGGAGGAAGGAAGAAACAAAAGGGAAGGTCTTGTGTTTTGTACACAGCAGAACAGGTGAATTGGGTCCAATTCGTCCAAACTCAGACATGTAGCGAACAGCGAGGAGGATAGTAACAGACTTCAGGAGGACATAGATGGACTGGTGAAATGGGCAGGCACATGGCAGATGAAATTTAACGCAGAGAAGTGTGAAGTGATACATTTTGATAGGATAAATGAGAGGCAAAATAAACTAATTGGTACAATGTTAAAGGGGGTGCAGGAGCAGAGAGACCTGGGGGTGCTCATACACAGGGCTTTGAAGGTGGCAGGACAAGTTGAGAAGGCTGTTAAGGAGGCATATGGGATCCTTGGCTTTATTAATAGAAAGCACAGAGTACAAAAGCAAGGAAGTTATGCTAAACCTTTATAAAACACCGGTTGGCCCCCAGGTGGTGTATTGGAGCCAATTCTGGGCTCCACACTTTCGGAAAGGATGTCAAGGCCTTAAGGGGGTACAGAGGAGATTTACTAGAATGGTACCAGGGGTGAGGGAATTCAGTTACGTGGAGAGATTGGAGAAACTGGGGTTGTTCTCCTAACAGCAGATGTTAAGGGGAGATTTGATAGAGGTGTTCAAAATCATGAGGGGTTTTGATAGAGTAAATAAGGAGAAACTGTTTCCAGTGACAGAAGGGTCGGTAACCAGAGGACACAGATTTAAGATAATTGGCAAAAGAACCAGAGGCCAGATGAGGAAAAAAAAAATTTACGCAGCGAGTTGTTATGATCTGGAATGCACTCCCTGAAGGGGTGGTGGAAACAGATTCAATAATAACTTTTAAAAGGGAATTGGTTAAATATTTGAAGCAGAAAAATTTACACGGCTATAGGGAAGGAGCAGGGGAGTGGGACTAATTGGATAGCTCTTTCAAGGAGCCAGCACAAGCACGATGGGCCAAATGGCCTTCTTCTGTGGTGTATCATTCTATAATTCTATGAAACCTTTCACTCAATTCTACACTCACTGGTTCCCCTCTCTCTCCTCCCCTGAAGGTGCTGACACTGGCTGGGTTCAGTTCTACACTCACTGATTCCCCTCTCTCTTTCCTCCCCTGAAGGTGCTGACTCTGGCTGGGTTCAGTTCGACACTCACTGATTCCCCTCTCTCTCCTCCCCTGAAGGTGCTGACACTGGCTGGGTTCAGTTCTACACTCACTGATTCCCCTCTCTCTTTCCTCCCCTGTAGGTGCTGACTCTGGCTGGGTTCAGTTCTACACTCATTGGTTCTGAATGTGTCCAGGTATATGGCGCTCTCTCTTCCCTCCTTCCAACACTCTCTCCCTGTAAGCTGTCCATCTTCCAGTTTTGGTGATAGGCTGTCCTTGACCCATCTCCATTCCTCCTTTTTGTACAGACGCTCTCTGACCATTACCATTTCTACATCCTTTTCAGATGCTCCCTGACCGGCATAATTTCACCTTCATTTATAGACACACCCTGACCATCATTTTTCTCCTTCATTGACAGACGCATCCTGATCACCATTTCGCCTGCATTTACAGACAATCCCTGACCTGTCGCCACTTTTCTTTTATTTACAAACATACCCGAACGTGTCACCATTTCTCCTTCATTTATAGATGCTCCCTGACCCTCACCATTTCTTTCATTTACAGATGCTCCCTAACCATCAACATTTCACCTACATTTACAGACGCTCCCTGACCTGTCACCATTTCTCTTTCATTTACAGACGCTCCCTGACCTGTCACCATTTTGCCTTCATTTACAGATGCTCCCTGACACTCACCATTTCACCTTCATTTACAGATGCTCCCTGACCTGTCACTATTTCTCCTTCATTTATAGATGCTCCCTGACCCTCACCATTTCACCTTCATTTACAGACGCTCCCTGACCTGTCACCATTTCTCCTTCATTTACAGATGCTCCCTAACCATCAACATTTCACCTACATTTAGACGCTCCCTGACCTGTCACCATTTCTCTTTCATTTACAGATGCTCCTTGACCTGTCACTGTTTCTCCTTCATTTACAGACACTCCCTGACCATCAACATTTCTCCTTCATTTACAGACACTCCCTGACCTGTCACCATTTCTCCTTCATTTACAGACACTCCCTGACCTGTCACTATTTCTCCTTCACTTACAGATGCTCCCTGACCATCAACATTTCTCCTTCATTTACAGAGGCTCCCTGACCTGTCACCATTTCTCCTTCATTTACAGACACTCCCATGCACAAATTGGCATAGGATCCAACAGATCAGAGAGTTAAATGCGTGGCTCAAAGAGTGGTGTGGGAGACAGGGGTTTCGATTCATGGGGCACTGGCACCAGTACTGGGGAAAGAGTTCCCTTGGGACGGGCTCCACTTAAACCGGGCTGGGACCAGTGTCTGGTGAATCGAATAACTAGAGCGTTAGATCAGGCCTTTAAACTAAAAAAGGAGGGGGGGTGGGAGGGTTCAGGTAAGGGTAAATTTATAAATCTAAAGAGAAGTGCAGCGATTTGGGTAAAGACAAATAAAGCGTGTCAGGAGGGACAGAGGATTCAACGGTAATAGTGCATCAGCGAACAAGATCAAATCAGGGAAAAATAGTAAAATGTTAAAATTAAAGGCGCTTTATCTCAATGCACGAAGCACTCGTAACAAGATAGATAAATTAATGGCACAAATGGAGATAAATGGGTTTGATCGAGCAGCCATTGCTGTGAAGTGGTTGCAAGGTGACCAAGGTTGGGAACTAAATATTCCAGAGTACTTGACTTTTCGAAACGACAGACAAAATGGAAAAAGTGGGGGGTGTTGCCCGGATAATAATGAATGACACAAAGACAGTACTGAGAAAGCATCTTGGCTCAGAAGATCAGGAAGTAGAATCAGTATGGGTGGAGATAAGAAATACCAAGGGGCAGAAAACACCGGTGGGGGTAATTTATAGGGCCCCTGACAGGAGTTATACTTTTGGACAGAGCATTAATCAAGAAATAAGAGGAGCTTGTAATAAAGGTAATGCAATAATCATGGGGGACTTTAATCTTCATATAGACTGGGCAAATCAAAATAGCAAAAGTATTTTGGAGGACGAGTTCATGGAATGCATTCGAGACAGTTTCCTAGAACAATACATCGTGGAACCAACCAGGGAACAGGCTATTTTAGATCTTGTCTTGTGTAATGAGACAGGGTTATTAGTAATCTCATAATAAAGGATCCTCTGGGGAAGAGTGATCATAATATTATAGAATTTCACATTGAGTTCGAAAGTGACGTACTTACGTCCGAAACTAGAGTCTTAAACTGAAACAAAGTCAAATCATAGAATCATAGAAGTTACAACATGGAAACAGGCCCTTCGGCCCAACATGTCCATGTCGCCCAGTTTATACCACTAAGCTAGTCCCAATTGCCTGCACTTGGCCCATATCCCTCGATACCCATCTTACCCATGTAACTGTCCAAATGCTTTTTAAAAGACAAAATTGTACCCGCCTCTACTACTGCCTCTGGCAGCTCGTTCCAGACACTCACCACCCTTTGAGTGAAAAAATTGCCCCTCTGGACCCTTTTGTGTCTCTCCCCTCTCACCTTAAATCTGTGCCCCCTCGTTATAGACTCCCCTACCTTTGGGAAAAGATTTTGACTATCGACCTTATCTATGCCCCTCATTATTTTATAGACTTCTATAAGATCACCCCTTAACCTCCTACTCTCCAGGGAAAAAAGTCCCAGTCTGTCTAACCTCTCCCTAATAATTTCCCAATCAACCGTAGCCAACTCGCCCCTAATACATAGGTATGAGGGGCGAGTTGGCTACGGTTGATTGGGAAATTATATTAAAAGAAATGACGGTAATTAATGCCAAACATTTAAAGAAATATTTTATAATTCCAAATGAATATACATTCCATTGAGGAATAAAAACGCCGGAGAAAAAGTGATCCATCCCTGGCTAACTAAAGAAGTTACGGATAGTATTAGATTAAAAGAAGAAGCTTATAATGTTGCCGAGAAGATTAGTAAACTTGAGGATTGGGAGAGTTTTCGAAACCAGCAAAGGATGACCAAAAATTGATAAAAAGGGAGAAAATAGAATATGAGCGTAAACTAGCAAGAAATATAAAAAACAGATAGTAAGAGCTTCCACAAGCATGTAAAAAGGAAGAGATTAGTGAAAGTAAACATGGGTTCCTTAGAGGCTGAGACAGTAGAAATTATAATGGAGATGTTAAATATTTTGTATCTGTCTTCACAGTAGAGGACATTCAAAACATACCAGAAATATTGGGGAACCAAGGGTCTAATGAGAGTGAGGAACTTAAGTAATTAATATCAGTAAAGAAAAAGTATTGCAGAAATTAATGAAACTAAAATCCGACAAATCCTCTGGACCTGATGGCACACATCCGAGGGTTTTAAAAAAGGAGGCTGCAGAGATAGTGAATGCAATGGTTTTGATCTTCCAAAATTCCCTAGATTCTAGATCAGTCCCAGTGGTTTGGAAGGTAGCAAATGTGATCCCGCTATTCAAGAAAGGAGGAAGAGAGAAAACAGGGAACTACAGGCCAGTTACCCTGTTGCAGAGAAAATGCTGGAATCCATTATTAAGGACATAGTAACGGGGCACTTAGAAAATCATAATGTGATTAGGCAGAGTCAACATAGTTTTATGAAAAGGAAATCGTGTTTGACAAATCTATTCGTTTTTTGAGGGCGTAACCAGCAGATTAGATAAAGGGGAACTGGCGGATGCAGTATATTTGGATTTTCAAAAGGCATTCGATAAGGTGCCACATAAAAGGTTGCGACATAAGATAAGGGCTCATGGGGCTGGGGATAATATATTAGTATGGATACAGGATTGGTTAAGGGTCAGAAAACAGAGAGAAGGAATAAAGGGGTCATTTTCAGGTTGGCAGGCTGTAACGAGGAGGGTGCCGCAAGGAACAGTGCTGGGGCCTCAGCACTTCACACTCCATAACAATGACTTAGATGAAGGGACCAAGGAAGAGGGGATAATGTTCACTGTTTCATATTGGGGTCGAGGGAGGGGGGGGGGGGGGGGGTCGAGGGAGGGGGGGGGGGGGGGGGTCGAGGGAGGGGGGGGGGGTCGAGGGGGCCGAGGGAGGGGGGAGGGTCGGGGAGGGGGGGGTCGAGGGAGGGGGGGTCGAGGGAGGGGGGGGTCGAGGGAGGGGGGGGTCGAGGGAGGGGGGGGTCGAGGGAGGGGGGGGTCGAGGGAGGGGGGGGTCGAGGGAGGGGGGGGTCGAGGGAGGGGGGGGTCGAGGGAGGGGGGGGTCGAGGGAGGGGGGGTCGAGGGAGGGGGGGTCGAGGGAGGGGGGGGTCGAGGGAGGGGGAGGGGGGGGTCGGGGGAGGGGGAGGGGGAGGGGGGGGTCGGGGGAGGGGGGGGTCGAGGGAGGGGGGGGTCGAGGGAGGGTCGAGGGAGGGGGGGGTCGAGGGAGGGGGAGTCGAGGGAGGGGGAGGTCGAGGGAGGGGGAGGTCGAGGGAGGGGGAGGGGGGATCGAGGGAGGGGGGGGGGTCGAGGGAGGGGGGGGGTCGAGGGAGGGGGGGGGTCGAGGGGGAGGGGGGGTCGGGGGAGGGGGGGGGGTCGAGGGAGGGGGGGGGGTCGAGGGGGAGGGGGGGGGTCGGGGGAGGGGGGGGGGTCGAGGGAGGGGGGGGGTCGAGGGAGGGGGAGGGGGGGGGGATAATGTTCACTGTTTGATATTCGGGCCCGGGGCCGCACTCGGGGTTTGTGAAGCCCCCGCCCCCGCCCCCTCCCCCGCCCCCTCCCCCGGGGTTTATTAACCCGCTCCCCCGCCCATCTCTCACCTGTTGCGGACACGATCTCGGCCTCACTCCCCGCCCGCCGCGCATGCTCAGCTCACACTGCCCGGGTGATTGACGGGAGCTCCGGACCAATAGGAAGAGCGGAGAGGGACTGGAGGACCGAGCGGGCGGTTGGTCCTCCAACCAATGGGAGTGTGTGAGGGGCGGGACTTGCGGCACCGAGTGGGCGGGGCTGAGCCCGGATCTCCCTCATTGGCTGAAAGTCTGCCTCATTTTGAAAGCTGATTGGTGTGAAACTCTTGGGGAAAACTGGCCCTTTGTGTTGTGGAGAAAAACCGATGGAACCGAGTGGGTGGAGCAAAGATTTCAACATTGGGAATGAAATGGATTAATTCAGGACAGACAGCAGGGATTATTGGAGGGAATAACACAGTGTGGGGATAAAATGCAATGGAGGTTGTGAAGATGGATTGTTAAAAAGTGTTTGAGAAGATGCCGGACAGGAGGCTTGTTGATCAGATTAAAGCTCACGGTATTAAAGGGAGTGGGTCAGTGTGGATGGGAAGTTGGAGAAAGGGCAGAGTGGTGGTTAATGGATGTTTTTCAGACTGTGGGGATGTAAACAGTGGTGTCCCCCAGGGGCAGTGTTGGGACCATTGCTCTTCTCAATATGAAGAAATGACCTGGGCTTGGGAACAAGGGCAGAAGATCAACATTTCCTGATAACATCAACATAGGGAGCATTAAGAACTGTGAAGAGGAATGTTAGCAACTTCAGTGTGACATCGGAACATTAGGAACAGGAGGAGGCCATTCAGCCCCTCGAGCCTGTTCTGCCATTCAGTGAAATTGGTGTCAATGAGTTTGGGGTTGGTTTATATCAGACAGGAGGTGATTGGTGTCAGTGACTGTGAGGTTGGTTTGTATCAGACAGGAGGAGATTGGTGTCAGTGACTGGGTTCAGCAACTGGAGTTGGCCATTTAGCCCAGCGAGCCTGCTCCGCCATTCAATTGGATCATGACGGATCTGCATCACAACTCCATTTACTCGCCTTTGCTCCATATCCCTTAAGACCCTCATACAACAAAAATTTCAATTGATCCACAGCCTTTCGGGGAAGTGAGTTCTAGATCTCCACTGCCCTTTGTGTGAAAAATTGCGACCTTATTTTGCTCATAAATGACCTCGCTCTAATTTTAAGATTATCGAGAAGGTGGCAGATGGAGTACAATGTGGGGAAATGTGAAATTACCCACTTTGGTAGGAATAATAGAAAAGCAGGATATTTTTTAAAAGGTGAGGAACTATTAAATGTTGATGTTGTAGAAACTTAATATTACGTATTACTATACAATGCATTAACACCCAAACAAGTAGTACAAAGAGAAACTTTATTGAACCCCAACTTGTATACAAGTGGAAGAGCACCTCAAGACAATGGTTGAGGATACATCTTCGAGTCAGTGAAACAGCTCATGTTTATACAGTTCAATAAGAACGCCCATCTGCTGCAGAATATGGGCGTACACATACATTCTTTATTGGCTCAGGTAGTTGGTCAATCAAGTAGTGAGCCTGCCCCCCGAACGTCCATAGCCACCTATTACTTTTGCACGTAGGCCTGAGCATTCCCTTCCTCCCTACATTCCTGTCCTGGTTATCAGCAGGGCTGAAGTCCGTCTCAAGGCCACATGGCCGTTCAAGAAATTGTATTCTCATTATATTCTTGTAGTCAGCAACACCCTTATCTGCTAGAGAGACCAGACTGTACTGAGCACCTGTTCAGCTAGCTTAATTATCAACACACCAAGGCTTTAACGTAATTACATAATTGTGCTTCTCTGTGTGCTGTAGCTAAACCTATTATGTGAGTTAATAAAGAGTTAATATGGTCAAGTATCCCTTCATGCACTTCCACGTTAATATGGTCAAGTATCCCTTCATGCACTTCCACATTGTTCAGAGGGATTTGGGTATCTTTGTGCACAAAACACAGAAAGTTAACACCCAGGTACAGCAAGCAATCAGGAAGGCAAATGGCCATTATTGCAATGGGGTTGGAGTACAAGAGTAAGGAAGTCTTGCTGCAATTGTACAGGGTTTGGTGAGACCACACCTGGAGTACTGTGTACAATTTTAGTCTCCTTACCTGAGGAAGGACATGTTTGCCTTCGAGGCAGTTCAACGAAGGTTCACTAGATTGATTCCTGGGAAGAGAGGGTTGTCCTATGAGAGATTGAGCAGAATATGCCTACATTCTCTGGCAAATAAAAGAATGAGAGGTGATCTCATTGAAACATACAAGATTTCAAGAGGGTTTGATAGGGTAGATGCTGAGAGGATGCTTCTCCTGGCTGTAGAGTTTAGAACTAGGGGACATAGTCTCAGGATAAGGGGTCGGACATTTGGGACTGAGATGAAGAGGAATTTCTTCACTCAGAGGGTCGTAAATATTTGGAATTCTCTAGGATCATTGAATCGATGCAGCACAGAAGGACGCCATTCGGCCCATCGAGCCCGTGACAGCTCTTTGCAAGAGCAATCCAGATAGTCCCATTCCCCCGCTCTTTCCCCATAGCCCTAAAACTTTTTCCCTTCATGTATTTATCCAATTCCTTTTTGAAAGCCAATATTGAATCTGCATCCAACTACTCGCTGCGTAAAAAAGTTTTTCCTCATGTTGCCTTTGTTTCTTTTGCCAATCGCCTTAAATCTGCGTCCTCTGGTTCTCCAGCCTTCCACCAATGGGAACAGTTTCTCTTTATTTACTTTATCTAAACCCTTCATGATTTTGAACACATATCAAATCTCCTCTCAACCTTCTCTGCTCTGAGGAAAACAACCCCAGCTTCACCAGTCTATCCACATAACTGAAGTCCCTCATCCGTGGAACCATTCTAGTAAATCTTTTCTGCACCCTGTCTAAGGCCTTTACATCCTTCCTAAAGTGTGGAGCCCAGAATTGGACACAATACTCCAGCTGTGGCCGAAACAGTGTTAATAAAGGTTCAACATAACTTCCTTGCTTTTGAATTCTATACCTCTATTTATAAATCCCAAGATCCCGCATGCTTTTTTAACCGCTTTCTCAACCTGCCCTACCACCTTCGAAGATTTGTGCACATATACCCCCAGATCTCTCTGTTCCCGCACCCTCCTTAGAATTGTAACGTTTAGTTCATTTTGCCTCTCCCTGTTCTTCCTGCCAAAATGCATCACTTCGCACTTCTCTGCATTAAAATTTCATCTGCCACGTGTCCGCTCATTCCACCAGCCTGTCTATATCCTCTTGAAGTCTATCACTATCCTCCTCACTGTTCACTACACTTCGAAGTTTTGTCATCTGCAAATTCTAAAATTGTGCCCTGTACACCCAAGTCCAAATCATTAATATATATCAAAACTCTACCCCAGAGTGCTATGGTTGCTCAGTCATTGAGTATATTCAAGACTGAGATCGATAGATTTTTGGACTCTAGGGAAATCAAGGGATGTGGGGATCTGGCGGGAAAGTGGAGTTGAGGTAGATGATCAGCCATGATCTTATTGAACGGTGGAGCAGGCTCGAGGGGCCGTATGGCCTAACCTGCTCCTATTTCTTATGTTCTTATGAAAGCAAATGGTATGTTGGTCTTTTATTGCAAAGGGGTCGGAGTATATGATTAAGAAAGTCTTGCTGCAATTATATAGGGCCTTGGTGAGACCACACCTGGAGTTACAGTTTTGGTCTCCTTACCTGAGGAAGGATATACTTGCCTTAGAGGGTGTGCGATGAAGGTTCACTAGATTGATTCCTGGGATGAGAGGATTGTCCTATGATGAGAGATTGAGTAGAATGGGCCAATATTCTCTGGAGTTTAGAAGAATGAGAGGTGATCTCATTGAAACATGTAAAATTCTTAGAGGGCTTGACAGGGTAGATGCTGAGAGGCTGTTCCCCTGGCTGGAGAGTCTAGAACTTGGAATCATAGTCTCGAGATAAGGGGTCAGCCATTTAGCACCAAGATGGAGAAAAATTTGCATCTTTGGAATTCTCTACCCCAGAGGGCTGTGGATGCTCCGTCGTTGAAGATATTCAAGACTGAGATCGATGGATTTTTGGACACCAAGGGATATGGGGATAGGGTGGGAAAGTGGAGTTGAGGTAGAAGATCAGCCATGATCTTTTTGAATGGCAGAGCAGGCTCTGTACATATAAAATTCTGACAGGGCTAGACAGACTGGATGCAGGGAGGATATGTCTCCCCTGGCTGAGGGGTCTAGAATGAGGGGTCACAGTCTCAGGATACGGGTTAGGATATTTAGGACTGAGATGAGGAGAAATTTCTTCACTCAGAGAGTGGTGAACCTGTGGAATTCTCTACCACAGAAGGCTGCGGAGGCCAAGTCACTGAGTATATTTAAGGAGAAGCTAGATAGATTTCTAGACACAAAAGGCCTCAAGGGGTACGGGAGAGAGCGGGAATATGGTATTGAGATAGAGGATCAGCCATGATCATATTGAATGGTGGAGCAGGCTCGAAGGGCCAAAAGGCCGACTCCTGCTCCTATTTCTTATGTTCTTAAGCCCTCTTGTCCTGGATTCTCCCTCCAGAGAAAATAATTTCTCCTTATCGACCCTATTAAATCCCTTTATTATTTTAAACACCTCGGTGAGATCTCATCTCAATGTTCTAAACTCATGGGAATAAAAACCAAGTTTGTGCAACCTGTCCTCATAATTTAACCCTTCTGGTGACTCTGCACTGTATCTTTTCTAAGGCCGATTGATCTCTCTCTCTCGGTTCGGTGCCCAGTTCTCCAGATGGAGTCTGACCAAGGTTCTTTACAACTGATGTGGAGATGCCGGTGATGGACTGGGGTTGACAATTGTAAACAATTTTACAACACCAAGTTATAGTCCAGCAATTTTATTTTAAATTCACAAGCTTTCGGAGACTTCCTCCTTCCTCAGGTAAACATTTACCTGAGGAAGGAGGAAGTCTCCGAAAGCTTGTGAATTTAAAATAAAATTGCTGGACTATAACTTGGTGTTGTAAAATTGTTTACAACTTTACAACTGAAGCATCACTTCTGTATTCCAACCCCACTCAAGATAAAGGTCAACATTAAATTAGACTTGTTGATTATTGTCAAGATTTGTAAGGTATTTGCAAAGGATTTGAGGGGATCTTAGAGTTGGGATTTTTCTTTATTCTGTTCACTCAAGGAGTTTGATAACAGACTTACTCCTTTGAATTTAGTGCTGGATTATTGAGCCGTGATGTGTTTACTTGTTCGTGTTTTGTTAAATACATTTGCAGTGTATTTAAATTTAAGACGAGATTCCCAGGCCTGATGCTCTATTCACACATCGAAGGTGAGAGAGATGCTGTGGGACACACGATAAGTCCAGCAGCTGAAAGTGATTCACAGACTGGGTTTTGTGTTTAGTGATCCCGGGTACATTACCGATACCTTCCCTGGATCCCAAGGCTGGGAGAGGCACTCGGGAAGGACCGGGGAATTGGGACTTGGCCATGAGAGTAACTGAAGGTATGAGAACTGAAATAATCTAGAGTGAGAAAGGAGAAAAGGCATAATAATCGGTAATTAGGACATCAATTAGTCTCTTATCTTGAATTCATCAAGTAATTGACCCATTCTGTTTGAAACAAAGTTGATTTATTTGACATAGATCCAGAATATTAAACTCCAGCCCAGTTACAGCGGTTATTAACATCAGCAGAAACAAATCCCAACTGCCAGAATGAAGTTCTGCTGCTGAAACCCTCATCCGTGCCTTTGTTTACCTCTAGACTCGACGATTCCAATGCTCTCCAGGCCTGGCCTTCCACTTTGCACCCTCCGTAAACTTGAGCTCATCCATTCTAACTCACACCAAGTCCCGTTCACCCATCACACTCTGTGATCGCTGACCTATATTGGTTCCTGGTCTGGCAACACCTTCATTTTGAAATTCTCATCCTTGTTTTCAAATCCCTCCATGTTCTCGCCCCTCCCGATCTCTGTAACCTCCTCCAGCCCTACAACCCTCCAAGATCTCTGCGCTGCTCTAATTCTGGCCTTTGTGCAATGCCAGTTTCCTTCGCCCCACCACTGGCGGTCGTACCTTCAGCTGCCTAGGCCCTAAGCTCTGGAATTCGCTCCCTAAACCTCTCAGCCTCTCTCTCCTCATTTAAGATGCTCCTTAAAACCTACCTCTTTGACCAAGCTTTTGGTCACTTGTCCTAATATCTCCTTATGTGGCTCGGTGTTAAATTTTGTTTGATAATCGCTCCTGTGAAGTGCCTTGGGATGTTTTACTATGTTAAAGAGGCTATATAAATGCAAGTTGTTGTTGGACGTGATTAACAACAGAATTCAACCCCTGCAGTCACGTGTGAACTCGCTGGTGTTTCTGCAGGTTGGATGAGCGAGTGAATCCCTTCCCACACACAGAGCAGGTGAACGGCCTCTCCCCTGTATGAGCTCGCTGGTGTGTTAGAAGGTGGGATAAAGCAGTGAATCTCTTCCCACATTCAGTGCAGGTGAACGGCCTCTCTCCGGTGTGTGTACGTTGGTGTGTCACCAGCTCCTGTTTGCTTTTAAAGCCTTTCTCACAATCAGAACATTTAAAAGGTCTGTTATCAGTGTGAACATGTTGGTGTGTCAGAAGGTTGGATGAAGTAGTGAATCCCTTCCCACACATGGAGCAGGTGAACGGCCTCTCCCCATTGTGAACTCGCTGGTGTGTCAGAAGGTTGCCTGACAGAGTAAATCCCTTCCCACACAAGGAGCAGGTGAACGGCCTCTCCCCAGTGTGAACTCGCTGGTGTCTCAGCAGGGTGGAGGACAGAGTGAATAGCTTCCCACACACAGAACAGGTGAACGGCCTCTCTCCAGTATGAACTCTCTGGTGTCCAAGCAGGCTGGATGTCTGAGTGAATCCCTTCCCACACACGGAGCAGGTGAATGGCCTTTCTCCAGTATGAGTACGCTGGTGTTTCTGGAGACTGGACGATGTCATGAATCCCTTCCCACACACGGAGCAGGTGAACGGCCTCTCCCCCGTGTGACTGCGCCGATGAGTTTCCAGTTCTGACGGGGAATTGAATCCCTTCCCACAGTCCCTGCATTTATAACGTTTCTCCCCATTGTGGGTGTCCTTGTGTCTCGAAAGGTTAGACGATCGGCTGAAACCTCGTCCACACACAGAACACGTGTAGGGTTTCTCCCCACTGTGAATGGTGCGATGTTTTTTAAGGCTGTCGAACTGGCTAAAGTTCTTTCCACAGTCAGTGCACTGGAACACTCTGGCGTGTGTGTGTTGATGTTTTTCTAGCCTCAATGATGTTTTAAATCTTTTGCCACAGACAGAACAGACAAACATTTCTCCTTCCATAATCAGAGGCATGAATTGAGTGATTCTGTAAGATCTTGATGTGATGTTTGGTTTGCTTTGAGCTTCTCGTCTGCAAAATCTCCCCTAATACCCTGTAAAAAGAGTTTCCAAAAGTCACCACTGTAAGCACAGGACACAACAGAACTTTGGAAAGTTCCCGAATTCTGGAGAACAGAGAGTCCAGTGGTTAGTTCGGAGCACCTTTCTCCCCAGGTCTGTTTTAACAAGCTGCAGCTATCCTAGTTACATTTATACATGGTCGCTCACTCAATAAGTGATCTGGTCTTACTGAACTATGACACAAGAATGTTCCATGATCGCTCTCACATAGACCGTAACTTGATGGACCTTGGTCTTTTCCGTTTTGCAATTCCTATGTTAGCAGAATCTCACCACACTTCGCCAGGTTCAGATCTGTGAGCGGCTCCTACAAAGATTAACTGAGAATTGCTCTGTAATGGCCGCCAGAATACCCACACTCCCTTGCGGTTCAGAAACCGCTCTATCTGTCGCGGGGTTTGCCGGTTGGACCGGAGCGATGGCGGGGGGAGGGAGGATAATGTTCACTGGGCCGCAGTCGGGGTTTGTGAAGCCCCCGCCTCCTCCCCCGGGGTTCATTAAACCGCTCCCCCCCACCGGATCTCTTACCTGTTGCGGACACGACGTCTGCCTCAGTCCCCGCCCGCCCGCCCGCCGCGCATGCTCAGCTCACACCGCTCGGGTGATTGACGCGAGCTCCGAACCAATCGGAAGAGCGGAGAGGGTCTGGAGGACGGAGCAGGCAATTGGGCCTCTAACCAATCAGAAAGTGGGTGAGGGGCGGGACTTGCGGCACTGAGTGGGCGGGGCTGAGCCCGGAAGTCACTCTGCCTGAAACTGTATTAGTTTTATCATAGAATGGATACAGCACAGATGGAGGCCATTTGGCCCATCGAACCATTGCCTGCTCTTTGTAAGAGCAATCAGCTAGTCCCACTCCTCCGCCCTTTCCCAGTATCCCTGCAAATTGTTTGCCTTCAATTATCCCAACACTCCTAATACACTTTTAAATAACCCTTATTTAAAAAGGGTAGTCGGCAGAAGGCTGGAAATTATAGACCAGTTAGCCTAACATCTGTGGTGGGTAATATTTTGGAGTCTATTATTAAGGAGACAGTAGCGGAACATTTGGATAAACACAATTTAATAGGACAAAGTCAGCATGGCTTTATGAAGGGGAAGACATGTCTGACAAATTTGCTTGAGTTCTTTGAGGATATAACGTACAGGGTGGATAAAGGGGAACCAGTGGACGTAGTGTATTTAGACTTCCAGAAGGCATTCGACAAGGTGCCACATAAAAGATTATTGCTCAAGATAAAGAATCACTGGATTGGGGGTAATATTCTGGCATGGGTGGAGGATTGGTTATCTCACAGGAAGCAGAGAGTTGGGATAAATGGTTCATTCTCGGACTGGCAACCAGTAGCCAGTGGTGTTCCACAGGGGTCGGTGCTGGGTCCCCAACTCTTTATAATCTATATTAACGATTTGGAGGAGGGGACCGAGTGTAACATATCAAAGTTTGCAGATGATACAAAGATGGGAGGGAAAGTAGAGAGTGAGAAGGACATAAAAAACCTACAAGGGGATATAGACAGGCTGGGTGAGTGGGTGGAGATTTGGCAGATGCAATACAATATTGGAAAATGTGAGGTTATGCACTTTGGCAGGAAAAATCAGAGAGCAAGTTATTATCTTAATGGCGAGAAACTGGAAAGTACTGCAGTACAAAGGGATCTGGGGGTCCCAGTGCAAGAAAATCAAAAAGTTAGTCTGCAGGTGCAGCAGGTGATCAAGAAGGCCAACGGAATGTTGGCTTTTATTGCTAGGGGGATAGAATATAAAAACAGGGAGGTATTGCTGCAGTTATATAAGGTATTGGTGAGACCGCACCTGGAATACTGCATACAGTTTTGGTCTCCATACTTTAGAAAAGACATACTTGCTCTCGAGGCAGTACAAAGAAGGTTCACTCGGTTAATCCCGGGGATGAGGGGGTGAACATATGGGGCTCGATTTTACCGTCGGGTTTCCTGTGGGTTTCCAGCGGGGGGGCCCCGAAAATCCCGATATCCAGGCACGTGACCGGATCGCGCCACGATCCCGACCACTTCCGGGTTCCCCGATGACGTGCGGGGGTGCGAGCGCAGCCCCCGCTGGTGGGAATCCCGCAGGCAATTAAAGCCAGCGGGATGCCACTTGAGTGTATTAACTTTGGTTGTTCAGGTCATTAACTGACCTGATTAAGGGACTGTGTGTGATTTTGGAGAAACATGGGACTGTTTCACACACTGGGGGAAACAGTCCCAGTTGAAATGGACGTGTTGCAGCCGTCAGCCTGTGGCAGCTGCAAAGGTCCATTTGACAGGGGGGGGGAGACCCTCAGCCATTGCAGGAGGCCGCTCTGTCACTTGGGACAAAGTGTGGCCTCCACCACCCACCTCCTGATGGTCGAAGTCACCAACCTGCACACTTACCCCGGGGTCCGGAGACATGTACCTACCTTGCGGACCCCCTCAGATGTACATCTTGCGGATGGGGGCCGCCGTAGCTGCAGTCTTGACCTCCTCGGAGGGTGAACAGCATCACCAGCCTCGCCGGCCAAGCCGTCCACGCCGTCCAACTCTGACACGTGGAGCTCCACAACAGAGTGCTGTGACACATCCACCTGTACAGCAGGAGGGAGGGCTACCGCAGAGAGAGATGCGTCGCAGAGGGCACTACCCTCGCCCCACGTTCCACAGACCGAGGCTCAGCCTCCTGTACCTCTCTGAGCAGCAGTGCACACGGAAGCTCAGAGTCACTCGACATGTAGCCGTGGACATCTGCAGCCTCTTTCATGCCGAGCTGCTCCTGGCTGGCCCGTGCACCATCTTCCTACCTGTCGCTGTCAAAGTCACCACTGCCCTCCCGAACTTCTGCTCCACAGCCTTCCAGGCTGCAACCGGGGACATCCCCGATGTCTCTCAGTCGTCTGCGCAGAAGAACCCTGCAAATACACCTACACCCACTCTGCAGTGACACACTGGGTGGCATCAGTGGTGGGTCCTCATAGGGATACCCAGGAGCGGGCATTATTGTACAAACCGGACAGGATTCGCGAAGACATGGCAGTAGTGGTGCCAATATAATGTGTGATGTGAGTTGTTCTTTAATTCAATAGAAGTAAGAACCATGACAATCCCTCAAACACCCTTGTGCATCCCCTTCATGCTCACGATACGTTTGCCTTACGCTGCCTACTGCACATATGTGATGCATGCCCTGTGGCTGCAGCACAGGTGGTGGCAGGTTGAGTGAGGCTGGCCGTGAGAGAGATGCACGAGAGGGTGAGTATGGGATAGAGCCATGAGATTGTATGAGGATTGGGTTGAGTGGTAGTGGCGGGGTGAGTACTCGCGAGGTGAGTAGGTGCAGGTAAGTTGAGGATGAGGTTTGAGTGGGTATGAGGGGTCATGTGACAGAGTAGTGTTGGCAGTGCCGAAGGAGATGTGGGGTGGGGGCAGTGTTGTGGCAGGCGTAGTGTAGGGGAAAGACTACGTGTTCTCACTGTTGCTGACCTACTGAGGTCATTGGAGCGCCTCCTGCACTGTATGCAGGTGGGCGATATGTTTGTGGCGCAGGTGACCCCCTCTGCCACCTCGAGCCAGGCCTTCTTGGTGGCAGAGGTGGGCCGCTTCCTCCCGCCCGCCGGGGGGAAGATCTCTGTCCTCCCCCTCCTCCTCACCCCATCTAATGATACCTGGGGTGAGGCATCATTAAACTGGGAGCAGCCTTCCCCCTGGGCTGCTCCATGATGTAATTTTTGCTGTTTGTGGCAGCATCTGTCAGTGGAGGACGGCCCCTTTAAATAGAGCGCCTCCAACTGACAGATCTTACTGCGCATGCGCAGCCCGCCCAACGCGCAGATCAGCATCGGGGAACCCGGAGGAGCAGGTCAGTGGATCCAATTAGTGTGTTGCCTGCAACGATCGCGCGGGCAACCCACTAATTTCACCGGGCGCGTTTTCAACGCGCCCGCTGGCCTACCCGCCGAGTACCCGCACCCCTGGTAAAATCGGGCCCATGAGGAGAGGTTGAGTAGATTGGGACTCTACTCATTGGAGTTCAGAAGAATGAGAGGCGATCTTATTGAAACATATAAGATTGTGAAGGGGCTTGATCGGGTGGATGCGGTAAGGATGTTCCCAAGGATGGGTGAAACTAGAACTTGGGGGCATAATCTTAGAATAAGGGGCTGCTCTTTCAAAACTGAGATGAGGAGAAACTTCTTCACTCAGAGGGTAGGAGGTCTGTGGAATTTGCTGCCCCAGGAAGCTGTGGAAGCTACATCATTAAATAAATTTAAAACAGAAATAGACAGTTTCCTAGAAGTAAAGGGAATTAGGGGTTACGGGGAGCGGGCAGGAAATTGGACATGAATTTAGATTTGAGGTTAGGATCAGATCAGCCATGATCTTATTGAATGGCAGAGCAGGCTCGAGGGGCCGATTGGCCTACTCCTGCTCCTATTTCTTATGTTCTTATTAATTATTTATTCAATTCCTTTTTGAAAGTTACGATGATCCGTAGATGCTGAGAGGATGTTTCCCCTCATGGGAGAGACTAGAACTAGGGGCCACTGATTAAAAATAAGGGGTCTCCCATTTAGACAGATGAGGAGAAATTTTCTCTCTCGGAGGGTCGTGAGTCTGTGGAACTCCCTTCCCCAGAGAGCGGTGGGGGCAGGGTCATTGAATATTTTGAAGACTGAGTTAGATAGATTCCTGATTAACAAGGGAGTCAAAGGTTATAGTAGGTAGACTGGAAAGTAGGGTTGAGGTCACAATCAGATCAGCCATGATCTTATCAAATGGCAGAGCAGGCTCGAGGGGCCGAATGGCCTACTCCTGCTCTTAATTCGTATGATTGAATCTGCATCCACCACCCTTTCAGGCAGTGCATTCCAGATCATAACTACTCACTGAATAAAAAAGTTTTTCTCATGTCGCCTTTGGTTCTTTTGCCAATCACCTTAAATCTGTGTCCTCTGGTTTCGACCCTTCCGCCAATGGGAACAGTTTCTCTTTATTTACTTTATCTAAACCCTTTGTGATTTTGAACACTTCTATCAAATCTCTGCTTAACCTTCTCCAGTCTATTCAGATAACTGAAATCCCTCATCCCTGGAACCATTCTAGTAAATCTTTTCTGCACCCTCTGTAAGGCCTTCACATCCTTCCTAAAGATGCACAGAACTGGACAGAATACTCCAGCTGAGGCATTCCATTCAGGGAGCATAGATTTAAAGTAATTGATAGAAGGATTAGAGGGGAGCTGAGGAGAATTTTTTTCACCCAGAGGGTGGTGAGGGTCTGGAACTCACTGCTTGAAAGGGTGGTAGAGGCAGAAACCCCCAACTCATTTAAAAAGTACTTGGATGTGCATTTGAAGTGCCGTAACCAACAGGGCTACGGACCAAGTGCTGGGATTAAACTGGATAGCTCTTTTTCGGCCAGCATGGACACAATGGGCCAAATGGCCTCCTTCTGTGCTGTAAGTTTTTATGATTCCACAGAATCGCTAGTTGGAAGCTAATCAGATAAGGAGAAAGAACAGGATTTTGTCTGTTATTAACCACACTATAAACTTAAACCAGAGTGAGTAATAGAACAGATTAGATTCTAATGTGTGATGTTTCTACCAATAATTGTGAAAATTATAATTGTGAAAATATAACAAATAACGTAATTAACAGTGGGCAGGGTAGTTTAGGGGTAATAAGAAAATTACTGAAGAAAAGTAACTGCTGGGAACCAAGGAATGTGCCCTTCTAAATCACAGATCAGAGAAGTCCCAGCTGTCTTTTCCTCCCTTCCTGCCTAAACCCAGCAGAGAAGACAAAGAAAAGTCAGGTGACAGAGATGGATCACTACAGGGTATAAAAGTGAGGACACAGATTTAAGGTGATTAACAAAAGAACCAAAGGCGACATGAGGAAAAACTTTTGTACGCAGCGAGTAGTTATGATCTGGAATGCGCTGCCTGAAAGGGCGGTGGAAGCAGATTCAATCGTGGCTTTCAAAAAGGAATTGGATAAATACTTGAAGGGAACAAAATTGCAGGGGAAAGAGTGGGGGAATGGGACTAACAGGAATGCTCCTACAAAGAGTCGGCATGGGCTCGATGGGCCGAATGGCCTCCTTCTGTGCTGTGAAGAATCTATGACTCTACATAGAGTCTACAGCACAGAAATAGGCAATTGGGACCAACTGCTCTATGCCGGTCATTATGCTCCACACAAACCTCCTCCCACCCCTCTTCATCTAACTCTATCAGCATATCTTTCTATTCCTTTCTACCTCATGTGCTTGTCTCGCTTCCCCTTAAATGAATCTGTGCTACTCACCTCAACTGCTCCTTGTGTCAGCACGTTCCACGTTCTTACCACTCTCTGGGTAAAGAAGTTTCTCCTGAATTCCCTATAGGATTTATTAGTGACTATCTTATAATTATGGCCTAGTTTTGCACAAATGGAAAAATTTCCTCTACATCTACCGTATCACACCCTTTCATAATCTAAAGACCTCTGTCAGAAAAGAGCCCCAGCCTTTTCAGCCTTTCCTGATAAGTATATCCTCCCAGTTCTGGTATCATCCTTGTGAATCTTTTTTGCACCTTCTCCAGTGCCTCTATACTCTATTTATCAGTGTTTAATGCCATAATTTTTGATAGTACTGTTTTCTTGTGAGTTCCAGTCCTTGATTCATTATTTCCTCCCCTGGAATGTCGGGTATATTATCCTCTTCCTGCACTGTGAAGACTGACACAAAGTAATTATGCAACAAGTCTGTCATTTCCTTATTTTCATTTGCAGTATTACCCACATCTGTTTTTAATGGACCCTTTCTCTTCTAATATAATTGTAAAAACTTTGTGTTAATCTTGATATCCCTCGCTAGTTTCTTTTCATATTCCCTTTTTGCAACTCTTAATTTTTTGTTTGTCTTCCATTGCTGTTCTTTATATCTCTCCCAGTCCCCTGAATCTACACTATTCTTTGCATTTTTGAATGCTCTTTCCTTTATTTCTATGTTATTTCTCACTTCTTTTGTCGACCGTGGCTGTTTTACTTGGTAAGTTGAGCTCTTGCCCCTTAGGGGTATATACTGGTCTGGTATCAAGCTAAATTAATTTTTGAACACATCTGTAGTTTATCCAACAACAGTTTTGACCAGTTTGCTGTCGGCAGTCTCTGTCTTATCCTGTTAAAGTTAGCCGTACCAAAATCTACAAACGTAGTAGCTGTGTTAAGTTTCTACTTTACAAACCTAATATTGAATTTGATTTTATTATGTTCACTGTTAGATAAATGTTCCCTCATTGTTAGATTATTAACTAAGTCTGGCTCGTACTCTTTGCTAAATCTAATAATTAGAGGAAGCTAATTGATATCCTGTTACCGACTGTTCCTTATTTGGGCCTTTTCTCCTGTCTTATTTATAGCAACATAAGAACAGGAGAAGGCCACTCAGCCCCTCAAGCCTGTTCCGCTATTCAATTAGATCATGGCTGATCTGTATTTTAACTCCACCTACCCGCCTTGGTTCTGTAACTCTTAACACCCGGGTCAAGAGTTTCTCTCCGACTCCTTGAGTCTCATTGTCTGAGGCTCAGCCCAAGCTCCAGATCAATTTATGTTTTTAATTAACAAGGTGTCAATGCCCAGAGTTCAATTAAGAAATAAACAGATAAGTGAACAACATCTTTCAGGAGCAATATTTCTATTTTCTGTTTAAAGCAGCCACTATCTTCCGCCCCAGAACACAGTATTTACTGTGTTTCAAATATTGCCTAAAGCTCAAAACAATGGAAGGAATTTGCACCGTACCTATTTGCTTCAATAGTTGTCTCTGTCTGAGTCTCTCCATCTTGTGAAGGTTTTCCAACCTCCCTCTCTGACTTCTCTTCATATTCTCTGCGTCTGCCTCTCTTTTCTCTTTCTCTGTATCTACTCTCTATCTCCAACTCTTCCTCTGTCAATATCTTCTCTCCCTCTCCAAGACTTCTATTCTCTCCCACACTCTGTTGGCTCGGTGAGTTCTATTCACAACACTTGGAATAAGTTTTCCAATGAGGAAAATTAATTTTGAGTTTTGGAGCTCAGGAAAATTGTTTGAAGCTGCCGTGTGGCCAGGCTGGGATTGGATAGCTGTGGAATTGTGATTTTTGTTCCCACTGCTGTTTTCCTCCACCAGTTACAAAGTACAGACCTGGTCCCACTGCTGCTGAGACCCTGATCTGATCTTCGACCATCTCAATCCTTCATTTCTCCAATACTCTCGCCACCTCACATATTTAAATTAGCAAAGCAGGGAAATCCTACCGAGAATCATAGAATCTTACAGCACAGAAGGTCGGTTCGGACTGACTCCCTCCACTGTTTAAATGGTCGGTTCGGACTGACTCCCTCCGACTGTTTAAATGGTCGGTTCGGTCTGACTCCCTCCGACTGTTTAAATGGTCGGTTCGGTCTGACTCCCTCCGACTGTTTAAATGGTCGGTTCGGTCTGACTCCCTCCACTGTTGAAATGGTCGGTTCGGGCTGACTCCCTCCACTGTTTAAATGGTCGGTTCGGACTGACTCCCTCTGTTTAAATGGTCGGTTCGGTCTGACTCCCTCCACTGTTTAAATGGTCGGTTCGGGCTGACTCCCTCCTCTGTTTAAATGGTCGGTTCGGGCTGACTCCCTCCACTGTTTAAATGGTCGGTTCGGGCTGACTCCCTCTGTTTAAATGGTCGGTTCGGGCTGACTCCCTCCTCTGTTTAAATGGTCGGTTCGGGCTGACTCCCTCCACTGTTTAAATGGTCGGTTCGGACTGACTCCCTCCACTGTTTAAATGGTCGGTTCGGGCTGACTCCCTCCACTGTTTAAATGGTCGGTTCGGGCTGACTCCCTCCATGGTTTAAATGGTCGGTTCGGGCTGACTCCCTCCATGGTTTAAATGGTCGGTTCGGGCTGACTCCCTCCATGGTTTAAATGGTCAGTTCGGGCTGACTCCCTCTGTTTAAATGGTCGGTTCGGGCTGACCCCCTCTGTTTAAATGGTCGGTTCGGACTGACTCCCTCCACTGTTTAAATGGTCGGTTCGGGCTGACCCCCTCCACTGTTTAAATGGTCAGTTCGGGCTGACTCCCTCTGTTTAAATGGTCGGTTCGGGCTGACCCCCTCTGTTTAAATGGTCGGTTCGGACTGACTCCCTCCACTGTTTAAATGGTCGGTTCGGGCTGACCCCCTCCACTGTTTAAATGGTCAGTTCGGGCTGACTCCCTCCACTGTTTAAATGGTCGGTTCGGGCTGACTCCCTCCACTGTTTAAATGGTCGGTTCGGTCTGACTCCCTCCACTGTTTAAATGGTCGGTTCGGACTGACTCCCTCCACTGTTTAAATGGTCGGTTCGGACTGACTCCCTCTGTTTAAATGGTCGGTTCGGGCTGACTCCCTCCTCTGTTTAAATGGTCGGTTCGGGCTGACTCCCTCCTCTGTTTAAATGGTCGGTTCGGGCTGACTCCCTCTGTTTAAATGGTCGGTTCGGACTGACTCCCTCTGTTTAAATGGTCGGTTCGGACTGACTCCCTCTGTTTAAATGGTCGGTTCGGACTGACTCCCTCCACTGTTTAAATGGTCACTTCGGACTGACTCCCTCTGTTTAAATGGTCAGTTCGGACTGACTCCCTCTGTTTAAATGGTCGGTTCGGGCTGACTCCCTCTGTTTAAATGGTCGGTTCGGGCTGACTCCCTCCACTGTTTAAATGGTCGGTTCGGACTGACTCCCTCTGTTTAAATGGTCAGTTCGGACTGACTCCCTCTGTTTAAATGGTCGGTTCGGGCTGACTCCCTCCACTGTTTAAATGGTCGGTTCGGACTGACTCCCTCCTCTGTTTAAATGGTCAGTTCGGGCTGACTCCCACTGTTTCAATGGTCGGTTCGGGCTGACTCCCTCCACTGTTTAAATGGTCGGTTCAGGCTGACTCCCTCCACTGTTTAAATGCTCGGTTCGGACTGACTCCCTCTGTTTAAATGGTCGGTTCGGGCTGACTCCCTCCTCTGTTTCAATGGTCGGTTCGGGCTGACTCCCTCTGTTTAAATGGTCGGTTCAGACTGACTCCCTCCACTGTTTAAATGGTCGGTTCGGGCTGACTCCCTCTGTTTAAATGGTCGGTTCGGACTGACTCCCTCCACTGTTTAAATGGTCGGTTCGGGCTGACTCCCTCCACTGTTTAAATGGTCGGTTCGGACTGACTCCCTCTGTTTAAATGGTCGGTTCGAGCTGACTCCCTCTGTTTAAATGGTCGGTTCGGACTGACTCGCTCTGTTTAAATGGTCGGTTCGGGCTGACTCCCTCCACTGTTTAAATGCTCGGTTCGGGCTGACTCCCTCCTCTCTTTAAATGGTCGGTTCGGGCTGACCCCCTCCACTGTTTAAATGGTCAGTTCGGGCTGACTCCCTCCACTGTTTAAATGCTCGGTTCGGACTGACTCCCTCCACTGTTTAAATGGTCGGTTCGGACTGACTCCCTCCCACTGTTTAAATGGTCGGTTCGGTCTGACTCCCTCCACTGTTTAAATGGTCGGTTCGGGCTGACTCCCTCCACTGTTTAAATGGTCGGTTCGGACTGACTCCCTCTGTTTAAATGGTCGGTTCGGGCTGACTCCCTCCTCTGTTTAAATGGTCGGTTCGGGCTGACTCCCTCCTCTGTTTAAATGGTCGGTTCGGACTGACTCCCTCTGTTTAAATGGTCGGTTCGGACTGACTCCCTCCACTGTTTAAATGGTCGGTTCGGGCTGACTCCCTCCACTGTTTAAATGGTCGGTTCGGACTGACTCCCTCTGTTTAAATGGTCGGTTCGGACTGACTCCCTCCACTGTTTAAATGGTCACTTCGGACTGACTCCCTCTGTTTAAATGGTCAGTTCGGACTGACTCCCTCTGTTTAAATGGTCGGTTCGGGCTGACTCCCTCTGTTTAAATGGTCGGTTCGGGCTGACTCCCTCCACTGTTTAAATGGTCGGTTCGGGCTGACTCTCTCCACTGTTTAAATGGTCGGTTCGGACTGACTCCCTCCACTGTTTAAATGCTCGGTTCGGGCTGACTCTCTCCACTGTTTAAATGGTCGGTTCGGACTGACTCCCTCTGTTTAAATGGTCGGTTCAGGCTGACCCCCTCTTCCGTTTAAATGGTCGGTTCGGGCTGACTCCCTCTGTTTAAATGGTCAGTTCGGACTGACTCCCTCCACTGTTTAAATGGTCGGTTCGGACTGACTCCCTCCACTGTTTAAATGGTCGGTTCGGACTGACTCCCTCTGTTTAAATGGTCGGTTCGGGCTGACTCCCTCTGTTTAAATGGTCGGTTCGGGCTGACTCCCCCCACTGTTTAAATGGTCGGTTCGGGCTGACTCCCTCTGTTTAAATGGTCGGTTCGGGCTGACTCCCTCTGTTTAAATGGTCGGTCCGGGCTGACTCCCTCCACTGTTTAAATGGTCGGATCGGGCTGACTCCCTCTGTTTAAATGGTCGGTCCGGGCTGACTCCCTCCACTGTTTCAATGGTCGGTTCGGTCTGACTCCCTCTGTTTAAATGGTCGGTTCGGGCTGACTCCCTCTGTTTAAATGGTCGGTTCGGGCTGACTCCCTCTGTTTAAATGGTCGGTTCGGGCTGACTCCCTCTGTTTAAATGGTCGGTTCGGGCTGACTCCCTCTGTTTAAATGGTCGGTTCGGACTGACTCCCTCTGTTTAAATGGTCGGTTCGGGCTGACTCCCTCTGTTTAAATGGTCGGTTCGGGCTGACTCCCCCCACTGTTTAAATGGTCGGTTCGGGCTGACTCCCTCTGTTTAAATGGTCGGTTCGGGCTGACTCCCTCTGTTTAAATGGTCGGTCCGGGCTGACTCCCTCCACTGTTTCAATGGTCGGTTCGGTCTGACTCCCTCTGTTTAAATGGTCGGATCGGGCTGACTCCCTCTGTTTAAATGGTCGGTCCGGGCTGACTCCCTCCACTGTTTAAATGGTCGGTTCGGGCTGACTCCCTCCATTGTTTAAATGGTCGGTTCGGACTGACTCCCTCCACTGTTTAAATGGTCGGTTCGGACTGACTCCCTCCACTGTTTAAATGGTCGGTTCGGGCTGACTCTCTCCACTGTTTAAATGGTCGGTTCGGACTGACTCCCTCCACTGTTTAAATGCTCGGTTCGGGCTGACTCTCTCCACTGTTTAAATGGTCGGTTCGGACTGACTCTCTCCACTGTTTAAATGCTCGGTTCGGGCTGACTCCCTCTGTTAAAATGGTCGGTTCGGGCTGACTCCCTCTGTTTATATGGTCACTTCGGGCTGACTCCCTCCACTGTTTAAATGGTCACTTCGGGCTGACTCCCTCCACTGTTTAAATGGTCACTTCGGGCTGACTCCCTCCACTGTTTAAATGGTTGGTTCGGGCTGATTCCCTCCACTGTTTAAATGGTCAGTTCGGGCTGACTCCCTCTGTTTAAATGGTCGGTTCGGACTGACTCCCTCCACTGTTTAAATGCTCGGTTCGGGCTGACTCCCTCTGTTTAAATGGTCGGTTCGGGCTGACTCCCTCTGTTTAAATGGTCGGTTCGGGCTGACTCCCTCTGTTTAAATGGTCGGTTCGGGCTGACTCCCTCCACTGTTTAAATGGTCGGTTCGGACTGACTCCCTCCACTGTTTAAATGGTCGGTTCGGGCTGACTCCCTCCACTGTTTAAATGGTCGGTTCGGACTGACTCCCTGCACTGTTTAAATGGTCGGTTCGGGCTGACTCTCTCCACTGTTTAAATGGTCGGTTCGGGCTGACTCCCTCCACTGTTTAAATGGTCGGTTCGGACTGACTCCCTCTGTTTAAATGGTCGGTTCGGGCTGACTCCCTCTGTTTAAATGGTCGGTTCGGACTGACTCCCTCTGTTTAAATGGTCGGTTCGGGCTGACTCCCTCCACTGTTTAAATGTTCGGTTCGGGCTGATTCCTTCCACTGTTTAAATGGTCACTTCGGGCTGACTCCCTCTGTTTAAATGGTCGGTTCGGGATGACTCCCTCCACTGTTGAAATGGTCGGTTCGGGCTGACTCCCTCTGTTTAAATGGTCAGTTCGGGCTGACTCCCTCCTCTGTTTAAATGGTCGGTTCGGTCTGACTCCCTCTGTTTAAATGGTCGGTTCGGGATGACTCCCTCCACTGTTGAAATGGTCGGTTCGGGCTGACTCCCTCTGTTTAAATGGTCAGTTCGGGCTGACTCCCTCCTCTGTTTAAATGGTCAGTTCGGGCTGACTCCCTCCTCTGTTTAAATGGTCAGTTCGGACTGACTCCCTCCACAGTTTAAATGGTCGGTTCGGACTGACTCCCTCCACTGTTTAAATGGTCGGTTCGGACTGACTCCCTCCACTGTTTAAATGGTCGGTTCGGACTGACTCCCTCCACAGTTTAAATGGTCACTTCGGGCTGACTCCCTCCACTGTTTAAATGGTCGGTTCGGACTGACTCCCTCCACTGTTTAAATGGTCGGTTCGGACTGACTCCCTCTGTTTAAATGGTCACTTCGGGCTGACTCCCTCCACTGTTTAAATGGTCGGTTCGGACTGACTCCCTCCACTGTTTAAATGGTCGGTTCGGACTGACTCCCTCCACTGTTTAAATGGTCGGTTCGGACTGACTCCCTCTGTTTAAATGCTCGGTTCAGGCTGACCCCCTCTACCGTTTAAATGGTCGGTTCGGGCTGACTCCCTCCACTGTTTAAATGGTCGGTTCGGACTGACTCCCTCTGTTTAAATGGTCGGTTCGGGCTGACTCCCTCTGTTTCAATGGTCGGTTCGGGCTGACTCCCCCCACTGTTTAAATGGTCGGTTCGGGCTGACTCCCTCTGTTTAAATGGTCGGTTCGGGCTGAATCCCTCTGTTTAAATGGTCGGTCCGGGCTGACTCCCTCCACTGTTTAAATGGTCGGTTCGGGCTGACTCCCTCTGTTTAAATGGTCGGTTCGGGCTGACTCCCTCCACTGTTTCAATGGTCGGTTCGGGCTGACTCCCTCCACTGTTTCAATGGTCGGTTCGGGCTGACTCCCTCCACTGTTTAAATGCTCGGATCGGGCTGATTCCCTCTGTTTCAATGGTCGGTTCGGACTGACTCCCTCCCACTGTTTAAATGGTCGGTTCGATCTGACTCCCTCCACTGTTTAAATGGTCACTTCGGGCTGACTCCCTCCACTGTTTAAATGGTCGGTTCGGACTGACTCCCTCCCACTGTTTAAATGGTCGGTTCGGGCTGACTCCCTCCACTGTTTCAATGGTCGGTTCGGGCAGACTCCCTCCTCTGTTTCAATGGTCGGTTCGGACTGACTCCCTCTGTTTAAATGGTCGGTTCGGACTGACTCCCTCCACTGTTTCAATGGTCGGTTCGGGCTGACTCCCTCCGCTGTTTAAATGGTCGGTTCGGACTGACTCCCTCCACTGTTTAAATGCTCGGTTCGGACTGACTCCCTCCACTGTTTAAATGCTCGGTTCGGACTGACTCCCTCCACTGTTTAAATGGACGGTTCGGGCTGACTCCCTCCACTGTTTAAATGCTCGGTTCGGGCTGACTCCCTCTGTTTAAATGGTCGGTTCGGGCTGACTCCCTCCACTGTTTAAATGGTCACTTCGGGCTGACTCCCTCCACTGTTTCAATGGTCGGTTCGGGCAGACTCCCTCCTCTGTTTCAATGGTCGGTTCGGACTGACTCCCTCTGTTTAAATGGTCACTTCGGGCTGATTCCCTCCACTGTTTAAATGGTCGGTTCGGACTGACTCCCTCCACTGTTTAAATGGTCGGTTCGGGCTGACTCCCTCCACTGTTTAAATGCTCGGTTCGGGCTGACTCCCTCCACTGTTTGAATGGTCACTTCGGGCTGACTCTCTCCACTGTTTAAATGGTCGGTTCGGGCTGACTCCCTCTGTTTAAATGGTCGGTTCGGGCTGACTCTCTCCACTGTTTAAATGGTCGGTTCGGACTGACTCCCTCTGTTTAAATGGTCGGTTCGGTCTGACTCCCTCCACTGTTTAAATGGTCGGTTCGGACTGACTCCCTCCTCTGTTTAAATGGTCGGTTCGGGCTGACTCCCTCCACTGTTTAAATGGTCGGTTCGGACTGACTCCCTCTGTTTAAATGGTCGGTTCGGGCTGATTCCCTCCACTGTTTAAATGGTCGGTTTGGACTGACTCCCTCTGTTTAAATGGTCACTTCGGACTGACTCCCTCCACTGTTGAAATGCTCGGTTCGGGCTGACTCCCTCCATTGTTTAAATTGTCGGTTCGGGCGAACTCCCTCCACTGTTTAAATGGTCGGTTCGGGCTGACTCCCTCCACTGTTTAAATGGTCGGTTCAGACTGACTCCCTCCACTGTTTAAATGGTCGGTTCGGGCGAACACCCTCCACTGTTTAAATGGTCGGTTCGGGCTGACTCCCTCCACTGTTTAAATGGTCGGTTCAGACTGACTCCCTCCACTGTTTAAATGGTCGGTTCGGGCTGACTCCCTCCACTGTTTAAATGGTCGGTTCGGACTGACTCCCTCCACTGTTTAAATAGTCGGTTCGGACTGACTCCCTCCACTGTTTAAATGGTCGGTTCGGGCTCACTCCCTCTGTTTAAATGGTCGGTCTGGGCTGACTACCTCTGTTTAAATGGTCGGTTCGGACTGACTCCCTCTCTTTAAATGGTCGGTTCGGGCTGACTCCCTCCACCGTTTAAATGGTCGGTTCGGACTGACTCCCTCCACTGTTTAAATGGTCGGTTCGGACTGACTCCCTCCACTGTTTAAATGGTCGGTTCGGGCTGACTCCCTCCACTGTTGAAATGGTCAGTTCGGGCTGACTCCCTCCACTGTTTAAATGGTCGGTTCGGACTGACTCACTCCCTCTGTTTAAATGGTCGGTTTGGGCTGACTCCCTCCACTGTTTAAATGGTCGGTTTGGGCTGACTCCCTCCACTGTTTAAATGGTCGGTTCGGACTGACTCCCTCCACTGTTTAAATGGTCGGTTCGGACTGACTCCCTCCAGTTTAAATGGTCGGTTCGGACTGACTCCCTCTGTTTAAATGGTCGGTTCGGGCTGACTCCCTCTGTTTAAATGGTCGGTCCGGGCTGACTACCTCTGTTTAAATGGTCGGTTCGGGCTGATTCCCTCCACTGTTTCAATGGTCGGTTCGGGCTGACTCCCTCCACCGTTTAAATGGTCGGTTCGGGCTGATTCCTTCCACTGTTTAAATGGTCGGTTCGGGCTGACTCCCTCCACTGTTTAAATGGTCGGTTCGGACTGACTCCCTCCACTGTTTAAATGCTCGGTTCGGGCTGACTCCCTCCACTGTTGAAATGGTCAGTTCGGGCTGACTCCCTCCACTGTTTAAATGGTCGGTTCGGACTGACTCACTCCCTCTGTTTAAATAGTCGGTTTGGGCTGACTCCCTCCACTGTTTAAATGGTCGGTTCGGGCTGACTCCCTCCACTGTTTAAATGGTCGGTTCGGACTGACTCCCTCTGTTTAAATGGTCGGTTCGGGCTGACTCCCTCCACTGTTTAAATGGTCGGTTCTGACTCACTCCCTCTGTTTAAATAGTCGGTTCGGACTGACTCCCTCCACTGTTTAAATGGTCGGTTCGGGCTGACTCCCTCCACTGTTTAAATGGTCGGTTCGGACTGACTCCCTCTGTTTAAATGGTCGGTTCGGACTGACTCCCTCCACTGTTTAAATGCTCGGTTCGGGCTGACTCCCTCTGTTTAAATGGTCGGTTCGGGCTGACTCCCTCTGATTAAATGGACGGTTTGGACTGACTCCCTCTGTTTAAATGATCGGTTCGGGCTGATTCCCTCTGTTTAAATGGTCGGTTCGGACTGACTCCCACTGTTTAAATGGTCACTTCGGGCTGACTCCCTCCACTGTTTAAATGGTCGGTTCGGACTGACTCCCTCCACTGTTTAAATGGTCGGTTCGGACTGACTCCCTCCACTGTTTAAATGGTCGGTTCGGGCTGACTCCCTCCACTGTTTAAATGGTCAGTTCGGGCTGACTCCCTCTGTTCAAATGGTCGGTCCGGGCTGACTCCCTCCACTGTTTAAATGGTCAGTTCGGGCTGACTCCCTCTGTTTAAATGGTCGGTCCGGGCTGACTCCCTCTGTTTAAATGGTCGGTTCAGGCTGACTCCCTCCACTGTTTCAATGGTCGGTTCGGGCTGACTCCCTCTGTTTAAATGGTCGGTTCGGGCTGACTCCCTCCACTGTTTCAATGGTCGGTTCGGGCTGACTCCCTCCTCTGTTTCAATGGTCGGTTCGGGCTGACTCCCTCCACTGTTTAAATGCTCGGATCGGGCTGATTCCCTCTGTTTCAATGGTCGGTTCGGACTGACTCCCTCCCACTGTTTAAATGGTCGGTTCGATCTGACTCCCTCCACTGTTTAAATGGTCGGTTCGGACTGACTCCCTCCACTGTTTAAATGGTCACTTTGGGCTGACTCCCTCCACTGTTTAAATGGTCGGTTCGGACTGACTCCCTCCCACTGTTTAAATGGTCGGTTCGGGCTGACTCCCTCCACTGTTTCAATGGTCGGTTCGGGCAGACTCCCTCCTCTGTTTCAATGGTCGGTTCGGACTGACTCCCTCTGTTTAAATGGTCGGTTCGGACTGACTCCCTCCACTGTTTCAATGGTCGGTTCGGGCTGACTCCCTCCGCTGTTTAAATGGTCGGTTCGGACTGACTCCCTCCACTGTTTAAATGCTCGGTTCGGACTGACTCCCTCCACTGTTTAAATGCTCGGTTCGGACTGACTCCCTCCACTGTTTAAATGGACGGTTCGGGCTGACTCCCTCCACTGTTTAAATGCTCGGTTCGGGCTGACTCCCTCTGTTTAAATGGTCGGTTCGGGCTGACTCCCTCCACTGTTTAAATGGTCACTTCGGGCTGACTCCCTCCACTGTTTCAATGGTCGGTTCGGGCAGACTCCCTCCTCTGTTTCAATGGTCGGTTCGGACTGACTCCCTCTGTTTAAATGGTCACTTCGGGCTGATTCCCTCCACTGTTTAAATGGTCGGTTCGGACTGACTCCCTCCACTGTTTAAATGGTCGGTTCGGGCTGACTCCCTCCACTGTTTAAATGCTCGGTTCGGGCTGACTCCCTCTGTTTAAATGGTCGGTTCGGGCTGACTCTCTCCACTGTTTAAATGGTCGGTTCGGGCTGACTCCCTCTGTTTAAATGGTCGGTTCGGGCTGACTCTCTCCACTGTTTAAATGGTCGGTTCGGGCTGACTCCCTCTGTTTAAATGGTCGGTTCGGGCTGACTCTCTCCACTGTTTAAATGGTCAGTTCGGGCTGACTCCCTCTGTTTAAATGGTCGGTTCGGACTGACTCCCTCTGTTTAAATGGTCGGTTCGGTCTGACTCCCTCCACTGTTTAAATGGTCGGTTCGGACTGACTCCCTCTGTTTAAATGGTCGGTTCGGGCTGATTCCCTCCACTGTTTAAATGGTCGGTTTGGACTGACTCCCTCTGTTTAAATGGTCACTTCGGACTGACTCCCTCCACTGTTGAAATGCTCGGTTCGGGCTGACTCCCTCCATTGTTTAAATTGTCGGTTCGGGCGAACTCCCTCCACTGTTTAAATGGTCGGTTCGGGCTGACTCCCTCCACTGTTTAAATGGTCGGTTCAGACTGACTCCCTCCACTGTTTAAATGGTCGGTTCGGGCGAACACCCTCCACTGTTTAAATGGTCGGTTCGGGCTGACTCCCTCCACTGTTTAAATGGTCGGTTCAGACTGACTCCCTCCACTGTTTAAATGGTCGGTTCGGGCTGACTCCCTCCACTGTTTAAATGGTCGGTTCGGACTGACTCCCTCCACTGTTTAAATAGTCGGTTCGGACTGACTCCCTCCACTGTTTAAATGGTCGGTTCGGGCTCACTCCCTCTGTTTAAATGGTCGGTCTGGGCTGACTACCTCTGTTTAAATGGTCGGTTCGGACTGACTCCCTCTCTTTAAATGGTCGGTTCGGGCTGACTCCCTCCACCGTTTAAATGGTCGGTTCGGACTGACTCCCTCCACTGTTTAAATGGTCGGTTCGGACTGACTCCCTCCACTGTTTAAATGGTCGGTTCGGGCTGACTCCCTCCACTGTTGAAATGGTCAGTTCGGGCTGACTCCCTCCACTGTTTAAATGGTCGGTTCGGACTGACTCACTCCCTCTGTTTAAATGGTCGGTTTGGGCTGACTCCCTCCACTGTTTAAATGGTCGGTCCGGACTGACTCCCTCCACTGTTTAAATGGTCGGTTCGGACTGACTCCCTCCAGTTTAAATGGTCGGTTCGGACTGACTCCCTCCACTGTTTAAATGGTCGGTTCGGACTGACTCCCTCCACTGTTGAAATGGTCAGTTCGGGCTGACTCCCTCTGTTCAAATGGTCGGTTCGGACTGACTCCCTCCACTGTTTAAATGCTCGGTTCGGGCTGACTCCCTCTGTTGAAATGGTCGGTTCGGGCTTACTCCCTCTGTTTAAATGGTCACTTCTGGCTGTCTCCCTCCACTGTTTAAATGGTCGGTTCGGGCTGATTCCCTCTGTTCAAATGGTCGGTTCGGACTGACTCCCTCCACTGTTTAAATGCTCGGTTCGGTCTGACTCCCTCCACTGTTTAAATGGTCGGTTCGGGCTGACTACCTCCACTGTTTAAATGGTCACTTCGGGCTGACTCCCTCCACTGTTTAAATGGTCGGTTCGGACTGACTCCCTCCCACTGTTTAAATGGTCGGTTCGGGCTGACTCCCTCCACTGTTTCAATGGTCGGTTCGGGCTGACTCCCTCCTCTGTTTCAATGGTCGGTTCGGGCTGACTCCCTCCACTGTTTAAATGCTCGGATCGGGCTGACTCCCTCCACTGTTTAAATGGTCGGTTCGGACTGACTCCCTCCTCTGTTTCAATCGTCGGTTCGGGCTGACTCCCTCCACTGTTTAAATGCTCGGTTCGGGCTGACTCCCTCTGTTTAAATGGTCAGTTTGGACTGACTCCCTCCACTGTTTAAATGGTCGGTTCGGACTGACTCCCTCCACTGTTTAAATGCTCGGTTCGGACTGACTCCCTCCACTGTTTAAATGCTCGGTTCGGGCTGACTCCCTCTGTTTAAATGGTCAGTTTGGAATGACTCCCTCCACTGTTTAAATGCTCGGTTCGGGCTCACTCTCTCCACTGTTTAAATGGTCGGTTCGGGCTGACTCCCTCCACTGTTTAAATGGTCGGTTCGGACTGACTCCCTCCACTGTTTAAATGGTCGGTTCGGACTGATTCCCTCCACTGTTTAAATGGTCGGTTCGGACTGACTCCCTCCACTGTTTAAATGGTCGGTTCGGGCTGACTCCCTCCACTGTTTAAATGGTCGGTTCGGACTGACTCCCTCCACTGTTTAAATGGTCGGTTCGGACTGACTCCCTCCACTGTTTAAATGGTCGGTTCGGACTGACTCCCTCCACTGTTTAAATGGTCGGTTCGGACTGACTCCCTCCCACTGTTTAAATGGTCGGTTCGGACTGACTCCCTCCACTGTTTAAATGGTCGGTTCGGGCTGACTCCCTCTGTTTAAATGGTCGGTTCGGGCTGACTCCCTCCACTGTTTCAATGGTCGGTTCGGGCTGACTCCCTCTGTTTAAATGGTCGGTTCGGACTGACTCCCTCCACTGTTTAAATGCTCGGTTCGGACTGACTCCCTCCACTGTTTCAATGGTCGGTTCGGGCTGACTCCCTCCTCTGTTTCAATGGTCGGTTCGGGCTGACTCCCTCCACTGTTTAAATGCTCGGATCGGGCTGACTCCCTCCACTGTTTAAATGGTCGGTTCGGACTGACTCCCTCCTCTGTTTCAATCGTCGGTTCGGGCTGACTCCCTCCACTGTTTAAATGGTCGGTTCGGGCTGACTCCCTCCACTGTTTAAATGCTCGGTTCGGGCTGACTCCCTCTGTTTAAATGGTCAGTTTGGACTGACTCCCTCCACTGTTTAAATGGTCGGTTCGGACTGACTCCCTCCACTGTTTAAATGCTCGGTTCGGACTGACTCCCTCCACTGTTTAAATGCTCGGTTCGGGCTGACTCCCTCTGTTTAAATGGTCAGTTCGGACTGACTCCCTCCACTGTTTAAATGCTCGGTTCGGGCTCACTCTCTCCACTGTTTAAATGGTCGGTTCGGGCTGACTCCCTCCACTGTTTAAATGGTCGGTTCGGACTGACTCCCTCCACTGTTTAAATGGTCGGTTCGGGCTGACTCCCTCCACTGTTTAAATGGTCGGTTCGGACTGACTCCCTCCACTGTTTAAATGGTCGGTTCGGGCTGACTCCCTCCACTGTTTAAATGGTCGGTTCGGGCTGACTCCCTCCTCTGTTTAAATGGTCGGTTCGGACTGACTCCCTCCACTGTTTAAATGGTCGGTTCGGGCTGACTCCCTCCACTGTATTAATGGTCGGTTCGGACTGACTCCCTCCACTGTTTAAATGGTCGGTTCGGGCTGACTCCCTCCACTGTTTAAATGGTCGGTTCGGGCTGACTCCCTCCACTGTTTAAATGGTCACTTCGGGCTGACTCCCTCCACTGTTTAAATGGTCACTTCGGGCTGACTCCCTCCACTGTTTAAATGGTCGCTTCGGGCTGACTCCCTCTGTTTAAATGGTCGGTTCGGGCTGACTCCCCCCACTGTTTAAATGGTCGGATCGGGCTGACTCCCTCTGTTTAAATGGTCGGTTCGGACTGACTCCCTCCACTGTTTAAATAGTCGGTTCGGGCTGACTCCCTCCACTGTTTAAATGGTCGGTTCGGGCTGACTCCCTCTGTTTAAATGGTCGGTTCGGGCTGACTCCCTCTGTTTAAATGGTCGGTTCGGGCTGACACCCTCCACTGTTAAAATGGTCGGTTCGGACTGACTCCCTCCACTGTTTAAATGGTCGGTTCGGGCTGACTCCATCTGTTTAAATGGTCGGTTCGGGCTGACTCCCTCCACTGTTTAAATGGTCACTTCGGGCTGACTCCCTCCACTGTTTAAATGGTCGGTTCGGGCTGACTCCCTCCACTGTTTAAATGGTCACTTGGGTCTGATTCCCTCCACTGTTTAAATGGTCGGTTCGGGCTGACTCCCTCTGTTTAAATGGTCACTTCGGGCTGACTCCCTCCACTGTTTAAATGCTCGGTTCGGGCTGACTCCCTCCACTGTTTAAATGGTCGGTTCGGACTGACTCCCTCCACTGTTTAAATGGTCGGTTCGGACTGACTCGCTCCACTGTTTAAATGGTCACTTCGGGCTGACTCCCTCCACTGTTTAAATGCTCGGTTCGGGCTGACTCCCTCCACTGTTTAAATGGTCGGTTCGGACTGACTCCCTCCACTGTTTAAATGGTCGGTTCGGGCTGACTCCCTCCTCTGTTTAAATGGTCGGTTCGGACTGACTCCCTCCACTGTTTAAATGGTCGGTTCGGGCTGACTCCCTCCACTGTTTAAATGGTCGGTTCGGACTGACTCCCTCCTCTGTTTAAATGGTCGGTTCGGGCTAACTCCCTCCACTGTTTAAATGGTCGGTTCGGACTGACTCCCTCCACTGTTTAAATGGTCGGTTCGGACTGACTCCCTCCACTGTTTAAATGGTCGGTTCGGGCTGACTCCCTCTGTTTAAATGGTCGGTTCGGACTGACTCCCTCCACTGTTTAAATGGTCGGTTCGGTCTGACTCCCTCTGTTTAAATGGTCGGTTCGGGCTGACTCCCTCCACTGTTTAAATGGTCGGTTCAGGCTGACTCCCTCTGTTTAAATGGTCGGTTCGGACTGACTCCCTCCACTGTTTAAATGGTCGGTTCGGGCTGACTCCCTCCACTGTTTAAATGGTCGCTTCGGGCTGACTCCCTCTGTTTAAATGGTCGGTTCGGGCTGACTCCCCCCACTGTTTAAATGGTCGGATCGGGCTGACTCCCTCTGTTTAAATGGTCGGTTCGGACTGACTCCCTCCACTGTTTAAATAGTCGGTTCGGGCTGACTCCCTCCACTGTTTAAATGGTCGGTTCGGGCTGACTCCCTCTGTTTAAATGGTCGGTTCGGGCTGACTCCCTCCACTGTTTAAATGGTCGGTTCGGGCTGACTCCCTCTGTTTAAATGGTCGGTTCGGACTGACTCGCTCCACTGTTTAAATGCTCGGTTCGGGCTGACTCCCTCTGTTTAAATGGTCGGTTCGGGCTGACTCCCTCTGTTTAAATGATCGGTTCGGGCTGATTCCCTCTGTTTAAATGGTCGGTTCGGACTGACTCCCACTGTTTAAATGGTCACTTCGGGCTGACTCCCTCCACTGTTTAAATGGTCGGTTCGGACTGACTCCCTCCACTGTTTAAATGGTCGGTTCGGACTGACTCCCTCCACTGTTTAAATGGTCGGTTCGGGCTGACTCCCTCCACTGTTTAAATGGTCAGTTCGGGCTGACTCCCTCTGTTCAAATGGTCGGTTCGGACTGACTCCCTCCACTGTTTAAATGCTCGGTTCGGGCTGACTCCCTCTGTTGAAATGGTCGGTTCGGGCTGATTCCCTCCACTGATTAAATGGTCGGTTCGGGCTGACTCCCTCTCTTTAAATGGTCGGTTCGGGCTGATTCCCTCCACTGTTTAAATGCTCGGATCGGGCTGACTCCCTCCACTGTTTAAATGGTCGGTTCGGACTGACTCCCTCTGTTTAAATGGTCGGTTCGGACTGACTCCCTCCACTGTTTAAATGGTCGGTTCGGACTGACTCCCTCCACTGTTTAAATGGTCGGTTCGGGCTGACTCCCTCTGTTTAAATGGTCAGTTTGGACTGAATCCCTCCACTGTTTAAATGGTCGGTTCGGACTGACTCCCTCCACTGTTTAAATGCTCGGTTCGGGCTGACTCCCTCTGTTTAAATGGTCAGTTTGGACTGACTCCCTCCACTGTTTAAATGCTCGGTTCGGGCTGACTCCCTCCACTGTTTAAATGGTCGGTTCGGACTGACTCCCTCCACTGTTTAAATGGTCGGTTCGGACTGACTCCCTCCACTGTTTAAATGGTCGGTTCGGACTGACTCCCTCCACTGTTTAAATGGTCGGTTCGGACTGACTCCCTCCACTGTTTAAATGGTCGGTTCGGGCTGACTCCCTCCACTGTTTAAATGGTCACTTCGGGCTGACTCCCTCCACTGTTTAAATGGTCACTTCGGGCTGACTCCCTCCACTGTTTAAATGGTCGGTTCGGGCTGACTCCCTCTGTTTAAATGGTCGGTTCGGACTGACTCCCTCCACTGTTTAAATGCTCGGTTCGGGCTGACTCCCTCTGTTTAAATGGTCAGTTTGGACTGACTCCCTCCACTGTTTAAATGGTCGGTTCGGACTGACTCCCTCCACTGTTTAAATGCTCGGTTCGGGCTGACTCCCTCTGTTTAAATGGTCAGTTTGGACTGACTCCCTCCACTGTTTAAATGCTCGGTTCGGGCTGACTCCCTCCACTGTTTAAATGGTCGGTTCGGACTGACTCCCTCCACTGTTTAAATGGTCGGTTCGGACTGACTCCCTCCACTGTTTAAATGGTCGGTTCGGACTGACTCCCTCCACTGTTTAAATGGTCGGTTCGGGCTGACTCCCTCCACTGTTTAAATGGTCACTTCGGGCTGACTCCCTCCACTGTTTAAATGGTTGGTTCGGGCTGACTCCCTCTGTTTAAATGGTCGGTTCGGGCTGACTCCCCCCACTGTTTAAATGGTCGGATCGGGCTGACTCCCTCTGTTTAAATGGTCGGTTCGGACTGACTCCCTCCACTGTTTAAATAGTCGGTTCGGGCTGACTCCCTCCACTGTTTAAATGGTCGGTTCGGGCTGACTCCCTCTGTTTAAATGGTCGGTTCGGGCTGACACCCTCCACTGTTAAAATGGTCGGTTCGGACTGACTCCCTCCACTGTTTAAATGGTCGGTTCGGGCTGACTCCATCTGTTTAAATGGTCGGTTCGGGCTGACTCCCTCCACTGTTTAAATGGTCACTTCGGGCTGACTCCCTCCACTGTTTAAATGGTCACTTCGGGCTGACTCCCTCCACTGTTTAAATGGTCGGTTCGGACTGACTCCCTCCACTGTTTAAATGGTCGGTTCGGGCTGATTCCCTCCACTGTTTAAATGGTCGGTTCGGGCTGACTCCCTCTGTTTAAATGGTCACTTCGGGCTGACTCCCTCCACTGTTTAAATGCTCGGTTCGGGCTGACTCCCTCCACTGTTTAAATGGTCGGTTCGGTCTGACTCCCTCCACTGTTTAAATGGTCGGTTCGGACTGACTCCCTCCACTGTTTAAATGGTCACTTCGGGCTGACTCCCTCTGTTTAAATGGTCGGTTCGGTCTGACTCCCTCCACTGTTTCAATGGTCGGTTCGGGCTGACTCCCTCTGTTTAAATGGTCGGTTCGGGCTAACTCCCTCCACTGTTTAAATGGTCGGTTCGGACTGACTCCCTCCACTGTTTAAATGGTCGGTTCGGACTGACTCCCTCCACTGTTTAAATGGTCGGTTCGGGCTGACTCCCTCCACTGTTTAAATGGTCGGTTCGGATTGACTCCCTCCACTGTTTAAATGGTCGGTTCGGACTGACTCCCTCCACTGTTTAAATGGTCGGTTCGGGCTGACTCCCTCTGTTTAAATGGTCGGTTCGGGCTGACTCCCTCCACTGTTTAAATGGTCGGTTCGGGCTGACTCCCTCTGTTTAAATGGTTGGTTCGGGCTGATTCCCTCCACTGTTTAAATGGTCGGTTCGGACTGACTCCCTCCACTGTTTAAATGGTCGGTTCGGACTGACTCCCTCCACTGTTTAAATGGTCGGTTCGGGCTGACTCCCTCTGTTTAAATGGTCGGTCCGGGCTGACGACCTCTGTTTAAATGGTCGGTTCGGGCTGATTTCCTCCACTGTTTAAATGGTCGGTTCGGACTGACTCCCTCCACTGTTTAAATGGTCGGTTCGGACTGACTCCCTCCACTGTTTAAATGGTCGGTTCGGGCTGACTCCCTCTGTTTAAATGGTCGGTCCGGGCTGACGACCTCTGTTTAAATGGTCGGTTCGGGCTGATTCCCTCCACTGTTTAAATGGTCGGTTCGGGCTGACTCCCTCTCTTTAAATGGTCGGTTCGGGCTGACTCCCTCCACTGTTTAAATGGTCGGTTCGGTCTGACTCCCTCCACTGTTTAAATGGTCGGTTCGGGCTGACTCCCTCTCTTTAAATGGTCGGTTCGGGCTGACTCCCTCCACTGTTTAAATGGTCGGTTCGGTCTGACTCCCTCCACTGTTTAAATGGTCACTTCGGGCTGACTCCCTCCACTGTTTAAATGGTCGGTTCGGGCTGACTCCCTCCACTGTTTAAATGGTCGGTCCGGGCTGACGACCTCTGTTTAAATGGTCGGTTCGGGCTGATTCCCTCCACTGTTTAAATGGTCGGTTCGGGCTGACTCCCTCTCTTTAAATGGTCGGTTCGGGCTGACTCGCTCTGTTTAAATGGTCGGTTCGGGCTGACTCCCTCCTCTGTTTAAATGGTCGGTTCGGTCTGACTCCCTCTGTTTAAATGGTCGGTTCAGGCTGACTCCCTCTGTTTAAATGGTCGGTTCGGGCTGACTCCCTCCACTGTTTAAATGGTCGGTTCAGGCTGACTCCCTCTGTTTAAATGGTCGGTTCGGACTGACTCCCTCCACTGTTTAAATGGTCGGTTCGGGCTGACTCCCTCCACTGTTTAAATGGTCGCTTCGGGCTGACTCCCTCTGTTTAAATGGTCGGTTCGGGCTGACTCCCCCCACTGTTTAAATGGTCGGTTCGGGCTGACTCCCTCTGTTTAAATGGTCGGTTCGGACTGACTCCCTCCACTGTTTAAATAGTCGGTTCGGGCTGACTCCCTCCACTGTTTAAATGGTCGGTTCGGGCTGACTCCCTCCACTGTTTAAATGGTCGGTTCGGGCTGACTCCCTCTGTTTAAATGGTCGGTTCGGGCTGACTCCCTCTGTTTAAATGGTCGGTTCGGGCTGACTCCCCCCACTGTTTAAATGGTCGGTTCGGGCTGACTCCCTCTGTTTAAATGGTCGGTTCGGACTGACTCCCTCCACTGTTTAAATAGTCGGTTCGGGCTGACTCCCTCCACTGTTTAAATGGTCGGTTCGGACTGACTCCCTCCACTGTTTAAATGGTCGGTTCGGACTGACTCCCTCTGTTTAAATGGTCGGTTCGGGCTGACTCCCTCTGTTTAAATGGTCGGTTCGGACTGACTCCCTCCACTGTTTAAATAGTCGGTTCGGGCTGACTCCCTCCACTGTTTAAATGGTCGGTTCGGGCTGACTCCCTCTGTTTAAATGGTCGCTTCGGGCTGACTCCCTCTGTTTAAATGGTCGGTTCGGGCTGACTCCCCCCACTGTTTAAATGGTCGGATCGGGCTGACTCCCTCTGTTTAAATGGTCGGTTCGGACTGACTCCCTCCACTGTTTAAATAGTCGGTTCGGGCTGACTCCCTCCACTGTTTAAATGGTCGGTTCGGGCTGACTCCCTCTGTTTAAATGGTCGGTTCGGGCTGACTCCCTCTGTTTAAATGGTCGGTTCGGACTGACTCCCTCCACTGTTTAAATGGTCGGTTCGGGCTGACTCCCTCTGTTTAAATGGTCGGTTCGGGCTGACTCTCTCCAGTGTTTAAATGGTTGGTTTGGGCTGTCTCCCTCCACTGTTTAAATGGTCGGTTCGGACTGACTCCCTCCACTGTTTAAATGGTCGGTTCGGGCTGACTCCCTCTGTTTAAATGGTCGGTTCGGACTGACTCGCTCCACTGTTTAAATCGTCGGTTCGGACTGACTCCCTCTGTTTAAATGGTCGGTTCGGGCTGACTCCCTCCACTGTTTAAATGGTCGGTTCGGACTGACTCCCTCCACTGTTTAAATGGTCGGTTCGGGCTGACTCCCTCCACTGTTTAAATGGTCGGTTCGGACTGACTCCCTCCACTGTTTAAATGGTCGGTTCGGGCTGACTCCCTCCACTGTTTAAATGGTCGGTTCGGGCTGACTCCCTCCACTGTTTAAATGGTCGGTTTGGGCTGTCTCCCTCCACTGTTTAAATGGTCGGTTCGGGCTGATTCCTTCCACTGTTTAAATGGTCGGTTCGGGCTGACTCAGTCCACTGTTTAAATGGTCGGTTCGGGCTGACTCAGTCCACTGTTTAAATGGTCGGTTCGGGCTGACTCCCTCCACTGTTTAAATGGTCGGTTCGGACTGACTCCCTCTGTTTAAATGGTCGGTTCGGGCTGACTCCCTCCACTGTTTAAATGGTCGGTTTGGGCTGTCTCCCTCCACTGTTTAAATGGTCGGTTCGGGCTGACTCCCTCCACTGTTTAAATGGTCGGTTCGGGCTAACTCCCTCCACTGTTTAAATGGTCGGTTCGGACTGACTCCCTCCACTGTTTAAATGGTCGGTTCGGACTGACTCCCTCCACTGTTTAAATGGTTGGTTCGGGCTGACTCCCTCTGTTTATATGCTCGGTTCAGGCTGACCCCCTCTACCGTTTAAATGGTTGGTTCGGGCTGACTCCCTCCACTGTTTAAATGGTCGGTTCGGGCTGACTCCCTCCACTGTTTAAATGGTCGGTTCGGGCTGACTCCCTCCACTGTTTAAATGGTCGGTTCGGGCTGACTCCCTCCACTGTTTGAATGGTCGGTTCGGGCTGACTCCCTCCACTGTTTAAATAGTCGGTTCGGGCTGACTCCCTCTGTTTAAATGGTCGGTTCGGGCTGACTCCCTCCACTGTTTAAATGGTCGGTTCGGGCTGACTCCCTCCACTGTTTGAATGGTCGGTTCGGGCTGACTCCCTCCACTGTTTAAATGGTCGGTTCGGGCTGACTCCCTCTCTTTAAATGGTCGGTTCGGGCTGACTCCCTCCACTGTTTAAATAGTCGGTTCGGACTGACTCCCTCCACTGTTAAAATGGTCGGTTCGGACTGACTCCCTCCACTGTTTAAATGGTCGGTTCGGGCTGACTCCCTCTGTTTAAATGGTCGGTTCGGACTGACTCCCTCCACTGTTTAAATGGTCGGTTCGGACTGACTCCCTCTGTTTAAATGGTCGGTTTGGGCTGACTCCCTCCACTGTTTAAATGGTCGGTTCGGACTGACTCCCTCCACTGTTTAAATGGTTGGTTCGGACTGACTCCCTCCACTGTTTAAATGGTCGGTTCGGACTGACTCCCTCCACTGTTTAAATGGTTGGTTTGGGCTGACTACCTCCACTGTTTAAATGGTCGGTTCGGGCTGACTCCCTCCACTGTTTAAATGGTCAGTTCGGGCTGACTCCCTCCACTGTTTAAATGGTCGGTTCGGACTGACTCCCTCCACTGTTTAAATGGTCGGTTCGGACTGACTCCCTCCACTGTTTAAATGGTCGGTTCGGACTGACTCCCTCCACTGTTTAAATGGTCGGTTCGGGCTAACTCCCTCCACTGTTTAAATGGTCGGTTCGGGCTGACTCCCTCTGTTTTCATGGTC